>NC_052154.1:124208193-124508193 GCF_902713615.1 Scyliorhinus canicula | reverse complement strand
TTGCATACACTCCTGTATGACTCAGGATAACAGTGCAAGGGAAGGAGAGACTCTAATGGCGGAAATGTCAGCTGTGAATCACATTAAAAAAAAGACAAATGTTAAACGTGAGAAGAAATTTAGATTCCAAAGAAATGCTTCTTTGACACCACTGATTATCTGGTGATTCTAGAATGCTTCTCAATGTCTGCTTGTGCTTTAGCATTTACCTCATAGAAAGTGACATTGAAAAAGCAAAAGGAGGGCTTGTTCTGTGGAGATGATTATGTGTTGGTAACTTGTTGCTACTTGTCTTCAGGCAGTGGATAACCAGCAGTCACCTGTGCTATGCATTGTTCCACCTATCATGCTGGTGCACTGAAGGAATGCAGAGCTTTTTCACTTGTTCAGCAATGTATTTTCTGCTGACATTTTATGAGAGACAACTTTATTAATCCTACTAGCAAGTGTAATTATGTCTTTTACCCTGAAGTTACTGCAAAAAGCATAATGCCTTAAAATTGACTGTGTTGTTTTAAAGCTATAATGTCAAATGTATGTATTTCAATATTTAACCTGTACCTTTTCATCATGTGCTTGGTGACCTGCACTTTTTGGCTGTTTGCTAGCTCTTTCCAACAGACTCCACATGTAAAGATATATGACCTGGGTGCACTAATATAAACGTTTAAGGGACACACAGGAGAACATTCTTTGCTTCCATACAGCCTTGAGGAACTCAGATGCATCTTCTGATTAGCAAATTCCTGGTTGAAGTGACTCAAAACCACAATCAGTAACACAATGACATTTCTACAGCAGGAATTGGAGTTCAGCCAGTGGAGTACAAGGTCCAAACATGCCCCAGAGTGTTGGCAGAGCGCTGTACATTTCATCAGTGTACCCCACAGGCAAGAGTCAAAATGACAGTATCTGTTTAGAATGATCAGTTTTGAGAGGCTGGGTGGAAAGTTCCTATGCATTCTGAAATCGACCTTTTATATGTTTTAGCTTGGGTGCATGAGGGGTAATGCTTTCTTTCTCTTGCTTTGAGCCAGTCTCCAAGTGTAGATTCATTTTCATTGAATTTAACATTGAAGTTAACAACTTATTATCAATCCCCTACTTGGTGGCTCCAACCGAGTTTTATATTTGAATAACCATGAGATGTGATTAATTGCTGTGTCCAGTGCAATTAAAGGAAGCAATGAGATATACAAGTAAATTCATGCACATGAAAGTGTGTTATTGAAAGTGTGTTGCTGTTATACCTTATAACATTACAATACTGTCACAATGTGTTACCCTGAAGCTTTCAGGATTATCACTGAATTCTTGCACTTCCCCCAGAGATAACCTTGAATTGGGATTGAATGAAAAAATGAAAATCTTCAATATAAACAGAAAATGCTAGAAATATACCACAGGCCATCGGAATCTCAACAGGGGATAAGAATGTAACTCCTTACTGAATCAGTTTTCTTTTCAGGGCATTTTCCGCACAGTGTTTTTGCTACAGAACATTAATGACTTCTTGAATAATGTAATAAATAAAGCTCTGCATTTAAACCTTCCTTCTGATTTTGGGTTCTATGCACTTTAATACTGTGTTTAGAAAATGGTTTGTAATCAAATGACATTCGTAAAAATATGCAGCGGGATTCTCCATCGGTGGGATCCTCTACTTCCCGGCAGTGCACCCACGCCTGTAGGTTTCCCGACCACTGGAGAACGGGGCTGGCGGGACGGAGAATCCTACCCGTTACCTCGGAAACTGGAAGATGCTTCAGTAAAGAAATGGTATATTCTGACCTCAGCAGATCCACCGTCTGCCTGAATCTAGCTTCAACATTCAATGTAAACACCACAGATTCTGTCTTCCGAACGGTCTCCAGCCAAAGCAATTTGTGTAGGTTCTTGGTGGATTCACTGAATAAATTTACTCCCACTGTGCCTTTCATGTCTCAGACAATTTGTGACACATGATGTGCTTTCTGCTGCCCTGTTCACAACACCTTACAGTCATGAAGGTACCAGGCTGAGAGCCAGCAATGTAAACAGGGCAGCAACACTCCTTGAATGACCTCTGCACCCAGGTTAAGGCACGTGGGACTCTGTATAAACAAGATATTAGCAAACTCCTACTTCCCATGTTGAAGGTTCATGTCAAAACAAGAAACTGTGCTGTACAAGCATCATTGTCCTTCAGGTTTATTCATTGCTGCCAATTTCAGCAAATTATCAGCCATAGGATTCTAAGATCAAAGAGAGCGAGAAAATACTGCTTTGAATATCCAGCAACCATTTCAAAGACACTCCATTTATTTGTGGTGCTGATCTTCTACCAGCCTCCACTTTAAAATTCCCATCCAAATATCAGCATCACCTCACCCTAAATTCTCCTCGTGTCTGACAAGCCTCCAAAATCTTTGTCTTCCTTGAACGCTGGCCGTTTGTTCATTTGTGATTTTCTTCACCTGATAATGCATTTGGTTGCCTCGCCGCTAAATTGTGGAAACACTTCCTCAACCTTTCTGCCTCTTCATTTCTCTCTCCTCCTTTAAGACCCTTTTAAAAACTAAGCTTTTGGACAGACCAAACATCAGTGATGTTGCATTTGTCCTCTGTGGCAGCCTGAAAGACCAGGATACACTAAATTAACGACAAATCTTGTAATCTTTACCGCAACTGCATACTCTCCTATGGCGAACATCTTCTGCAAACCAGCTTACAATAGCTAACATGATTTACTCATGCCTCATAGGTAACCCTTATCTATAAAGCCAGTTGGTTTTGGATGGTCTTCAGTAAGTTATGCCTAGGTGTGGCAAAATAATTAAATGCTTAAATGCTAATGTAGGCAAAATGTTCCAGGTGCAGGCGAACTATATGCCCGAGACTAGTGTTTTGGGAGCCCTATGACCCAGAGAAATCACAGACATCTGGTTAATATTTAACATAGAACAAAGATCCCACTTCAGGTTATTTCACCTACTGAGTTGTGTCTAGATTTTAATTTGGGTTTTAATGACCTATAGTTTTTTAAAATCAATTTATGGGATGTGGGCATCAATGGTTAGGCCAGCATTTATTGCCCATCCCTAGTTGTCCTTCATCAGGTGCTGGTGAGTTGCCTTCTTGAACCGCTGCAGTCCCTGAGATGTATGTTCACCCACTGTGCTATTAAGGAGGGAATTCCAGGATTTTGACCCAGCGACAGTGATGGAACGGCGATATATTTCCACGTCAGACTGTTGAGTGACTTGGATGGGAACCTCTTGGAGATGGGGTTCCCAGTATCTACTGCCCTTGTCCCTTTAGATGGCGGTGCTCGTATTTTACAGTAATTAACTTATTACTCGTTCCTTTCATCATTGAAAACAAAAAATACTTTACAAATGCTGTCCTAAACTAAAGGTAAAGTCACCATAGTCCCAGATGACCATAGATTGCTTTCCCCTTTGAGGGGGAGAGTTGGCTGGTGGTGATTTAACCTCAGGATCACCACAAGGGTCACCCTTGAGGATCAACCACAAGGTTGAGAAGGCGGGCCTTCGTGAATAACCTCAGCTGGTAGAGGAATTGAACCTGTGCTGCTGGCCCTGCTTTGCATCACAAAGCAGCTCTCTAGCCAAGTGAGCTAAGCCAGGCTAAACTGTAAGATAAATAATACTCTTTAGAGTGATTTATTTATTTTTCTCACCACCTGTGGAGACTACCTCTCTGAAAGTTTCAGACAGATTCTCCAGTGGAACAATGGAAGTTGATAAGTATCTTTGAAATGTACAGTTGACAAAAGTACAGTTCGCACCGTTGCATTTTGGGATTCTCTTTCTAAATCTTTCTGTTCTTTTCCCCCTTTCTTTCAATCTTGAAAACAGCCTCCAAACTTACCTATTGTTTTTATTAATACTATGCAGTAAAATATTTAATCCAGTATGTCTCAGCGTGAGTTCAAACTGGTAGCATTGGAACTGGAGTCCTGTCTGCTACTCATTTGGTCAATGGTGAAACACTGATTTTAACTGTCGAATAATCTGTGACCGACTGAACAGAGTGAAGGATAAAATTCAGTGCATGGTGGAGGGGGGAGGGTTAAAAGAGCGACATTGAGTTTTTTTCTTCAAAAGCCTCATTAACATTGAGATCATACAAAGGTTCAACTCGAGTTTTCCAATTTAAGATTATTTCTCACTTCTAATTAGCATTGGTGAAACCAAATTTATTCAAATGGTTTTGATCACCGGCATTGATGTTCTGTCCCCAAAGTAACTTTCAAGCAGCAATGTGCATAAGTTTTAATGCAAGGATTCAAACTGCAATAATTTGCTGATAATGGCGCATGAGCCCAAAAGGGTAGATTATGCAGACTTTCACATTTCCTCTATGCAAAACCAACAATTAAGGAAAATAAAGCGTTTTTGTACATTTCTAAGTAAGTGCCATCTCATTCTAATTCTATACAGTGCCTACGTTCTGCTTCTATTCTGCTTTTTCTCGCTGCTCGCTCTGTGATTGTACAGCCCCCTTGTTTTCAAAGTTCGGAGTTGAAAGAAATGTTTGGGTTCCGCGGCACACATAACGCCCATTCGTGCTCCTCAGACGGGAACAATGGTGCCATTTTCTTCGCCCTTTATGAGTAATTTGCATTACTGTGCTAAATAACACACATCATTTCAATTAGCATTACCATTTGTTACTGCAATCTTTAGCAGGCCTCCAATCGCAGTTCACACTGTGCCTTTGACAGCCATCGGGAAGTCTACATGCTTCTTCATTTTCTTTATTTGTTGAAGTGTTAACGTGTCAATCAGTGTCAGAGGGCAGCATTTTCATTCAAGAGTTTTCAAAAAGTGCGTGCAGACCACTTTTAATAAAAATGAACATGGATGTCCCTTAATGGCTGCCGTTGAGTTTGATTCAGTACTCCCTCCTTCACTGGCTTTCAAAAAAGGAGCAAGTTTGCAAAAGGAATTATTTCCATTTCAGGAGTTATTTTTAAAAAGTAACAAAATATTACCAGTTAATGTATTTCTTTGTCCTTCAGATTTAAGCTCATCATTAAAACAAATTGCTATTATTTGAAGCTGCAGCTGTATCAAGTCTTGTACTTGCATACACTATCCTGAGTTGGTGTCCCTGTGTATTTTCACATATTGTGCCAATTCATGTTCATTGTGATTTTGCATATCAATCATTCTAACTCTACTCTTTCTTTCCTGCAAGTACTGACATTTACCCAATGTGAGCAATACAGTTTAACCAAAAGATCATTACTCGTCTCAGAGTATTGCAAATATGTAAGTATTCAGAACATACAACTCAGTGATATCAATATTGTCCTTGCCAAATATTAAAAATCCCACTTTCCACTGGAGCAGTTACCAGTGGTGATTTGAACAGGCTAATTTCTTTTTTTAACGTGCTTCATCTGGAGACACTGAGGCCAATTATCACACATGACACAGCAAACAGCTGGGATTAAATAATTTAGGCCAAATTTGGGGATTGCATTTAGGATCCTTGCCTGGCTCAGCTTCACGCAAGAAGCTGCACTTAACCATTAAACCATTGTACCAGACATTGTGGAAAGTTGTTTGCTACACAGAGGCAGTAGCACCCAGAAAAATCTAGGTCAGGAATAACCTTCTCCCAGGTTTGGATCTTTCATTGGAGCAAAACAAGTCCCAACAAGAGTCATCAGCTAACATGTTAAAACATTTGGTCTCTCCACAAATGCTGACTGGATTCTTGAGTTTTCCTGCACTTTTTAAAATATTTTGTTTTGCATTTAAAAGTTCCCCAATAGTTTGATATATTTTAATCAGCCTTCTGTTTTCACTCCCTCCCTCACAAAATTTACTGTACCCTCATGATCTCAAAGAATTGAGATGTTGGATGACAGCAGCAGCAACGATTTGAATTTATGTAGTGCATTTAACACAAGTCAGGTCAGCTCAGAGAATCTAGTGGCATAGTGCAACGACAGCAATCTTTCCCTCAGTGTCAGCAAAACTAAGGAACTGGTCATCGACTTCAGGAAGCAAAGTGTCATACACACCCCTGTATGTATCAATGGTGCCGAGGTGAAGATGGCTGACAGCTTCAAACATCACCAACAATCTGTCCTGGTCCACCCATGTCGGCGCTATGACCAAGAAAGCACACAGCGCCTATACTTCCTCAGGAAACTAAGGAAAGTCGGCATGCCCCCATGCCCCAGGGCTGGTTTAGCTCACTAGGGGCTGGTTTAGCTCACTAGGGGCTGGTTTAGCTCACTCGGCTAAATCGCTGGCTTTTAAAGCAGACCAAGCAGGCCAGCAGCACGGTTCGATTCCCGTACCAGCCTCCCCGGACAGGCGCCGGAATGTGGTGACTAGGGGCTTTTCACAGTAACTTCATTGAAGCCTACTTGTGACAATAAGCGATTTTCATTTTCATTTCATTTCATTTTTCATTGACTCTTACCAATTTTTATAGATGTACCAAAGAAAGCATCCTATCTGGCTGCATCACACCCTGGTATGGCAACTGCTCGGCCCAAGACCGTCAGAAACTACAGAGTTGTTAACACCGCCCAGTCCATCACACAAACCTGCCTCCCATCCATGGAGTCTGTCTACACTTCCCGCTGACTTGGGACAGCGGGCAGCATAATCAAAAACTCCTCCCATCCGGGTTAGTCTCTCTTCCAACCTCTTCCATCGGGCAGAAGATACAACGGTCTGAGAACACTCACTAATAGATTCAAAACCAGCTTCTTCCCCACTGTTACTAGACTCTTGAGTGATCCTTTTATGGACCAAACTTATCTCTCTATGCATCTTCTCTACTGTTGTAGCACTATACTCCATATGCTTCATTTTTAACAAACAATTTTATTGAGGTATTTTAAGCATATAGAAAAAGTGACATTGTACAACACAAAAAAAAGTCAAGACACAAATTGAAATTAAACATAATGCAAACCACGGCTCTGTGCATGCACGGACCTGCCTCAATATTCCCCTACCCTACTCTACTCTACCTTTACCTCCCCCCCCCTCCCCCCCACCTGCTGATCCTTACTCCTCTGCGAAGAAGTCAATAAATGGCTGCCACCTTCGAGCAAACCCTAATAGCGAACCTCTCAAGGCGAACTTGACTTTCTCTAGGCCAAGAAAGCTCGCCATGTCCGATAGCCATACCTCAGCCCTCGGGGGCTTTGTGTCCCTCCATGCTAACAGTATTCGTCGCCGGGCTAACAGGGAAGCAAAGGACAGAACGTCGGCCTCCCTCTCTTCCTGGACACCCGGGTCCTCCGAAACCCCAAAGATTGCCACCTCCGAGCTCATTACCACCCCAGTTTTCAATACCCGAGACATGACCTCTGCGAATCTCTGCCAATACCCCCTGAGTTTAGGGCACGAACAGAACATGTGTACATCTAGCACACTTGTCCTCCAGCCCGAAGAATCTGCTCATGTGGGCCCGGTGCACGACCTTAAACTGGATCAGACTGAGCCTGGCACATGTTGCGGTCGTGTTTACTCTGCTCAGGGCTTCCGCCCAAATACCGTCCTCCAGCTCCCCCCGAGCTCCTCCTCCCACTGAAGCTTCAGGTCCTCGGTCTGCGTATCCTCAGCTCCTATTAGTACCTTGTAGACATCTGAAACTGTACCCTCTCTCAACGTCTACGTTGATCAACGAGATCGGCCTGTATGACCCACAGGCCTCCAGGTCCTTATCCCATTTCAGAATGAGCGAGATGGTGGCCTGCGACATGGTCGGGGGTAAACTCCCTCTGTCTCTTGCCTCGTTAAAGACCCTGACCAGCACCGGCCCCACTATCCCTGCAAATATTTTGTAAAACTCCACCGGATACACGTCCAGCCCTGGGGCTTTACCCAACTGCATGACATTTAGGCCCCCCCAATACCTCTTCGATCCTGACCAGGGCCCCCAGTCCGTCCACCAACCTCCTCCCCACTCTTGGGAAGGTCAGTCCGTCCAGGAATCGCCTCATCCCCCCCCAGCTTCCTATAAAAGCCCCTAAAGACCTTGTTCAGTCCTGCCGGGTCACCCACTAGATTATCTTCCCCATCCACCACCCTCTCTATTTCCCTAGCCACTTCCCTCTTCCCCAGTTGCTGCGCACGCATTCTACTGGCCTTCTCCCCATGCTCATAAATCGCACCTTTTACCTTTCTAAGCTGCTCTCCAGCCTTGCCTGTAGTCAGCACCCCAAATTCGGCCTGTAGCCTCTGTCGTTTCCTGAGTAACTCTGGCCTCGGGGATTCCGCATAACTCCTGTCCGTCCGTAGAATTTCCTTTATCAGTCGGTCGGTCTCTGCCCTATCTGTCCTGTTCCTGTACGCCGGGATTGAAATCAGCTCCCCTCTCACCACTGCCTTCAGTGCCTCCAAGAGCACCGCTGCCGAGACTTCTCCAGTATCGTTCACCTGCAGGTAATTCTGCATGCATTTCCTCAGCCTCGCCTGCGAGTATTCCAACTTCCAGCCTCCATGGTGGGTGCTGAAAGCTGTCCTTACAAAACTGCCGGTCTACCCAGTGCGGAGCATGATCCGATATGGCAATTGCCGAATATTCTGCCCCCACCATTCCGGCCAGCAGGTCCCTACTCACCACAAAGTAGTCAATCCGGGAATACGCCTTGTGGACATGGGAGTAATACGAGAACTCCCTCGCCGTCGGCCGGCTAAATCTCCACGGATCTGCTCCCCCCATTTGCTCCATGGATCTTCCCTAGCATCCTCCTAATAAAATCCACATCGTCCCAATTAGGGGCAGACACACTGACCATGACTACTCTCACCCCTTCGAGCTTACCCCTCACCATAACGAACCAGCCACCCCCATCCACAACTGTGCCCCCTCCGCCTCAAATTGTACCTTTTTATTAATCAGGATCGCAACCCTCCCTCGTCTTAGAGTCAAGCCCCAAATGAAAGACCTGACTGACCGAGCCCTTCCTTAACCTAACCAGGTCTGCCGCTTTCAGGTGTGTCTCCTGCAGCATGACTATGTCCGCCTTCAGAACCCGCAGATGCGCAAACACACATGCCCTCTTCACTGGCCCGTTTAACCCTCTAACATTCCAGGTGATCAGTCTGGTTGCCCCTTCCCTCTCCTCCCCCCCTTGCCGATCAGCCATCCCCTTTCTTTGGCCAGCCACCCAGCCATGTGTTGTGCTTCCTCTGGCCCGCCTCCTGGCTGGCTCCACCCATGACCTCCTCACTGTTACCATGCCTAGTTTCCATCCCCGTCAGCAGAACAACTCCCCCCCCCCCCCCCCCCCCTGAGCAACACCATCCTATCACCTAACCCCTGCTCTAATCTAACTATATGGACACCCCCACCTCGGCTCCCGTTGACTCGCCGCACTCAGCTAGCCTGGGGCTCCCAGCCTCGGCACCAGCCCGTCTCCCACCCATTGTTCCCAGTCACCCCTCCCCCTGACCCCTCCACACCACTTCCCCAGATCAGCCCTACTTAAGCAAATACTCTATACAAGTCATAAACAACCCCCACAATAGCACAATTCAAGTCAAACAATAAAAAAAAGAGATAAAAAATAACAGGCACTCCAGTCCAAGCCATACAGGCAGAGAAAAAGATTGCACAAAGTTCCTCTGAAGCATCCATTTTAACCCAACCCTTTTAACTGTTTTCTTTATTAATGCCCCCCCCCCCCCCCCCCCCCCAGCCAAACTCCAACTAAGCAAAGAGCCCAAACAGGAAACATTCAGGAAAAGCACGCAAAAAGCACGCAAAAACAAGAAAAAAAAGATACATCCCAAAACGGGAGAGACACCACATATACTTAAAAGTTCTAACATGAGTCCAAACGTCCTCAGCTCAGGGCCAGCCCTTGCTTCTTAACGAAGTGCATCACCTCTTCAGGTTCCTCAAAATAGTGGTGCTGACCCTTATACGTACCCCACAGTCGCGCCGGAAAAAGCAGCCCGAATTTCACCTTGTTTTTATACAGTATTTCCTTCACCTGCCTGTAGCCTCCCCTCCTCCTGGCCATCTCCGCGCTCAGATCTTGGTAAACACGCAGGGTGGTATTGTCCCAAGTACAGCTTTGTGTGCTCTTTGCCCATTGCAGCACCCGTTCCTTGTCCAGGTATCTGTGAAAGCGTACCACCATCGCTCGTGGGGGACCCCCTTGTCGCAGCTGCCTGACCTGCACTCTGTGTGCCCTGCCCACCACCAGCGGGCGCAGGAACACCTCGTACCCCAGCAACCTCTGAAACATACCCTCCACATATGTGGCAGCGTCCAGCCCATCTGCCCCTCCGGGAGGCCCACGATTCTCACGTTCTGCCGGCGAGATCTGTTGTCCAGGTCCTCCAGCTTTTCCAGAAGCACTTTTTGCTGGTCTCTCAGCCTCCGAATCTCCACATCCGCCACCATTTGAAAGTCAGCCTGCTCCTCCACTGATTTCTCCAACTGCTGGAGATCTCAGCCTGATCATCCAGCCTTTTTCCTATCCGATCAATCGACTTCTGAAGCGGCTCCAAGTTGTCATGCTTCAAAGCCAAAAAGCCCTCCTGCATAGTCCGCAGCAGCTCCTCCATTGTGGGCTGGGATGTCGGCCCCTTGCTCTGAATACCAGCCATGCTGGTCTCTCTCACAGCCTCCACTGTGCCCTTACTCGACCACTTCTTCTGCTGTTTATGGTCACAAGTGGATAGCACTGTGGCTTCACAGCGCCAGGGCCCCAGGTTTGATTCCCCGCTGGGTCACTGTCTCTGCGGAGTCTGCTCATTCTCCCCGTGTCTGCGTGGGTTTCCTCCGGGTACTCTAGTTTCCTCCCACAGTCCAAAGATGTGCAGGTTAGGTGGATTGGCCACGCTAAATTGCCCTTAGTGTCCAAAGAAGGTGAGGATGGGTTATGGGGATGGGGTGGAAGTGAGGGCTTCAAGTTGGTCGGTGCAGACTCAATGGGCTGAATGGTCTCCTTCTGCACTGTAAATTCTATGTTCTATGATATCGGGGACATGGGCCTCAGTAGCAAATCCAAATGTCAGATCACATAGCCCCACTGCAGTCCATCTGCTCTGCAGGTGGAGAGGCCACTATGCCTGACCCCTCACCTTTCCACAGAGAGCTCATGCTGTCTGTAAGGGGGGGATTGCAGGGGAGAGGAGAGGGAAGGTACTCAAGCATTGAGGGTACCATCAGGCTCTGAAAATCACATGTCTCTGTTAACCTTGTCCTTGTACATGGCTGGGCTCACTTGCTCAGGCGGGTGCTGGCCCAGAACTCTTCTGGACAACCTGCAGTGTATCAATCAGATACTACACAATCCAGTGGGTTATCTCTGAGAGTGGAAGCATGAGTCAGAAACATGAAATTGCCATGTACTAATGAATGCTAAATACAATTCCTCTCAACCTCTCTGTTCTCTTTGAGCAGGAGACGTTAAGCCCTAACTGGTCTCTCAATGACGATCCAATCCTTGGGTAAAGTCTCTTAATGAAAGTCTGATCCCTGGGAGAGGTCTCTGGATGAAGATGCGATCCCTGGGAGAGGTCTCTGGATGAAGATGCGATCCCTGGGAGAGGTCTCTGGATGAAGATGCGATCCCTGGGAGAAGTCTCTGGAAGGAGGCCTGATTCCAGGGGGGAAACTTGGATACAGGTGGAAACCTGAGTGAAGTCTGTGGATGATGGTCCGATTCCTGGGTGAAGTCTCTGGACAAGTTCCAATTCCTGGGCAAAGTCCCTGGATGAAGGTCCGATTCCTTGGGGAAGTCTCGAGATGAGGGTCCGAACCTTGGGAAAAGTCTTTAGGTGAAGGATCAATCACTGGGCGAGGTTGCTGTTTTGAGAAGAACTACCTCCTGGATGTTGCTGGCTGCATGAAGAAGATCCATATGGTGATGCTGCAACCAGACAATGTTGCATGTGGTGTACCAGGGTCCAGTCACTGGAGGTGTCTATCTTCTCCTCGGGTCTCCCAAATGGAACATGACAAATTCCAATGAAAAATGGTGCCCGATTCGCCGGAGTTGGGATTGACACTCGAGAGGCTGACAAACTGCAGCTGCATATAAGCACTCAGCTCCCAGCTAACACGATGACAGCAAGGAGAGCAGCACCGCGGTTCACAGATGCGGAAGTGGAGACACGACTGGACGCAGTCCACCCTCCGCCATGCACCGGGACTGGGCACAAGTGGGGAGGTCATGAGCACTGTGGGCAGCACCGCCAGGACCGGCCAGCAGTGCCGCAAGAAATGGCACAACCTCCTCAGGACAGCCAGGGTGAGAATGCAGTACTGCGCCCCTGGCACTTACCCCCGAGCCACACACTCATAACCCCACCTTTCCCCACTACCCAGAGGGCGACTGAAACCCCATCCAGCACCTCCTGCCAGCACCCATACCAGCCACCAAGGCCAGGTTACCGTGGCTATGAAGGCCACCAACTACCCACCCAATGCGCTGAGAGTGTTTGACTGTCAAACACTGCATTTTCTGTCTCTATCCCCCAAACCCCCCAGGTGAAGTCAGTCCGCAAACGCCAGGATGGCACAAAACTGGAGGGGGACTGCCGGACCTGTGGCCCCTTGCCGCAGCAGAGCAGCAGGCACTGGATCTGATTGGTGGGCCCAGGAAGAAGGTGGTCACCGAGGTGGAGGTCAGCATCGGGCAAGCAAGTGGGACCCCGCTGAGTTGAGGTTCTTCATGGCATGTGTGTCACCGCCGCCACCCCCACCCCCCCCATACTGTCCCTTCCACCACCAGTGCACCCACAGCCCTCTCCACCACCACCACCCCCCCGTACCCCCCTCCATCACCATTACCCCATCATCCAGACACCCACCCCGCCCACACCACTCCCTCCACCACTCCAAGCACCCCCACAACCCTCCTCACACTGCCCCCTCCACACCCCCCAAACCCCTCCACCCCACACTGCCCCCTCCAACACCTCCCAACACACACCACCCCAACCCATGATCCAATCATGTCTTGTGGGATCCCTGTCGATGACTGGTACAAAAGGTGAAGTCACAAGGGATCAGAGGTGAGCTGGCAAGATGGATACAGAACTGACTCGGTCATAGAGACAGAGAGTAGCAGCGGAAGAGTGCTTTTCTGAATGGAGGGCTGTGACTAGTGGTGTTCCGCAGGGATCAGTAATGGGACCTTTGCTGTTTGTAGTATATGTAAATGATTTGGAAGAAATGTAACTGGTATGATTAATAAGTTTGTGGATGACACAAAGGTTGGTGCAATTGCGGGTAGTGATGAGGACTGGCAGAGGATTCAACAGGATATAGATCGGTTCGAGGCTTGGGCGGAGAGATGGAGTTTAATCCGGACAAATGTGAGGTAATGCATTTTGGAAGGTCTAATACAGGTGGGAATGATGGAACCAACAATTCTACGGACACGTGCTTGTAGGATTAGAATGGCAGTTTTAATATACTCACAACAGAGCCAGCCTGTTAGCCATTGAACTTTCGGTGAACTGGCCGGCTGACCATGTGGCACTGATCTTTATACAGCAGCTCCAGGGGGAGGAGTCCTGGGCGGAGCCAAGGGAGAAGTCCAGTACAATTCTCGAGCATTCCCAGAGCTACTCCCCTGGTGGTCAGGTTGTGCAACTGCACTTACAATATAGACAAATGTATATACAGATTATAATCCGGTGTGAATCACATTCACCACATTCACCCCCTGTGAAAAAAATCGAGTCCAGCGGGGGTGGTGGCTCACAGAGTTAGTCTGCCCGGTGGATGAATTGTTCTTTTCGATCTGCGGAGCACCGGGGTTGCAGCCACTTGCGGTGGCTGGGTGGGTGTTGAGAGCTGGGGTACGATGGCAGAGTTCGGGGCGGGTCTCGTCCAAACCTTATACACCTCTGGCTCGACCGGAGAATGGGGGCGCTGGGGGCGGGCTGGTTCTGGCCCGTGGATCCGGTGGGGTGAGCTTGCGGAATCGGGGGCGTGAAGGGACGGCAGCATAGGGAACGGGGTAAGGGGTTCCTCAGCGGGGGTGGGGGGGGGGGGGCTGGATCCAGCGGGTGCCAGGTCCCGAAGGGATACTGTGTCCTGGCGACCGTCCGGGAACTCAACAAATGCGTACTGGGGGTTGGAATGGAGGAGGCGCACCTTTTCAACAAGGGGGTCAGTTTTGTGCCCCCTGACGTGCTTCCTCAGGAGGACCGGGCCTGGTGTCCTCAGCCACGCCGGAAGTGAGACTTACGTGGTAGTGCCCCTAGAGAAAATGAAGAGTCGCTTGTGAGAGGTTTGATTTGTAGCTGTACAGAGGAGGGATCTGATTGCGTGGAGCGCGTCTGGGAGGACTTCTTGCCATTGGGAGACTTGGAGTTTTCTAGACCGGAGGGTCAGTAGGACGGTCTTCCAGACCGTCGCGTTCTCCCTCTCCACCTGCCCGTTCCCCCTGGGGTTGTAACTGGTAGTCCTGCTCGAGGTGATGCCTTTGTCGAGCAGGTACTGACGCAGCTCGTCGCTCATAAAGGACGAACCCCGGTCGCTGTGCACGTAGCTGGGGAAACCGAACAGGGTGAAGACACTATGCAGGGCCCTAATGACTGTATGGGAGGTAATATCAGGGCATGGAATGGCAAAAGGGAATCGGGAGAACTCGTCGATGATGTTGAGGAAATAAATGTTCTTGTTAGTTGAGGGGAGTGGCCCTTTGAAATCAATCGCGAGGCGTTCAAAGGGCCTAGAAGCCTTGACCAGGTGGGCCCTGTCTGGTCTATAGAAGTGCGGTTTGCACTCCGCATAGATCGGGCAGTCCCTGGTGACCGCTTTTACCTCCTTGTTGAAGAAAGGCAGGTTTCGGGCTCTGATGTAGTGGGTGAGCCGGGTGACCCCTGGATGGCAGAGGTCAACGTGGATGGCTTTCAGACGGCTGATCTGCGCGCTGGCGCATGTCCCGCGGGATAGGGCATCCGATGGCTCGTTGAGCTTCCCCGGTCGATATTCAATATTGTAACTATAGGTGGAGAGTTCGATCCTCCCCCGAAGGATTTTATCATTTTTTATTTTGCCCCTTTGCGAGTTGTCAAACATAAAGGCAACCGAGGTAGTGCCTCCAGTGTCGGATAGCCTCCACAATGGCTTGTGTTTCCTTCTCGACTGACGAGTGTCGGAGTTCTGAAGCGGATAGGGTACGGGAGAAAAATGCAACAAGCCTCCCTGCCTGATTTAAAGTGGCTGCTAGAGCTACCTCTGAGGCGTCGCTCTCAACCTGAAAGGGAGTGGATTCATCCACCGCTCGCATGGCTGCTTTGGCGATATCCTCCTTGATGCAGCTGAAGTCCTGGCGCGCCTCAGCTGACAGGGGAAATCGTGTGGCCTTAAAGAGTGGACAGGCTTTGTCCGCATATTGAGGGACCTACTGGGCGTAGTAGGAGAAGAAGCCCAAGCACCGTTTGAGGGCCTTGGGGCAATGGGAGAGGGGGAGTTCTAAGAGGGGGCGAATGCGGTCCGGGTCTGGGCCCAGGACTCTGTTCTCTATGACGTAGCCGAGGATGGCCAGACTGTTTGTGCGGAAAACGCATTTCTCCTTGTTATAAGTGAGATTTAATTTCTGTGCCGTTTGGAGAAAACGGTGGAGGTTGGCGTCGTGGTCCTGCTGGTCATAGCCGCAGATGGTAACATTGTCCAGATAAGGAAACGTGGCCCACAGCCCGTACTGGTCCACCATTCGGCCCATTGCTCGTTGGAACACCGAAAACCCGTTAGTGACGCCGAAAGGGACCCGAGGAAATGGAAGAGGCGGCCATCGGCCTCGAATGCCGTGTAGTGGCGGTCCTCCGGGCAGATTGGGAGCTGGTGGTATGCAGACTTCAGATCCACCGTGGAAAATAGCCGATATTGGGCGATCTGATTAACCATGTCTGCAATTCTGGGGAGGGGATACGTGTCTAGCAGCGTAAAGCGATTTATGGTCTGGCTATAGTCGACGACCATGCAAACTTTTTCCCCGGTCTTGACGACCACCACCTGAGCTCTCCAGGGACTATTACTGGCCTCTATGATCCCCTCACTGAGCAGCCTTCGGACCTCCGATCGGATAAAGACCCTATCCTGTAGGCTGTATCGCCTGCTGCGAGTAGCTACTGGTTTGCAATCTGGAGTGAGATTGGCGAAGAGAGGAGGGGGGGGGAGATGCGCAGCGTGGCTAGGCTGCAGATAGTGAGTGGGGGGCAGGGGCCCGCCGAAGCTGAGGGTGAGGCTCTTGAGGTTGCACTGGAAATCCAGGCCTAATAAGAGTGGCGCGCAGAGGTCGGGCAGGACATAAAGTTTAAATTTAGAATAACTAGCGCCTCGAATTGTGAGCGTAGCAACGGTTCGTCCTTGGATTTGGACTGAGTGGGAGCCCAAAGCGAGGGCGATAGTTTGGCTCACCGGAAAAATAGAAAGCGAACAGCGTCTTACCAGCTCTGGATGTATATAGCTCTCGGTGCTCCCGGAGTCAAAGAGGCATGGCGTGCTGTACCCGTTGATCTGGACCTCCGCCATCGAACTTCGTAGGTGCTTGGGGCGGGATTGATCCAGGGTGACTGCGCCGAGTTGCGGGTAGTCGGCGGCTCGATCAGCTGTGCTGGAGTGGCCCCGTGATGACTGCCCTCTGAGTTCGTAGTCGTCGAGGTGAGTTTCAGAGTTTGAAGAGGATGGATCCCAAGATGGCCGCCCCCATGAGTCGCACATGGCCAGCCGCATGGAGGAGGATTGCCAAGATGGCTGCCCCCATGAGTCGCACATGGCCGGCCGCATGGAGGAGGATTGCCAAGATGGCCGCCCCCATGAGTCGCACATGTCGGGTGGGGGCGGAGTCGGCATACAGGCTGCAGCATTTCGGGACCTCCAGGCCTGTGAATTCAGGGAACGAGTGCTTTGAGCCGTGGGAGGGTTAGAGGCTGGGGCGGAACAAGTGCTTTGAGCCGTGGGAGAGTTAGAGGCTGGGGCTTTCTTCGCCAGACACACTCTGTCATAGTGTCCTTTTCGCCCGCAGCTGCTGCAGGTTGCGTTACGGGCCGGGCAGTGCTGCTGCGGGTGCTGGCTTTGGCCACAGAAATGGCAGGCTGGAGCAGCCAAGTAACTGGCTGGGGCAGCGCGGTAGCTGGGGGGCCGTGCGGCACAGGCTTGTGGGGACTGTTGGTCGGGGGTCCACGATGAGGTCGCGGGGTCCGCGGGAAACGAGGTGAGGCTGTGGAAGGAAACTTCCATAGTGGTAGCAGCCTCCACAGTAGTGTCTAAGTCCTGGGCCCCCTTTTCTTGCAGTCTTTGGCGCACATAGTTAGACCTAAGGCCCGCCATGAAAACGTCCCGCACAGCAAGCTCCCTATGTTCAGCCGCGGTAACGGCTTGATAATTACACTCATTGGAAAGATTGTTCAATTCCCTTACAAACTCGGCTAGCGTTTCTGTAGGCCACTGACGGCAAGTCGTAAACATGTGGCGTGCATAAACCTCGTTAATGGGCCTAACGTACATTTTGTCCAATATTGCCAACGCTGCGGTGTAAGAACCGGTTGGATTCAGCTGTGTGGAGATTTTGTGGCTTACCCTCGCGTGCAGTAGGCTGAGTTTTTGTTCCTCCGTTGTTCCGGCGGTGCTGGCTTCTGTCAGGTAGGCTTTAAAACATCTCAGCCAGTGGGAACAAATTTCCTTAGCCTCTGCATCCTGTGGGTCGTGTTCTAGGCGTCCGGGCTTGAGGGCTGCTTCCATGATTTCTTCGACTGTTTCCTGAGTATATTAAATTGTTGGAACCAACAATTCTACGGACACGTGCTTGTAGGATTAGAATAGCGGTTTTAATATACTCACAACAGAGCCAGCCTGTTAGCCATTGAACTTTCGGTGAACTGGCCAGCTGACCATGTGGCACTGATCTTTATACAGCAGCTCCAGGGGGAGGAGTCCTGGGCGGAGCCAAGGGAGAAGTCCAGTACAATTCTCGAGCATTCCCAGAGTTACTCCCCCCTGGTGGTCAGGTAGTGCAACTGCACTTACAATATAGACACATGCATATACAGATTATAATCCGGTGTGAATCACATTCACCACAGGGAAATATACAGTGAATGGTAGAACCCTTCAGAGTATTGGCAGGCAGAGGGATCTTGGTGTACAGTTCCACAGATTACTGAAAGTAGCAACACAGGAGGAGAAGGTGGTCAAGAAGGCATTCGGCATGCTTGCCTTTATCAGCTGGGGCATTGAATATAAAAATTGGCAAGTCATGCTGCAGCTGTATAGAACGTTAGTTAGGCCATACTTGGAATATAGTGTACAATTCTGGTTGCCACACCACCAGGATGTGGAGGCTTTGGCGAGGGTGCAGAGGAGGTTTACTTGGATGGTGCCTGGTATGGAGGGCATTAGCTATGAGGAGTGGTTGGATAAACTTGGTTTGTTCTCACTGGAGTGACGGAGGTTGAGGGGCGATCTGATAGAAGTCTGCAAAATTATGAGGGCCATAGACAGAGTGGATTGTCAGAAGTTTTTTCCCAGGGTGAAAGAGTCAATTACTAGGTTTAAGGTGCGAGGGGCCAGGTTTAGAGGAGATGTGCGAGGTATATATTTTACACAGAGGGTAGTGGGTGCCTGGAACCCGCTGCCAGAGGAAGTGGCAGAATCAGGTACAATTGTGACGTTTAAGGGGTGTCTTGACAACACATGAATAGGATAGGAATAGAGGGATACGGATGCCGGAATTGTCAAAGATTTTAGTTTAGGTTGGCAGCATGTTCGACGCAAGCTTGGAGGACCAAAGGGCCTGTTCCTGTGCTGCACTTTTCTTTGTTCTTTGTTTGAGGCGGGCCCTTCTGGTGCCCCCCACCCCAACCCCAAGCACAACCCCAGGAGGAAAGGAACGAGGAGGAGGAGGAAACGGGCACCAATGGGAGCCCTTGACCCGCAGCCTGAGACACTCCGGAGCACCAGTCTGAGGATGATACTGACTTTCTGTCATAGCTGTCTCCAACACCCTCCACCATCCCAGAGACACTCAACTCGGTTTGGCACGTCAGTGAAGACGTTCCTTTTTAAAAATAAATTTAGATTACCCAATTATTTTTTCCAATTAAGGGGCAATTTAGTGTGGCCAATCCACCTACTCTACACATTTTTAGGTTGTGGGGGTGAAACCCACGCAGACACGGGGAGAATGTGCAAACTACACACGGACAGTGACCCAGAGCCGGGATCGAACCTGGGACCTCAGGTGGCCTGCCCAGGGACTAGAATCACAAAATTTACGGCATGGGGACAGGCCAACCAAAAAGCCCATCCAACGCCATTTGCCTGCATTTGGCTCATATCACTCTAAACCTTTCCTATCCATGTATCTGTCCAAATGCCTTTTAAATGTTCTCAGTGTCCCTGCCTCAACCACTTCCTCCGGCAGCTCATTCCACATATGTACCACCATCTGTGTAAAAAAATTGCTCCTCAGGTTCCCATTAATTCTTTCCCCATTTAACTTAAAACTATGCCGTCTAGTTCTCGATTCCCCAACCCTGCATTCACCGTATCCATGCCTCTCTTGATCTTACATACCTCTATAAGATCACCCCTCAGTCTCCTACGCTCCAAAGAAAAAGGTCCTGGCCTGTCCAATCTCTCCCTATAACTCAGTTCCTTGAGTCCTGGCAACATCCTTGTAAATCTCTTCTGCGCTCTCTCCAGTTTAATAACATCTATCCTATAGCAAGGCAACCTAAACTAAACACAATACTCCAGGTGCAGCCCCCCCAACGTCCTGTAAGCCTGCAACATAACTTCCCAACTTCTATACTCAATGCCCTGACTGATGAAGGCCAGCATGTCAAAAGCCTTCTTCACTGCCCTAACTACCTGTGACTCAATCTTTAGAGAACCAAACATCTGAACTGCAAGGTCCCTCTGTTCCACAATACTCCCTAAGGTCCTACCATTCCTCGTGAAAGTCCTACCTTGATTTGACTTTCCAAAATGCAACATCTCACACTTATCTGTATTGAACTCCATTTGCCATTTCTCAGCCCATTTCCCCAGCTGATCAAGATCCTGCTGCAATTTTTGATAACCTTCTTCACTGTCTACAACACCACCTATTTTTGTGTCATCTGCAAGCTTACTAATCATGCCTTATACATTCTCATCTAAATCGTTGATATAGATAACAAACAGCAATGGGCCAGCACTATCCCCTGAGGCACATCATTAGTCACAGGCCTCCCAGTCTGACAAGCTTCCTTCCACCATTACTCTGTTTCCTACCATCAAGCCAATTGTATGTCCAATTTACCAGCTCTTCCTGGATTCCCTGTGTAATATACATTTACCTGAGGAAGGAGCAGTGCTCCGAAAGCTCGTGTTTGAAACAAACCTGTTGGACTTTAACCTGGTGTTGTAAGACTTCTTTCTGTGCTCACCCCAGTCCAACGTCGGCATCTCCACATCATGGATTCCATGTGATGTAACCTTCCAGAGCAGCCTACAATGCGGGACTTTATCAAAGGCCTTGCTGAAGTCCATATAGACTACGTCTGCCGCCCTGCCCTCATCAGCCTCCCTGGTCGCTTCATCAAAGAACTCTGACAAATTTGTAAGGTATGATCTCCCATGCACAAAGCCATGCTGACTACTCTTAATCAAACCTGTCTTTCCAAATTCCTGTATATATTATCCCTCAGAATCCTCTCCAGTAACTTGCCCACCGCAGATGTTAGGCTTACCGGTCTATAATTCCCAGGCTTTTCTTTGCAGCCCTTCTTAAATAAAGGCACAACATTTGCTGGCCTCCAGTCTTCTGGTGCCTCACCCATTGGTAGCGATGATGCAATTATCTCAGCCAGGGCTCCGCAATTTCTTTTGTAGCTTCACACAATGTTCTTGGATATACCTGATTAGGGCTATGAGATTTATCGACCTTCATACATTTTAATGTGTCCATCACCTCCTCTACTGTAATGTGAACTGTCCCCAATATATCGCCACTAACATTCCCAGGTCTTCATGTCTTTCTCCATGGTAAACACAGAGGAGAAATATTCATTGAGAACCTTGCCCATCTCCCACGGTTCCACCCGTATGTGTCCACTTTGGTGCTTGAGGGGTCCTATTCTCTCTCTAGTCATTCTTTTTCCTTTAATATACTTAAAGAATCCTTTTGGATTCACTTTAATCCTCTCAGCCAAAGCTACCTCATAACCCCTTTTTGCCCTCCTAATTTCTTTCTTGCATATACTCCTGTATCCCTGTACACCTCCAGGGAATCCCTTGATTCCAGCTGCTTGTACCTGAGCCACACCTCCTTCTTTTTCCTGCCCAAAATCTCAACATGTTTTATCATCCAGGGTTCCCTACTCCTGCCAGCCTTGCCCTTCACCCTAACAGGAACACGGACCTTGAACTCTAGCTATTTCAATTTTAAAGGCCTCGCACTTGCCAGAGGTTCCTTTGCCCTCAAACAGGTTACTCCAATCAACCTTTGCAAACTCCTGTCTAATTCCATTAAAATTCGCCTTGCCCCAATTTAGAACTTGCACCTGTGGACCAGTTTTGTCCTATTCCATAACTACTTTAAAATTAATAGAAAGGGTGGCAAGCGGCGCAGTGGTTAGCACTGGGACAGCGGCGCAGAGGACTGGCGTTCAAATCCCGGCCCTGGGTCACTGTCCGTGTGGAGTTTGCACATTCTCCCCGTGTCTGCGTGGGTTTCGCCCCCACAACCCAAAGATGCGCAGGTTAGGTAGATTGGCCACGCTAAATTGACCCTTAATTGGAAAAAAACCACCAATTGGGTACTCTAAATTTATATTTTTAAAAAGTTAATAGAACTATCATCACTGGCTCCAAAATGGTCCCCCACCATCAGTCACTTGCCCTGCCCTATTTCCCAAGGTCACATTTTGCCTTTTCGCGAATAGAACCCTCCACATACTGCCTGAGGAAACTTTCCTGAACACACTTAACAAATTCCACTCCATCTAAGCCCTGAACACTATGGCAGTCCCAGTCTATGTTAGGAAAATTAAAATCCCCTACTACGACAATCCTATTACTCCTGCGAGTCTCCCCAATCTCCCTGCGTATTTGTTCTTCTAATTCCCATTAACTATTTGGGGGCCTATTGTACAACCAAAATAAGGTCACCATCCCCTTCTTATTTCTTAGTTCCACCCCAAAGCCTCAACGGATGATCCCTCGGTTATTTCATCTCTGACTACTGCCGTGATGCTCCCCCGAATGAAAAATGCAACTCCACCCCTCTCTTTCCTCCACCTTTGTCCTGCCTAAAGCACCTGTACCCTGGAACATTAAGCTGCCAGTCCTGTCCATCCCGTAGCCATGTTTCAGTTATGGCTATAATATCGCAGTCACACATACCTATCCATGCCCTGAGTTCATCAGCCTGACCTGTCAGCCCTCTTGCATTGAACTAGATGCAATTTAATCCAAAAGGTTTTTCCCGCTCCCTGCCATGCTCCTGCCTATCATGTCTATTCAGCTTGCTGTTGCTGAGTACTGCATCTCCTTCCAGCCCCTCATTTGCTTTCCTGCTGCTGAGGATCCCATCACACTGCCAATCTAACCCTCCCTTGTAGCACTAGGAAATCTTCCCCCCAAGATATTGGTCCCCCTCCAGTTCAGATGCAACCCGTCCCTCTTAAACAGGTCACCTCTGCCCCAGAAAAGATCCCAATGATCTAAGAATCTGAATCCCTGCCCCCTGCACCACTACTTTAGCCATGCATTTATCTGCCATATTCTCATGTTCTTCCCCTCAGTAGCACGTGACACTGGAAGTGAGCCAGAGATTACCACCCTCAAGGTCCAGCTTTTTAATCTTTTTCCTAGCTCTCTTTATTCACTTCTCAGGATTTCATCCTTATTCCTTTTTACATCATTTGTGTCAATGACTTCTGGCAACTCCCCCTCCCCCTTGAGAATGTTCTGCAGCTGAGATATCCTTGACCCTGGCACCCTGGAGCCAACACACCATTCTGGTCTCCCATTTGCTGCCACACAATCTCCTGAATGCCCCCCGAACTATTGAGCCTTCTATCACTACAGTCCTGTTTACCTTTACTCTTTCACACTGTGCCCCAGAGCCAGTCATAGCACTGTAGATCTGGCTACTGCTGTTTTCTTTCACCTGGACGAACACACCTCTCTCCACAGCAGTATCCAAAATGGTATATTTGTTTATGTGGAGAATGGCCACAGGGGACTCCTGCATTCTCTGCCTGCTCCCTTTGCCTTTCCTGGTGGTTACCCAGCTACTCTCTGCCTGCACCTTAGGTGTGGCCGTCTTACCAAAACTCTCATCTATAAAGTGCTCAGCATCCCGGATGTTCCTGAGTGCATCTAGCTCCTGTTCCCTAACTTGGTCTCCCAGGAGCTGCAGCCAAGTCCACTTCCCACAGGTGTAGTCATCAGGCACAACGGATTTCTCCCTGAGCTCCCACATCCTGCAGGTGGAGCATATTACTGCCTTATTGCCATCCCAACTCTGCCAAGAATAAAGAGGAAAGTTAAGGGGATGTTACCTGAGGTTGCCTGCACTCTGCTGAGATGCAACTCACCAAAGCCTCTCAAGCCAAATCCTCACGACTCAAGAATTCTGCTGTTAATTTTCTAACAGCAAACCTCTGTCTCTCTCTCTCTCTCTTTTTATTTTTCGTGCTTATGGTCCTCACAGTGACTGTTTTTGTTTTGGTTAGAGGAGGAGGGAGGGAGGCAAATACTGAAATAGTATTTGGGGTTTAACTGTCCCTTAACATCAACTCCTCCACAAACCACTTTCAGGATGCACTGACTGCCCAATGCAATACTTCCCCGCAACAGCCAATCAGCGTTAGTGCTCTGTTGGATGCTTGCTTTCACTCGAACACGGAGGGTGACTGGCTGCCATCCAGATGGGTTTCGGGGTTCTGGAAAGGGGGGTCTGATCTCTCCTAGAGATGCAGTCACAGAGCCAGGAACTGCATGAGAGGGTGTTGGCAAACTTCCAGCGCCTGCAAGTGCAGTTGGAGGAGTCCAGCCACCTGTAGGAGCAGGAGGTGATGCCGACCACGTGTGTCACCCAGGCCAACACAGCATGGGTGGCGTCCACGGTGCAGGCCTTGGGGAGAATGTTTTGGCCATTGGTCAGGATGTCCAAGGCCTGGGACATTCTGTGTGGGTGAGACCAAGGCCCAGAATAGGGCTGCCCTATTACAGGCAGCCATGTACCAGGACCACATGGACAGTGCAGTGTTGCACCATAAGCTTTTCCCAGTCACAGCAGGTCCTGGCTGAGGTCGTCAGTGGCATTGCCTGGGTGCTGGCCAACATAGCACAAACTCAGAGGGAGGTGGTGCAGTCACTGGCTGATGTGACACTGACCGAGAAGGTGGTGGCACAGTTGCACCATGATATGCCCAGTCCCAGAGGAAGGTGATCCATTTCCTGTGCTCAATGGCCATGATCAAGGCGGGTGTGGGTATCCAGCACTGGCACTGCCAGGTGACAGGGGAGCTTCAGGGATTAGCTCCACACTCACTCCTGTCCTATGGAGTAGCCCGGGGGCCATTGGGCACCCCGAGAGAGGAGGAGGTGATGGGCCATGCTGGTGACTCCCGCAGGGGAGGTGCCGGAATGTCACAATGCCTTGGACCCCCCTCCCCCCACTGTCCCTGCCACATCTGGTGGGCACCGGGCAGAATAGAGTGGCACCACACCACCTGGGACACCTAAGCAGCAGGGGGGCCCATCCTGGCCCAGTTGCCCCAGAAGACAGATGCCAAAGGAGACCCAGGTCACAGGGCATGAATCGCAGCAGGCCACTTCCATTCCTGATGTACTTGGGTATTAAACATTCAACATCATTTACAATGTTATAATCTGCCTCGTTGATCTGTCAGAAAGATGTGAGGGATGAGATGGGCTGGTCTGGGCTGGACGCAGAGGGGGCAGGAGGGGGGATGGGTGGATGTTGGGGGTGGGCTTGGTGCACGATCCCCAGTTCAGCCAGTACTCTCTGCTCTGGTGCCCCAACCCCATCCCTCCCCCCATGTCCCATCCCCTCTCCACCCAACATCCCCACCTCCACCACCCCAAGTGTTTGGTGGGAGTATGCAATGGAATGGCCAGCTCACATGCAGGGGTCATCCAGGTGGACGGTGGAAAATGCTACTGTGGGCAGGAGTCAGAAATAGTTGAACGGTGCTTAGTACCAGAATTCATAACAGAGAGGGTTGTCACCCTCCTTCATCCCATGGACCGGACCCACTGTAACTGCCAACCTGCACCCCATAGTGACGCAGGTAGGAATCATGGAGAGAGATGCAAGGGTGGAAGGTTTGGGAATGGGTTGAGATATCCGTGCCATTGTCCAGGCCTCCTAGTCGGTGAACCTGGAGGAGTCCCGTGCACGCCGGCCCAGGTGCACATGTGCGGCCTCCCGTGCCTGCCCAGGCCCCATGTCCTGCCCATCCTCCCCCTCCCCTGCATCCTCCTTGTTGAACGAGCCCTGGGGTTCATCCTCCTCCTCCAGCATATCATCCCTCTGATGCAAGATGCAGAGCAGGCAGCAGGCCACCACGATGTGGGAGACCCTCTTTGTGTTCTAATGGACGGCCCCTCCAGAGCGGTGAAGGCATCTGAACTGCATCTTCAGGATGCTGAAGCACTGCTCAATCACGCCCCTTGTCGCTGCATGGCCGACATTATAGCAAGTCTTTGCATCGGTCTGTGGCCTCCGGATAGGTGAGATCAGCCACGGCCGCAGTGGATAACCCCTATCGCAAGGGAGCCAACCCCTCAACCTCCGGTGGTGCACCTTGAAGAGCTCAGGAACTGTTGAGTGTGCCAGTACACTGCCCAGGTATCGGGCACAGCCATGAATGACATGTATCTCATGATCACACACCAACTGCACGTTCACTGAGTGGAACCCCTTTTGGTTTGTAAAGTCTAGCCTGTCATCGGCCAGTGCTCATAGGGCGACATGCATCCCATTGATCACTCCCTGGACCTGGGGCATCTCGGCAATGATGGCGAACCCTGCTGCCCGGGCATCCTGGTGGGCTGACTGGGTATCTCGGGCCTTCAGGATGACACAGGTGCATCTGTGCAACGTGGTCTGTGCGATTCTCGACAGGTCTGCACTCGGCACCAGGAAATATCCCGTGACATAAAGGTTCATGGCAACCGTCACCTTGATGGCCATAAGGAGCAGGCGTCTTCCTCCATATCCCCGTGGTGCCAGGTGTGCCATGATCTAGCAGATATGTTGCACTGTCTCTCTGCTCAGCCGGAGTCTTCAATGGCATGCCCAGTGCAGCAGGTCCTCAAATGACCGGCGCTGCCGGTACACACAGTGCCTCATTTGTCACCTCCTTCCCACCTCCTCCTCCTCAGCCTGTTGGCGGCCAGCTCTCCATCCTCCCCAGCTGCCTGCTGTTCCTCTGGGACAGGCTCGACTGCTACAGGGCCCTCAATGAGCAGTTCTAGCTTGTACAGCCTCAATGCAACCCCCAGGGCTGCAGCGACTAGATGAAGGCCACCAATACTGGTTGAATTCCGAAGTCAATTGTCTGCAGGGGGTGACAGTCAGACATGTTAGCATGGTGCGTACCTCCTAGCCCGGCCAGGTCCACCGGGCTACACGGTGGCCCCTGCCCCCACATGTCTCCCTCCCCCCTCCCTCCACCCCCATCCCCACACCCATCCCGGCTGTTCCCTCTGGCACTCTGCCCTTCGCACCCCTGGCCCCATTGGTGCCCGGCACTGTGGGGGCCTCGAGACATTGGCGGGGTACTGGTGGCTGCTGCCGGGGTACCAGTAGCTGGTCCTACCTATGCCAGTGGTACGCTCTGTGGTGTCTGTCTGCCGCCCTCCTACAGGGGCTACTGTGTGCCCTTGGGTGGGCCGCTGCTGCCCCGCCAGTGGATGGCAGACGGATGGTGGGGGTGGGAGAGTTGGTGAGGTGGATGGTGTGGGATGGGATTCTGGGGTGGGGGCTGGTGTCAGTCTACGTAAACATGAGCCACGGAGGGTGGTCAGTGGGCACAGCAAGTTGGCTGCCTTGCAGGCCGCGGCAATGGCGGTCTGTGCCTGGACACCCCGGTCCCGTGGCCAGTCACCCCGACCCCTTAATCCATCCCCTGGTCATATCCAACACCCCACTGCTCCCCTGGGCCTGGCAGACGTCCCCTCCATGCCCCAAAGTCAGTCCTGCAAGTAGCAGGGCTGGCAGCCCACGGTAGTGCCTCTGCATGTCCTACCTCCTCTCTCTCCCTCATCAGCCACGACACCTGTTTTCTGATTTTTAAAAACACAAGAGAATCTAGCTGTTGGTAATTTTTCCCCCTCTGGCGGAGGTGGAACATCGTGGAGGTCCCAGAGAATACTGCGTCAGGCCCACTAATGCTATGAGAACGATGTTTACTGTACATGCAGCTGTAGAATGCATTAGCCTCACTGTTGAGGCACCGGGCGTTGGAATTCTGGCGTGTATCCAGCGCCCGCCATGATTTTGGCATCATGACCAATTCTCCGCCAATCATGTTTCGCGATTCCGGAGTCGGCTGACAGAGAATCCTGCCCAATTTATCCAGAGGACAATAACTGGAGAAATAGACACAGTAACTCCTACCATCACAGCCACACCCAGCTGCAGAAACAGTGTCCCAACTACAAGTTATTGTAAAACAGTCAGCCGGTTAAGATCCGCCATTCAAACCAAGAAGAGTTTGCCTTTGCTGAAACTGAAGGCAGTTTTCCCAAATGTGGCCAGGCAACCTGTGCATGATAACTGTCTGCTGAATTCAGCTCAAAGAGTTATAGAATAATGGATGCTTTTTGGAAACAAAAGAGTGTGCCAGATTTCAGGAAATGTAGGTCGTTGGGGACCAAGGGGTAAATTCATAACGGTGTGTATTGCCATCAGTATAGTTCAGTAAACTTTGTCATGTATTAGTCCTTCTTGCAGTGTGTCTTTTATTCTTTCAAATGAATATATATTCTTTATTAACTGATCACACATCAACTGAACTATTCCTCCCTGGTTTGCACATCTTTTCTCACAGTGTAACAAATTGAAAATCTACTGTACTAAGAAATCAAGGTTTCAAATCACCCTTCTGGGTTTTGGGATACCCTTGCATTTAAAATCAGCAGGGTTCTTATCACCTTGCTAAACTTTCCACTTCCATGTCAAGTTTTGTCATTTCAATTTCCTTTTGAAAGGCTCTCTCTCTTTTCCCCCTCTTTCTCTTTCTTTTTGCTTTTCCTGCATGTCTAGTTCATTTCTATTTCTTTTTCCTATTCTTCCCCCCGTATCTCTAACTGTTTCATTTGTAATTGAATCGTAGCTAATTAAAATTCCTCACTTTTCAAAATATTTGGTCGATCGGAGAACCGTTGCAATTTAAAATGTCTTTCTATCCTTTCAATAATATCAGCTTTCCTTATTCTGCAGGTAATCCCAACTCCAATTTAGCTGCCAATTCAGTTAACTGACTCTTGGTTACGTTCTTCAAACCAGTCAAACTTACATCTTCCATCTTTTGAAAAGTTTTAACAATTTTCAATGCCATTTTGGATTCTAACCTGTATGACATACATCACAGTAACTCCAATTCCTTTTATTGGTCCCGAAGTGCTCCATTTACCCTTTTCAGGCTTGACCGATCCCACCATTTCAGAATACATCCGAGGGGCAGCACGTGGTGCAGTGGTTAGCACTGGGACTACGGCGCTGAGAACCTGGGTTCGAATCCCAGCCCTGGGTCACTGTCCTTGTGGAGTTTGCACTCTCCCTGTGTCTGCATGGGTTTCATCCCCACAACCCAAAGATGTGCAGATTAGGTGGATTGATCACGCTAAATTGCCCCTTAATTGGAGAAAACAATAATTGGGTACTCTAAATTTTAAACAATAAAAAAGAATAAATCCGAAACCAAGTTTCACTATTGAGCATCCAGTGGTTTGCTTTCCACATTTCAAAGCATTCCCAATGAGTTATCACTAATCAGCATCTAATAAGTCTTTCTCCAAGTTTTGAAATCCTGGACGAGCCCCATTGTTTTTTTACGATCCCAGTCGGTGTTATAACTGTATGAGAAGATGCCAGAACAGAGACCTAGTTCTAAAGACCGAGGACAAGATTATCTGTCCCGCCAGCCCTATTTACCTGTGCGGTGCACACCCACTGGCAGCGGGATTCTTCATTCCCGCAGCCGGCTAATGGGGTTTCCCATTGTGGGTCGCCCCACGCCGTTGGGAAACATGTGAGTGTGGATGTATTGCCAGTGGGGTGGAGGATCCCACCGATGGAGAATCCCGCAGCGTAACTTGTTCTTCATAAAATGTGAAGGAACAGAATCACAGGAGCGCTAGTTCATTTTAACAACAAGGAAAAAACATTCATTAAACAGTAAAAAATTGGATCATGATACAATACTCCTTTACTCCCCCTCATTTCAACAATGACACTCAAATTTTAAGATTAACATGGATTACAAAGGATAATTTAAGCTACAATGGTTTCATTAACACACAAGGTGCCTTTTAAGCACATAAAAGGACTGTGGTAAAACACACTCCTCTCTGACTTAAATGTGGATTTCTCCACAGAATCCCCTCCCCCACAGATGATTCTTATACTATGAGTCACCTTGTCTCACTGAACTCCAGATTACACAAGAGTGATTTCAAATTCCACTTTCAAAAGTCACACTTTCAAATCTTCTTTTAAATTAAGCTTTCTCTTCGCTGCTACTATCAACCTTTAACTTTCAGGTTTACACTGCTCCCTGCAGGTTTCCTTTGTCTTAAAGACTTTTACACAAACTCCGAGGTGCTGCCAATAGTTTCCACAATCATTTCAAATTATGTCTCCAATCTGTAGTAATTTCTCACAAACCTTAGCGCGACTGCATATATATTTCTGGCCTCTCACGATCCAATGTCTTTTCAACTCTCTGTGACTTTACTGAACAGTAATCTTGAGTGACTCGGTAGCACACTGATTAGCACTGTTGCTTCACAGCTCCAGGGTCCCAGGTTCGATTCCTGGCTTGGGTTATTATCTGTGCGGAGTCTGCATGTTCTCCCCATGTCTGTGTGGGTTTCCTTCGGGTGCTTCGGTTTCCTTCCACAGTCCAAAGATGTGCAGGTTAGGTGGATTTGCCATGCTAAATTGCCTTTAGTGTCCAAAAAAGGTTAGGTGGGTTATGGGGATAGGGTGGAGGTTAATTTGGGTGTTCTTTCAAAAGGCTGGTGCTTGATGGGCCAAATGGCCTCCTTCTGCACTGTAATTTCTATGGTTCTATGGTTCCCCGTTCCCAGTTTCCTCTGCTCCATTAACTCCAGACTGCTTGGAAACTTCTCTTCATTTCTCTAGTTTCCTTAACTAGCTGGACATTAACTTTCCGCATCTGTTCTCCGAACCATTATTCCAAGGTCTGGCTTTTCTTCTAGCAAGGCTGAGAGGGATGTTCCCTTGTTAGCCTTCTAAAACCAACTGCTTCTAGCCCAGCTGTAAGACCTGCCCTCTGTCTCACTACCTATCTTCATCTGTATTCAAATTAGCTTAACATAAGGCTTAAAAGCTTTTTCACCTTAGAAGGCCCCAGTTGCGAAGCAACCATTGCTGGTTTATTTACTCTTCACACAATAGCCCTCTTTAAGCACAATAGAATCACAATTGGAACTGAAACCAACACCCATGCAAATGCTATTGGCCAGTATTAATCTAACTATAGATTTTACCCTTCCAGGCTGAAAAAAACATTAAATTAAACCAACTTAGCACCATACCATATTTCTAAATCCCTTAAAAGTACCTTTACTTTCCCAACATTTGCATATCAATATTACTCATTAATGTGGAACTTTTAGTGATTTAATGTTACCTTCAGAATTAAGCGTGAGGTGCAGAGGGATCCCAGGCCTTTAATGTCCCTGGATGGTTAAAGTTGGAGGTCAGCAGGTGAATCAATCTATGGGAGGAAGATGAGCCATTTGGAGTTGCCTGCAACCACTCAGAAATCTCCTTCCAAGTTGGGAAAGGAGGCTGTCAAGCATCATGGAGGAGGACGAGTGGAGTAACTGTGGAGAAATCAAGGGTGACCTAAGGGAGGAGTAGGGTCACTGTGGAGACTCTGCGGAGAGGTCAGTTGTGATCTCAGGGAGGTCAAGGCTGATGCATCATCGTTATTGCAGGTAGCTGCCTGCAGGTAACTACCTGCGGATATATCCAAAAAACGGCACCTGTACGTCTGATCCCCTCGGCTGAGGCTGTGCTTGGAGACCCCCTACCCACTCCCTCAGCACAATTAGACAGGCTCTGCACCTCCACCTCATTTATTTGTCAACTGCCATGCAACTGAGGTGGGACAGCCTTTCTTTCCCATCACTAGCACAAACATTGCCCACTTCTGAGTCCTCCACTGGGACTTGCACTACTTTATCTCTTAGGTTCTTTATCCTGGCATTTAGGAGGTGACACACATTAATCTGAATGGTCAGTTACTGCAGTTACTGCAAATCAGGCAGTGAATCCCTTTAGTTATGGAATGCTCCCTTTGAAACCACTGCCGTGTACCGTGTAGGAATTACTATTTTACTCTGTAATTTTGTGAACCGAGATAACCTTGCTTGCAGCAAAGGCCTGGAGCAACAGTGCAATTGAATGTCCCAGAACATTCCTGCAGCTAAATAATGAGTAAATTATGGGAAAAACAGATGGTCAGAATGGGATTACTAAGGTGTGTTCTCTCATCATTGCTTTTACCCAAAAACATCTAAACATCCTTTACACTGTTCCTGCATTAGTGTACATTTGGAGAGATGCTTTTTAAATTAAGGCTGAATTAAAAGGAGCACGCCTTTCAATGGTATTCCTTTCAGGGGAAACTAAAATACTTGCATTGAAAAATCTCTTCCCATTACTTTGTTTTTATTTTCCGGTTCTTTTATTTTATCAGCTGTGGGAAGTAAATGCAATTTCTAACAATTTTCAGAAGGCAGCTCGCTCAGCTGGTCGAAAATGAGGTTTGTTAATATATCTCAACTGCTAACTCTGACAGGAATTGCAATCCACATCATCACTGAAGGTGGGTGCTGATCACAGCCAATGCTGCTTTTTAAAATTGAATTTCAAAGTCCATGATTGACAGCTGGGATTCTGAGCCACGACTCCAGAATAGAACTTACTTGCTGGTTTGAGCAGTATATTGATGTGCAGAGCTCAGTAGGTGTCTGAGATCTGAGGGGCAAGATTCTCCATCTAGCGACACCAGGATTGCAAAACATGATTTGGTGAAGAATCGTGCGTGAGGCAGCACGGTAGCACCGTGGTTTGCACAGTTTCTTCAAAGCTCCAGGGTCCCAGGTTCAATTCCCGGCTTGGGTCACTGTCTGTGCAGAGTCTGCATGTTCTCCCCGTGTCTACGTGGGTTTCCTCCGGGTGCTCTGGTTTCCTCCCACAGTCCAAAGATGTGCAGGTTAGGTGGATTTGGCCATGCTAAATTGCCCTTAGTGTCCAAAAAAAAGGTTAGGTGGGGTTACTGGGTTATGAGGATAAGGTGGAGGTGTGGACTTAGGTAGGGTTCTCTTTCAAAGGGCCGCTGCAGACCCAATGGGCCGAATGGCCTCCTTCTGCTCTGTAAATTCTATGAGGTCAATATCGTGACCGGCACCAGGCGCCCAACAGAATGCCATGCTCTGACAGCGGCATCAATGCGTTCTACTCCGCACGTACAGTAAACACTGTTGGCATATCATTAACGGGCCTGACCCGGTATTCTCCAGGGCCTCCATGATACTCCGTCTCTGCCAGGAGGAATTATCGATGGTGAGTTTCACTTGTGGTATTAAAAATCAGGAAACAGGTGCCGTGGCTGCTGGGGGAGATCGGACATGTTCCCAGAGGCGTGACCGTGGGCTGCCGGTCCTGCCACTGGCACGGGTGCCACTGGGACGGAGGGGGGTGACAACCGGCAGGGTTGGGGGGGAGCAGTGGTGGCTGATGGGTTGACCAGGGAATGAGCTGCAGAGTTGGGGTGACCCCTCCAGGACCGGGGTGTCCAGGCACGGAGATGCACTGAGGCAGTATGAGCTGGAGCTACCCGAGGAGGACCCCGCAGTGGCGGAGCCTGTCCCAGAGGAACAAGAGCCAGCCAGTGAGGATGGAGAGCCGGCCGCCCAACAGGCCGAGGAGGAGGAGGTTGGAAGACATGAGGTCTCGTATGTACCGGCAGCGTTTGTCGTTCGAGGACCTGCCAGAGCGAGTGTGCCATTGCAGACTGCAGCTGAGCAGGGGGACAGTGCACATATCTGCCGGAACACGGCACACCTGGCACTGCGAGAGAATGTGGGAGGGCACCCACTCCCTGTGGCCGTCAAGGTGACAGTCGCCCTGAACTTTTATGCCACAGGGTCATTCCAGGTGCGAGTGGGAACTTGTTCGAATCTCACAGACTTCAGTGTACATGTCCCCTTCCGATCGTTCTTCACAATCCGAAAGGAGCTCCACCCATTGAACGTGCAACTGCTGTGAGATCATGAGATGCAGATCGTGCACGTCTGTGCCTAATACCCAGGCAGGGTGCACGTCGCCTTCAATCTCACATTCTCGATGGTTCCTGACATCTTCGAGGTGCACCCCCGGGGGAGCGGTTGGCTCTTGGGCGACAGGAGTTATCCGCTACGATAATGCTGATGACGCCTATCTGGAGGCCATGGACCAACATGGAGACCTGCTACAATGACGCCCATGCCGCGACCGGGGAGGTGATTGAGTGGTGCTTCGGCATCATGACGTTGCGTTTCAGGTGCCTGGACCGTTTGGTAGGGGCCCTCCAGTATGGCTCTGGGGGGGGACCTGCATTGCGGTGACCTGCTGCGTCCTCCACAACATTGCGCAGCAGAAACACGATGTTCTGGAGGAGGAGGATGAAAAGGATGTGGTGGAGGGCCAGGATGGGCAGGGCAGGGGGCCTGGGTAGGCACAAGCGGCCGCACAACGTGTGCAATGGGCCAGCATGCATTTGATGCTCTGATCACCTCCAGCTCCACCTGGCTGATAGCACGGATATCCCATCTCACCTTCACAGCCCCCAACACTCCCCCACTTCGGCCGACCACTCCCTCGCCTCCCATTACCACCCATCCGACACAAACAGCCTCCTCCCGCCCACCACACCATCCCCACCCCACCCCCTCACTGCCCCCAGTTCAATCCCCACCCCACCAGGCACCATCCCCACCCCCTACCAGCACCTCCCCACCCCCTCACTTCCCCAGTCCAACCCCCTGCCCACCCCGCACCACCCCCACCTCAGCACCACCCACCCCCATTCCCTCACCAGCCCCACCCCCCTCACCGGCAATCATGCGTCATGTCTTGTGTCTTGCAGGATCACCTGGCGATGAGGCAGCCATTCTGGTGTCCCATGTACGCAACATCAACCACAAGCAGATAGAAGGTGCCCCCCTCTCACCTCCTCCTGGCTCCGCCACTGCAGGGCCCACCCCAAGTGTCTCCTGCTTGGACAGCCTCAGTGCATTCCCAGTGCTGCGGCGGATAGGATGAAGGTCACGGTTCCTGTTTGGATTCCAAAGTCCATTGTCTGTCGGGGTGGAAGGCAGATAAATTAGCTTGGTGTGTACCCCTGTGCCCAACCAGGTCCACCGATCTACACGGTGGCCCCGACCTGCACTGCAAACCCTGCTCCCGCATGACTCTCTCCCCACTCCCTCCTCACCCACACCTGGCCATTTCCCGGCACTCTGCCCTCTGCACCAAACTCCTGGCTCCATCAGTGCCTGGCACGAAAGGGGCCTCTGGCCCCAGCACCTGTCCCTGCTGACAGCAGTACCAGTGGCCATGCCAGGGAACATTCTGTGATCCCTGGCCAGAGCCATCCCGTTGGGGCTACTGTGGGCATTTCCTTGGGTAGGTCACATGTTGTCCCACCGGTGGGTGGTGCCGGTTGTTGGTGGTGGTGGAGGGTGGGGTGTGGAGTGCGGGGGTGGTCGGTTTGGGGCATCCATATGGCCGTTGTCACTCTGCGCAAGCATGGGCCATGGTGGACAGTCAGTCGGGTATGCAGCAAGATGGCTGCCCTGCAGGCCACGGCAGTGGCGGTCCATGATGGACACCCCAGCCCCCTGGGAGGGTCACCCCAACCCCATGGCCATCCCTTGGTCCTCGCCCGAGTCTTGGCAGATGCCAAACCCCCCCCACCCCCCTCCCCTACAGCAAGCCCTGCCAGGGGCTGGACTGGCAGCCCACAGTCACGCCTCCGGGAACATTTCCTACCTCCACTCTCTCCCTCAGCAGCCACGCGCCTGTATCCCGATTTTTAATACCACAAGCAAAACTCACCGTCAGCAATTCCTCCCGGCAGGAGCGGAGCATCGCAAAGGCCCTGGAGGATACCGGGCCAGGACAGTTGATGATATGCCAATGGTGTTTACTGTACATGTGGAGTAGGACACATTGACGCCGCTGTTGAGGCACCAGAGCATGGCATTCTGTTGGGCGCCCAGCGCTTGCCACAATTTTCGCCTCGCACACGATTCCATGCCCAATCGCGTTTCGTTATTCCGGTGTCACTGGATGGAGACCCCCGCACTTTGTTTCTGAATTAGAGAATCCCGCCCAAGGAAATTTGTGTTTTCGTTTCACAGCAAAGGAAGAAATAGGTGTTGTTTTTTTTTTCAATGATGGCCCCCAAATCTCCTCAGGGGTTCAGGCCTGCTGTTGCCATAGCGCCTGCAGGTGACCAGCAAAATTCACCAATTTGACAATTTGTTCACACTGCACTGCCACCGTGCCTGAAATGATGCCCTCTCTGCCGCCTGAGCTTTGGAACTTTTGTCCATCCTTTCAGCAAGTGTTGCCAGAGGAGGGGTGAGAGGAAATACTGGGTGTAAGGGAGCTCCTTACAAGAGGAGTCCCTGCTTCCCCTGACTCATGCAGAATCCAGCAAATTACTGAACAACTGTACTCCAAGTGAGATAAGGCCCACAGAGCCTCTGATCAGGAGAGGTGGACCCCCACCAATGGGGAAAAGGTTTGGGATGGACAGGGGATGTGGAAGTGGATGCTGATGGTTGTTCTAGGCTAAGGAGTAGTTCTGTTGAACCTCCAAGGAATGGTCCAGGAGGAAGTTTAAGTCTGGAAAAACGAACGGTTTATTGGTGAAATCAGGTTTAACTTTTGCAGAACTATAAGAAAATACTGCAGGTGCTGGAACTCTGAAATGAAAACAGAAAATGTTGGATAAGTTGAACAGATCTGGAAGCATCAGTGGAGAGAAACAGAGTTAATGTTTTGAGTCCAAGTGACCTTTCCACAGAACTGGACTGAGCTAGTCATTTCTGTCTCAATAGATGCTGCTAGAGCTGCGGAGTTCTGTTTTTATTTCAGATTTTGTGGAGTTGCACTGAGTAAAGGGGCTGGATTCTCTGATCTCCGACGCAAAAATCACCTTCGGCTACGGGGCGGAGGATTCCCAATGACGCCAAAATCGGGGACGCCGCTTTCGCGATGCTCTGCCCTGAAAAGCGGTGTACTCTAGGAGAATGCTGCGCGCCGTATCCACGGCCTCCGACTATTGGCTGAGGCCCGCCCCGCGTTGCTCCAGCCCCGGCCGGCCGAGTTCTGGACGGCGTGGGTCGCGTGTGGTCTGACCCCTCGGGAACTCAGCGTGGCGGATGCGGACTCAGTCCAGTGTCGCCACAGTCGGGGGAGGGCCGATTCGCGGGCAGGGCGGCATTATTCGGGGCTGGGGGCACTTGGGGGGGATGGTCCGGGGTGCGCAAGCAGCCAAAGGGGGGGACTATTTTTGCAGTCCGGGTATGTGGGCTGCGTCCGTCATGAAGCATGGCACGGCCGCTGCAGGCTGCTGCCGTGCGCATGCACAGCCACGGACTCGACAATTCTCCAGCTCCAGGCCATTTCGGCAGCTGGAGCTGGGAGCTCTACGCTACCTGGCTGCTAGACCCCCCCCCCCCCCCCCCTCACCCCTCCTCCGCCTGAGCAGTGAATCAGTGGCTGTTTTGCACAAATTCCCCTGGCGTAGAACACCACTGTTTTCACGCTGGCAATGTCATGAATCTCCTGGGAGTCTGCAATACTGACCCAGTGAAGCGACACCGTGCTACTTATCCAAGCGCAGGTCTTTTATCACAGTGAGCACCTAAAAGATTCCTGTCAGGAGCATTCATAAGCATTGGTTGGTACCTTGTGTCAAAGTAAGGTACCTCCGAGGCAGCACTGTGAAAAGGAAACAAGCAGAGAGCTAAGTCCATTGTCAACCAGAACAAAAGGGATGCCTCACAACCAGTACCTATTTACATTTGCTGCCGGTGGTATTTGCCTCCGGTAAAAGAGCAAAATTGTCTCAATTTCTGTCACCATGTACATTGCTCCATTTATAATCTGGAAATACAGTTGACTAAATGCTAGCCATTAGAGGCACTTCCACAGTATGAACAGGGCATAAAGGACGACAAAGCATTGGTTGTTCTTCATTTTTCAAACACGCTTTAATGTGACTGTGTCTGTCCAACAGATGGTTCCATCGCATTTTTGAATTCAGACCCTTTTGTCTGGCCCATGATGCACCCTATGTTGCACTTTACACACCCATTCAGCTTTATAAGGAATGCTGCCATAAAGTTTATTTGGTACCATAGCAACAACCTTCAGGTTGAATCATAACTGTGGAATAAATATGGGGCATATGCAGTCAAACAGTACCTGGCACTGTTGTCCCAGCCATTTGTTTAATGAAAATTCACAAAATTACTTATCTGTTTGTTGTTTCCTGAGAATTTCCTTATTGCGTTGCTTCAATTAACTTTAAAAATTGTAATCTGGGCTTGAACAGGCTGATACCAGCTGGTAGTTTGTGCGTGTGTGTGTGAGAGAGAGAGAGAGAGAGAGAGAGAGCAAGAGTGTGTATGTTTTAACAAAATAAGGTGTGTAAGTTCTAAAGTGTTCAGTTAAAGCTTGACTGATTTTTGTATGCATACCATACTTGAAAGTGAGTCACGCAATTATTTTGTCTGTTTTTTCCTGAGTGATATACCCATGCCTCCTGGCTATGGGCAGCAGCTCTGGAACCTGTCTTTCCAGTAGACAAAGCCAGAGTTACTTATCTTGCTTGGAGCAATTTATCATATTTGGAACCGGCCACACCCCAAGAGGTTTAGCGAACATACACGCACACAGTGGTGGTGTAGTGAGGCTGTTGTCCTTCCCCTCCCATCTTTGCCACTCAAATTATTTTTACGGACCAGCCTCAGAATTCCACAGACCCAACATATGGTGCTCCCATGTTTTGTGGGCAATGAAAAGCTTTTTGCGGCCACATTGCCAATCAGCACTGTTTCATTATATCTGCAAGCATCACATAAATGTGCAGAAGTGGACCCACACAGATCACATGATTCAAGAGAGGCAGCTACATTGTTGTCAGCCACTATAAAATGAAACCTGGCATAGTGTCTGAGAGTTGATTTGAGGTTGGTGAGAAAGTTCTGAATTTTATTTTGTATTTGTACTGTTTTACATGCATCCTCATTGTTCAGCTTCTTTTTGTTGCTGTTTTGATCAGATTTATTTACGGGGCAAGAATTTTATTTACAATGCGGTTTGTTCAAGAGCATGCTTGCATACTCAGACTAGCATTTGTTTTTATACTTGAGCTGCCACTGTGGCACTTGAACTCATGTTCTTTGGATTATTAGTCTTAGTATGTAATATAACAATTGCACTATCTCGAAGACACTGTTGTGTATCTCGCGGTTTCTCACATGTCACAATGCGAGTCCTGTCTGGGCAGCATGGTAGCACAGTGGATAGCACTGTTGCTTCATAGCTACAGGATCCCAGGTTCGATTCCCGGCTTGGGTCACTGTCTGTGCGGAGTCTGCACGTTCTCCCCGTGTCTGCGTGGGTTTCCTCCGGGTGCTCCGCTTTCCTCCCACAAGTCCTGAAAGACGTGCTTTTAGCAGAATTGGACATTCTGAATTCTCCCTCTGTGTACCCGAACAGGTGCCGGAGTGTGGCGACTAGGGGATTTTCACAGTAACTTCATTGCAGAGTTAATGTAAGCCTACTTGTGACACTAATAAAGATTATTATTTAAAAAATGGTGAAGGGAGGTGGGAGAACTGCAACTAAATTTAACCTCAGGAATAGTTTTCTTCAGGCTTTGAATCATTGACTTTTGTGAGTTTCAATTCTGTTCAAGCATTCAAAAAGAATTGAGGAACTTCCTGCTTATACCGTCATGGGCAGGATTTAATCTTGTTCAGTTGGGCATGCATGATATTAAGTGTGAAGATGTCAGACGCGCTTACCGATGTCATCCTGCACTTGCATGATATTTCAGTCGGCGGCCGCAAGTGCGGATCAATAGTACACCCACCAACAATTATGGAATCTCCCCATAATCGTTAACTCCCTTCATGATCAAAATCTGTCGAACACAACCTTGAATATACTCAATGGCCCAGCCTCTGTGAAAGTGCATTCTAAAGACTAACAATACTCTGAGAGAAGAAATTCCTCTTCATATCCATCACAAATGGGAGACAGCTTATTTTTAAATTGTACATTCTTGTTCTAGATTTCCCCATGAGGGAAAATATCGACCCTATCATGTCCCCTCAGAATCTTATTTTTTTCAATAAAATTATCTAACCTCCAATGGAGACTGCCCCAACCTGCTCAATATTTCCTCATGTGATGACACCTTCACCCCATGAATCAACTAGGTGAACCTACTCTGAACTGCATCCAATACAAGTACATCCTTCCTTAAGTATGAGACCCAAACTGTACACAGTGGGCTGGATCCTCCGCCGCATCTGGAACTCCGCTCCCAGCAGCGGGCCGCAGAGAATCTAGCACGTGCAGAAAATGGGAACAGCGCCCGTTCCGTGTTCCAGTTCCCCACTGACGTGGGATCATGGTTCATGCCCCGTGCCAGCGGGAGGATACAAATGGGTCTTAATTAATGGTCTTATTAATGGGCTGGGATGTGTTGGGTATGCTGGGTCTGTGAGGACTGCTTTTTCCAGAGCAGTAAGATAGACAGGCAACCAACACTTGTAGAAGTACAACTCTATTTTATTTAACTATGAGCTGTTAAACATACTTGCTCTGTGGGTCGACATTATGTTAGGTTGACTGAAGACCTATGGCTAACCTGACCAGACTATACTGCTAGCACATGGTAGATGTTCGTGCTACTGACTGCGGGCTCTGTCTGTCTCAGAGGCTGCATCCCCAATGAGCGGGAAAACTGGTGCCCTCTGGCTTTATAGTGACCGTGCCCTGTCTGGTAATTGGCTGCTGTGTTCTGTGTGTTGATTGGTCTTTCAGTGTGTCAGTCAGTGTGTGTCTATGCACCATCATATACTTGTCTGTATATTATGACAAGCCAGGCACCATGTGTCCAGACCCACGTGATTCTCTGGTCCTTTGGGTCGGGAATCACGTCGGTAAGAATTGGTGCGGGTCTTGACAAGCGTAGCCCTGACGTGGTGGACTCGCAGTGGGCCAAGGGGGTAATGCTTTAAGGGAGATGCCCCCAAAGTCCATCAGAGGACCACCTTCCCCCCAATGCATTACCTGCCCACCTCACCCTCACCATACCTCCCCACCGCCCCTCCCACCAGAGACCCCCTTAATAACGAGACCCTCACCAGAGACTCCCCATTACAGAGACCCCACCAGAGGCCTCTAATTGAAGGAATTACAACAACATATATTTATATAGTGCCTTTAAAAATGTGAAATAGAACTGAATTGCAGAATCACAACTTTACAGTGCAGAAGGAGGTCATTTGGACCACTGGTTCCCTGAAAGAGCACTCTACCTAATCCCACTTCCCTCTCTTATCCCCGTAACCTTGCACATTATTTATTTCCAGATAGCAATCAAAGTCTTTTTTGAACACCTCGATCAAACCTGCCTCCAACACCCTCTCAGGAAGTTCATTCCAGACTCCAACCACCCTCTGGGTGAAAGAAGTTTTCCTCACACCGCTTTTACTCCTTTTGTTAATTATTTTGACTCTGTGCCCTCAAGTTCTTGATGCTCTCTTTAGTAGGAACAGTTTCTCACTATTTACCCTGTCTATACTCTCAGGATCTTGAATATCTTTTTCAAGTCTCCTCTCAGCTTTCTTTTCTCCCAGGAAAACAGTCCCAACATCTCCAATCTCATTTATCTCTGGAATCATTCTTGTGAATCTCCTTTGTACTCCGTCCAATGCCTTCACACCCTTCCTCAGGTATGGCGCCCAGAATTGGATGGCCTAACTGGTATTTTATACAAATTCAACATGGCCTCCTTACTCTTGTACTCAATGCCCCTATTAGTAAAGTTGAAGATGCTGTATACTTTATTAACTGCTGTCTGAAAAGATGGTGGAAGCAGAGTCATTGAACATTTTTAGGCAGAGGTGGATAGATTCTTGGAAGCAAGGGGGTGAAGGTTATTGTGAGTTGGCGGAATACATATTTCATGTTCCTATCAGATCAGCTATGACCTTATGAAATGACGGAGCAGGTTTGAGGTGCTGAATGGCCTACTGCTATTCCTTGTTTATATGTTCGTAATCTGAAAACAACCATTTACTAATCTCTGTTTCCAGGTACTCAGTCAATTTCTTATCCAAGCCAACTTTACCTTTTATTCCACGAGCAAGAATTTTGTTCACAAATCGGTTGTGTGGAACTGCAGCAAATGTCTTTTGAAAATCCATATACACCACATCAACAACATTGACCTTATCAACCTTTTCTGTTACCTCCTGAAAAGACTCCAACAAGTTAGTTAAGTATGACTTTCCCAAATGAATCCATTCCGGCTTTCCTCAATTATCTTGCACTTGTCTAAGTGGCTATTTATTTTGTACTGAACTACAGTTTCCAGAAGTTTCCCTCCCTGTGAAGCAAAACTGACTGGTCTGAAGTTACCGACTTTATCGTTGCACCCCTTTTTGAACAAAGGTGTGACATCCACAATTCTCCAGTCCTCTGGAACCATCCCGGTATCTCAAGAAGACTGGAAAATTATTACTCGTACCTCTACAATTTCCACTAGTACTTCCCGCAGTATCCTTGGAAGCAACTCATCCGGCCCATTAACATTATCAATGTTAAGTACAGATAGCCTTTCTAACACCTCCTCCTTCTCAATTGTAAATTCTTTAAGTGTACCAGTTATGTCCCCTCTCACCTCGGCCTGAGTAGCATCTTCGCAGGAGAACCTACCCAGGAGCAATCTCTGTCCTCGCCAACCAACTCGGTGGTATCCTCCTCAAACTCGGTCAGCTACAGAATGTCGGACGTCCCTTCTCCAGACTGGAATCCCTCCCTCTTGTTGTTGGCCTACATGAAGAAAAATGGATGGAATGAGATGTAAAGGGGTGGACCAGAGGTTGGGAAGCATGAATGCCTGCCCTGTGTGCTCAGCCCACCCCAGTAAGGGTTGAAGATGGAGTATATGCACCATGACAGGTGAGATGCTGGTGATGTTAAAAGATGCTGGTGATGCTCAAGTGCCCTTGAGACAATCATTGCTGATGGGTTTTCCAATGATATTATGCGGAATTTTGAGCCCGGGTTCACCATCAGTGTAAATGGTGACGTGGGCCCAAAATCCCGTAACAGTTGGGAAACAGGATTCTCACCGATGAGATGTTTCCTGATTTTCCTCAACCCTCACCAATGAGGGAACTAGGTTCTCGCCCTGACATGTCCACCTGAGAAGGCAGACAGAACTTCAGCTAAACATTGCATTTTAACGATGAGAACTCCCATGGAGCAGCATTCCTTCTGGGTGGCAGGGAATTGTTAGCTTAGATTATGTGCTCATCTCTCCAGAGTGGGACTTGAACCCACAACTTCCCAATAGGGAAAAACAGTTCAGATGAGTCTTATTTCCCATCTTTTATTGTTTCATTCAATCTGGGTTTCTGGCTAGGAGGAGACCACTTTGGTTTCCAAAAAGTCTAAGTGCTGCAGATGCTGGAAATCTGAAATGAAAAACAGAAATGCAACAAACAACATGGGCTGCACGTGTGAAGAGAGGAAGTTACAGTTAAAATTTCACACTGAGAACAAGTTAGAACCAAAATGTTAATGCCGATCACAGGCATTGTTTGACTTGCTGTGACTTTCCAACATTTTCTGGGCTGTTTTTGCCAGGGTGGCGAAGCACGCAAGCAAACTGAACTTCCACCCCTACAGCACAAACCCCACCCCTCCTATTACCCCAGGCCACTCATCCCGTCACCCTCTCTCCCAGCTAACTTGGCACAGGTCAAACATGGAACTGGGAGACGGTTTGTGCCATCTAATTTCTGAGGAGAAAAGGCCACTTTCTAGTTTGCTGTGGCACAGTGCGTCTCTGATGAATCGCTTGATTTGATTCACATCATGCCAAAAAACTGTTCAAGTCTCCTGATATTCATGCTCCAGCGACTTCATATTCCGCCAACTGCTGCCGTCCCTTCCCAGTGTGAACCTCCAGTGCATTGTATTATCCACTCAGAGATGGAACTTTATTTTTTGTGTGTTAAATAATGAGAAATTCTCCTTTGCAGGTCTCTGTGCAACATTCAGCAAATGCAAACGCAAACTTTTATTTTTGACAAGATGATGCTGATTATAAAGAGCAATCATTTGTCAATGACCTAATACAACGCCATGTGAACCAAAATAAATTACAGATTTTTAATGAAGAAAAAGAATAGTTTATCTATATAGTTAACGAATAATTGTATATTATACTCAATCGGCTCATGTCAGATGAATCATTGAATCTTATATAACAGAAGGAGGTCATTCATTCCGTCATGTATTAAAACAGCTATCAAGTGACCATTGTATCATAAGGTTTAAGGCATTAAATCATTCAATTGTAAAGCAGAATCTCAAAGGTTATAATCTCTAGATTATTACCTGAGCTGCATGCAAATTGGCACAGGATACATAAAATTGGAGATATGAATACATGCCCAAAGACTGGTGTGGGAGAATTGGGTTCCAGTTTGTCAGCACTGGCACTTGTACTGGGAGAAATGGGGGCCGTACAGTTGGTCGTACAGTATACACCTGAACCATACTGGGACCAGTGTTATCACAAATCGCATAACTAGGGAAGGACAGAGGGTTTCAAACTAATTAGTGGGGGCAAGGGATAAAATATGGATAGATGTGGTATGTCCAAGGGTAGAGACAAGGTAAGAGGGGGAAATAGTAATACGGGAAATGAGGGAGAGCGAATGGTAGGAAGGGACTGAAAGAAAAAAAAACTAAGAATGTGCCAAAAATCAAGACTAGGTGTTAACAAAGATAACAAAAGGACAAAACTAAAGGTATGTATCTAAATGCACATAGAATTCATAACAAAGTAAACAAATTGATAGTGCACGTCAAAGTAAATAGACTTTTACAGCATGGAATCAGGCCCTTCGGCACAACTTGTCCATGTCACATAAATAAATATGATCTGTTAGCCATTCTGGAGATGTGGCTGTAGGGTAACAGGGATTGGATCCTGAATATTGAGGGGAATGTGACATTCAAGTAGAATAGAAAGCTGGGTAAAGGTGGAATAATAGCATTGTTAGTCAAGGAAAGCATCTGTGCAATAGTTATAGATGACCTTGGTTTAGGAGATCAGTATGAGAATCAGTTTGGGTGGAGATTAGGAATAGTGGGGGGGAAGAAATAATTAGTTAGAGTGGTCTACAGTCTCCCTAACAGTAACCACAATGGAGGACAATGTATACAAGAGGACGTGTTGGGTGCTTATGATAAAGGTCTGGAAATAATAAACAACCATCCACACGGTAGCATAGTGGTTAGCACAAATGTTTCACAGCTCCAGGGTCCCAGGTTCTATTCCCGGCTTGGGTCACTGTCTGTGTGGAGTCTGCACGTTCTCCCCGTGTGTGCGTGGGTTTCCTCCGGGTGCTCCGGTTTCCTCCCACAGTCCAAAGATGTGCAGGTTAGGTGGATTGATCATGCTAAATTGCCTTTAGGGTCCAAATTGCCCTTAGTGTTAGGTGGAGTTACTGGGTTATGGGGATAGGGTGGAGGTATGGGCTTAGGTAGGGTCCTCTTTCCAAGAGCCGGTGCAGACTCGATGGGCTGAATGGCCTCCTTCTGCACTGTAAATTCTATATATAAACTGGAAAAATCAGATTGGCAATAGTAGCCTGAATGAGGAGTTCATAGAATCCTTTCAAGATAGTTTCTTCAAGCAGCATGTTCTGGGACCAACCAGAGAGCAGGTTATATTGTGTAATGTGACAGAATTAATTAATTACCTCAGAGTAAAGGCACCCCTAGGTAGCAGTAACCACACTATGATTGAATTTTACATTTAGTTCGAAAGGGAGAAGAATGGGTCTACGACTAGTATCTTAAACATAAATAAGGGTCACCAAGTGGGCATGAAAGCTGAGTTAACTGAAGCAAACTGTGATACTCAGCTAGAGGATACATCAACAGAGAAGCAGTGGCAGATGTTTAAAAGGATATTTTATAGTACTTAGAATAAGTCTATTCCTATTGGAAAGAAACATTCGAAAGGAAAGGCCCACTATCTGTGGTCAACTAAAGAATTTGAGAAAGTATTAAACTTCAGGAAAAAGTATATCACCACACAAAGATGAGTGGCAGGTCAGATGATTGATCAGAATATAAAGAATGCCACAGAATAACTAAAGGGATAATCAAGAGAAATAAATTAGAGTATGAAAAGAAGCTATTTATAAATATAAAAACTGAGAGCAATAGGAGTGGATTCTCCATTTGGCGATTGCAAAATTGTGAAACACGATTGGGCGGAGAATAGCTTCCGATGCCGAAATCGCAGTAGATGCCAGTTTGACGCCTAATCGGGATACTCCAACACCCCCAAAATGGCGTGAATGTGGCGCTTGCTGTGCAGCCTGAAAGTACAATAGGCATATCATTAGCGGGCCGAAAAACCGATGCGATTCAACTCCTCCGATGGGCCGAGTTCCCGATGGCGTGGTTCATTTGTGGTTATAAAAATCGTGAACCTGGTGTGCTGGCTGCTGAGCGAGAGAGAAGAGGTAGGAAATGGCGGGGAGTGACTGTGGGCTGCTCGCCTGGACACCGGCCGTGCTGCGGATGAGCAGAGAGACAGTGCAACACATGTGCCAGATGATGGAACATCTGGAAACACGGGGGTATGGGGGAGGACACCCACTCCCGGTTATCGTCAAGGTGACGGTCGAGCTCAACTTCTATGCCACAGGGTTGTTCCAGTCGCCGAGTGGGGACCTGTCCAGGATATCGCAGACATTGGTGCACAGGTGCATCCTGTGCTGTTACGGAGCGACCAAATGCCCAGGCAGACCATTACATCCAGTACCATGTGGACCGTGCCCACCAGGACTCCCGGGCAGCGGGTTTCGCTACTGTCGCCGGGATGCCCCGGTTCCAGGAGGTAATCGGCGGGATGCATGTTGCCCGACGACCACCTGTGGATAATAGACCACTATACACAAACAGGAAGGGCTACCACTCCATGAACGTCCAGCTGGTCTGCGATCAACAGATGCGCATCATGTATGTGCACGACTCCTTCCTAGTGGGACACTAGGTGATCCCCAACATGTTTGAGGGGCTCTCCCCCCCCCCCCCCACCTGCGGGCATGGCTACTGGGCGACAGGGCATACCCATTGCGGTTGTGGCTGATGGCGCCTATCCGGAGGCCACAGACTGACGCGGAGACCTGCTACAACAATGCCCATACAGCGACCAGGGGTGTGACCAAGCGGTGCTTTGAAGTCCTGAAGATGCTCTTCAGGTGCCTCAGCCGCTCTGGAGGGGCCCTCCAGTACGAAGCTGTGAGGGTCACCCGTATCGTGGTGGCCTGCTGCGTCCTCCGCAACATCACACAGCAGAAGAACAATGTGCTGGAAGAGGATGAGGAGGAAGGGCAGATCTCGTCAGACGAGGAGAATGCGGGGGAGGGGTACAATGAGCTGAACATGGGCATGGGAGGCCGCAAAACGCCATCGCCAGGGCCAGCGTGCACGGGACACCCTTGTTGCCTCACGTTTCACCGACTGGGGGGGGGGGGGGAGTGGTTTGCTGGCCAGGGGCATGGACACCACCAGACCCCCTCATCTCCCACACCATCAAACCACCTGCATGCACACTCCCTCCGTGACACATGCCTGTGGCGCGACGAGCTGAGGGCACTGGGTTGGCAGTACCAGTGGATCTGGTCCACGGGATGGACGATGATGACAATCCACTCTACGATGAGCTATGTGCTCCACACCATATGACAATGTCTGACTCATGCCCACAGTAGCACCACCTTCCACCTGGGTGATCCCTGCATGCGAGCTGGCCAGTCCATCACACGGTCCCGTCGAATCCCTGGGGTGGGGTTGCCGGGGACGGTCGGGTTGTGGTGGAGGGAGTGGGGGGAACACAGTCCACCCACGGCCACTCGGCTGCTCCTTCCTCCCACCTGCTGTACCGGATACAATGTGTGGTGCCATCCGTCTGGGGGACACCGGCTCTGGCACTGGCTGGGGTCTCTGGATAGGCCGGTCCCATCTCCAGCAAGTCCTGTAAGACACTAGGCGGCATGTATGGTTAGAGAGCGGGGCGGGGGGAGAGAGGGGGGGAGGGGGTGGGAAGCGTGGGTGGTGGTGAATGGGGTGAAGGCTGGAGGGTGAGGGGAGGTGGGATGAGGAGGGTGCAGGTTGGGGCAGCGAGGAGGTGGGGGACTGTGAGGGGGGGGGGTCCACACATGTGTACTGGAGGTCCGCAACTAAGTAGGGTCTCACCTCCTCGTCCGCCGCCAAACTCCACCTCGGTGACCTCCCTTTCCTCCAGGCCGCCGACCACGTCCAGTGCCCTCTGCTTGGGCATGATGAAGGGCCCCAGGTCTGGTGGTCCCCCTCCGGCCTTCTCCCGCTCTCGGCGGTTGTGTGTGGCTTCCCCTGGAAGGGGGGGGGGGGGCAAAAAACACATACAACGGCACTGTTAGACGTTCCGACGCATGCAGCCGAGGGGTTGGGTAGATGATGGCATCAGTGACCAGGGCATCCGGCCATTGCGGCTGGCATGGGTGTGCTGACATGTGGGGCAGGGTGATGGATGGGCCGTCCCACGGGGGAGAGGAGAGGGGGTTGGGGGTGTCCGGGTTACATGTGTGCGGGGGGGAAGGGGGCTTGGTGCCAAGGGCATAGCACTGCCTTCTCACCCTAGCCGCCCTGAGGAGGTTGTGCAGTTTATTCCTGCACTGGATACCAGGCCAGACAACATTGCCCAGGGCGCTGACCGCCTCTGCCACCTGTGCCCAGGCACGGCGAACGGCGGCGCCTGGTGGCCTTCCTCCCGGGCCAGGGTGCAGGGTCATCCGCCTCTCCTCCACAGCGTCCCTGAACCGTGGCGCTGCTCTCCTTGCAGCCATCTTATTGACTGGGACGGTAGGTGTAAGGGGATGGATCATTTAAGTGGGGCTGCTGCGTGTTGGCCTCATGTGCGCCAATCATGGACCTGACGAATCCGGCGCCATTTCTCTTGGAACCGGTTGCATTCCACGTGGCGATGGTGCTAGCCCTTTAGAGTTACTGAATCACTGCACCTGTTGCGCCATTTTTGCTGTCGGTTTCAGCATTAATCTCAAAATTGGAAAATCCAGCCCAGTGTTTCTAAGGTACTTAAAAGGAAAAGAATAAACAAAGTGAGTGTTGGCCTCTACTGAGAATGGGGAGTGGATAACAAGGAAATGGCAGTTAAATGTTGCTTCTGTCTTCAATATCGACGAAATAAACCACATTTCAGTAATACCTGTAAATTGTGAGGTGGAAGGGAGAGAGGAACTTGGTGAAATTACAATCAGTGGAGTAACTTATACTGAGCAAGCTAATGGAGCTGCGGGCTGGCAAGTCTCAGGATCCTAATGGACATCATCCTAGGGTCTTAAAGGAAGTGGCTAGTGAACTACAGATGTGTTGGTGCTAATTTTCCAAAATTATCTGGATTCCAAAAAGGGTCCATCAAACTGGAAAGTCGCAAATAATAATAATAATATTTATTGTTACAAGTCGGCTTACATTAACACTGCAATGAAGTTAGTGTGAAATTCCCCTCATCACCACACTCCGGCGCCTGTTCGGGTACAGAGAGTGAGAATTCAGAATGTCCAATACACCTAACAAGCCCGTCTTGCAGGACTTGTGGCAGGAAACTGAAGCACCCAGAGGAAACCCCTGCAGACACAGGGAGAACGTGCAGACTCCGCAGTCAGTGACCTGAGCCGGGAATCGAACCCGGGTCCCTGACGCTGTGAAGAAACAGTGCTAACCACTGTGAAAACCCCTCTATTCAAGAAAGGCCGGAGGCAGAAAACTATAAGCCAGTTAACTTGACATCTGTCATGGGGAAGGTGTTAGAATCGATCATTAAGGAGGTTCCAGCTGGGCATTTATAAAAGTCAAGCATTCGGGAAGAGTCAGCATGGTTTTGTGAAAGGGAAATCATGTTTAAGTAATTTATTGGTATTCTTTGAAAAAATAGCATCTGTTGTGGATAAATGGGAGCCGGTAGCCATACTGCACTTGGATTTCCAGAAGGTGTTCGATAAGGTGCCATATCAAACGTTATTGTGGAAAATAAAAGCTTATGGTGTCGGGGATAACATATTAGCTTGAATAGAAGATTGGCCAGCTGGAAAAAACAGAGAGCACGGGTAAATTAGTCTTTGTCTGATTTCTAGGATGTAATGAATGGAGTCCCTCTGGGGTCTGTGCTGTGGCCTCAACTTGATACAATTTACATAAATGAATTACCATAGAATCCCTATAGTGCAGAAGGAGACTATTCGGCCCATCGAGTCTGCCCCAACCCTCTGAAAGAACACCCTACCTAGGCCCACTCACTCAACCTATCACCGTAACCCCACATAACATGCATATCTTTGGACATGAAGGGTCAATTTAGCATGGCCACTCCAACTAACCTACATATCTTTGAACTGTGGGAGGAAACCGGAGCACCCGGAGGAAATCCACGCAGTTCTGGTCGCCTCAATTTAGGAAGGATGTGGAAGCTTTGGAAAAGGTGCAAAGGAGATTTATCAGGATGTTGCCTGGAATGGAGAGTAGTCTTACGATGAAAGGTTGAGGATGCTCGGCCTTTTCTCATTAGAACGGAGAAAGATGAGGGGCGACTTGATAGAGGTTTATAAGATTATCAGGGGAATAGACAGTCAGAGACTTTTTCCCCGGGTGGAACAAACCATTACAAGGGGACATAAATTGAAGGTGAATGGTGGAAGATATAGGGGGGATGTCAGAGGTAGGTTCTTTACCCAGAGAGTAGTGGGGGCATGGAATGCACTGCCTGTGGAAGTAATTGAGTCGGAAATATTAGGGACCTTCAAGCGGCTATTGGATAGATACATGGATTATGGTAGAATGATGGGGTGGAGATTAATTTGTTCTTAATCTAGGACAAAAGTTCGGCACAACATCGTGGGCTGAAGGGCCTGTTCTGTACTGTATTTTTCTATGTTCTATACGGGCAGAACGTGCTAACTCCACACAGGCAATCATCCGAGACCCCAATTGATCCCAGGTCTCTGGCGTTGTGAGATAGCAGTGCGAACCACTGTGCACCCTGCTTCCCAAAACTGCGTTCACAGCTGCCCTCCCACATTGCTCCACTGTGTTCAGGTTTGTCTTTAATCTCACACCCTGGCCTCTTGGCCCCAGACCAGGGACTATGACTGTCATTCAGTGAGCTTTTCCATTCCCCCATACTTATCACAACACAGACCCCTTCCCTCCACCTCTTTGCAGCCGTCCCTCATGTGCAAGCCTTTCTCCTTCCCCGCCTCCGTGAGTCTCTGTGCAACCCATGCCTTTATTGTGACACTACGAACTTCCACCCCTCATATTCCAGAGTCTGCATTCATCCTCTTCCATTCATCCAGTCCAATTCCCATCCACTCCTTGCATTCTTGTCTTCCATATCGGGATGCAGCTTCCACACCCTCAGTTTTTCCTCTACCAGGGATGGTGGGATGGTGCATGAGGGGGGGTTTCAGATACCTGGAAACTTGGGGCTTATTCTGAGGTAGGTGGGACCTCTACAAACGGGATGGTCTACACCTGGACCAGAGGGGTGCCAATATCCTGGGGGGAAAATTTGCTAATGCTCTTCGGGGGGGGGGGGGGGGTTAAACTAATTCAGCAGAGGGTTGGGAACCTGAATTGTAGCTCCAGTATACAGGAGGTTGAGAGTAGTGAGGCCATTAGTAAGGTTTCAAGGTTGCAGGAGTGTACCGCCAGGCAGGAAGGTGGTTTAAAGCGTGTCTACTTCAACGCCAGGAGCATCCGGAATAAGGTGGGTGAACTTGCAGCATGGCGCTGTGAGATAGCAGTGCGAACCACTATGCACCCCGCTGCCCATAACTGGGTTCACAGCTGCCCTCCCACGTTGCTCCACTGTGTTCAGGGTTGTCTTTAATCTCACACCCTGGCCTCTTGGCCCCAGACCAGGGACTATGACTGTCTTTCAGTGCAGCATGGGTTGGTACCTGGGACTTCGATGTTGTGCCATTTCGGAGACATGGCTAGAGCAGGGACAGGAATGGTTGTTGCAGGTTCCGGTGTTTAGATATTTCAGTAACCTCAGGGAAGGTGGAATAAGAGGGGGAAGGATGGCATTGTTATTCAAGGACATTATTACGGTGGCAGAAAGGACGTTTGATGAGGACTCGTCTACTGAGGTAGTATGGGCTGAGGTTAGAAACAGGAAAGGAGAGGTCACCCTGTTGGGAGTTTTCTATAGGCCTCCGAAAAGTTCCAGAGATGTAGAGGAAAGGATTGGAAAGATGATTCTGGATAGGAGCGAAAGTAACAGGGTAGTTGTTATGGGGGACTTTAACTTTCCAAATATCGCTATAGATCGAGTACTTTAGATGGGTCCATTTTTGTCCAATGTGTGCAGGAGGGTTTCCTGACACAGTATGTAGATAAGCCAACAAGAGGCGAGGCCACATTGGATTTGGTACTGGGTAATGAACCAGGACAGGTGCTAGATTTGGAGGTAGGTGAGCACTTTGGTGATAGTGACCACAATTCAGTTACACTTACTTTAGCGATGGAAAGGGATAGGTATATACAGCAGGGCAAGAGTTATAGCTGGGGGAAAGGCAATTATGATGCGATGAGGCAGGACTTAGGATGCATAGGATGGGGAAGGAAACTGCAGGGGATGGGCACAGTTGAAATGTGGATCTTGTTCAAGGAACAGCTACTGCGTGTCCTTGGTAAGTATGTACCTGTCAGGCAGGGAGGAAGTGGTCGAGCGAGGGAACCATGGTTTACTAAGGTAGTTGAATCACTTGTCAAGAGGAAGATGGAGGCTTATGTAAAGATGAGACGTGAAGGTTCAGTTAGGGCGCTCGAGAGTTACAAGTTAGCTAGGAAGGACCTAAAGAGACAGCTAAGAAGAGCCAGGAGGGGACATGAGAAGTCTTTGGCAGGTAGGATCAAGGATAACCCTAAAGCTTTCTATAGGTATGTCAGGAATAAAAGAATGACTAGGGTAAGGGTAGAGCCAGTCAAGGACAGTAGTGGGAAGTTGTGCTTGGAGTCCGTGGAGATAGGAGAGGTGCTAAATGAATATTTTTTGTCAGCATTCAGGAAAAAGACAATGTTGTCAAGGAGAATACTGAGATACAGGCTACTAAACTAGAAGAGCTTGAGGTTCATAAGGAGGTGTTAGCAATTCTGGAAAGTGTGAGAATAGATAAGTCCCCTGGGACGGATGTGATTTATTCTAGGATTCTCTGAGAAGCTAGGGAGGAGATTGCTGAGCCTTTGGCTTTGATCTTTATGCCGTCATTGTCTACAGGATTAGTGCCAGGAGACTGGAGGATAGCAAATGTTGTCCGCTTGTTCAAGAAGGGGAGTAGAGACAACCCCGGTAACTATAGACCAGTGAGCCTTACTTCTGTTGTGGACAAAGTCTTGGACAGGTTTATAAGAGATAGGATTTATAATCATCTAGAAAGGAATAATTTGATTAGGGATAGTCAACACGGTTTTGTGAAGGGTAGGTCGTGCTTCACAAACCTTATTGAGTTCTTTGAGAAGGTGACCAAACAGGTGGACGAGGGTAAAGCAGTTGATGTAGTGGAGATGGATTTCAGTAAAGCGTTTGATAAGGTTCCCCACGGTAGGCTATTGCAGGAAATACGGAGGCATGGGATTCAGGGTGATTTAGCAGTTTGGATCTGAAATTGGCTTGCTGTAAGAAGACAGAGGGTGGTGGTTGATGGGAAATGTTCAGCCTGGAGTTCAGTTACTAGTGGTGTACCACAAGGATCTGTTTTGGGGCCACTGCTGTCTGTCATTTTTACAAATGACGTGGAGGAGGGCGTAGAAGGATGGGTGAGTAAATTTGCAGATGACACTAAAGTCGGTGGAGTTGTGGACAGTACGGAAGGATGTTGCAGGTTACAGAGGGACATAGGTAAGCTGCAGAGCTGGGCTGAGAGGTGGCAAATGGAGTTTAATGCAGAAAAGTGTGAGGTGATTCATTTTGGAAGGAGTACAGGAAGGCAGAGTACTGGGCTAATAGTAAGATTCTTGGTAGTGTGAATGAGCATGAGAGATCTCGGTGTCCATGTACATAGATCCCTGAAAGTTACCACCCAAGTTGATAGGGTTGTTAAGAAGGCGTACAGTGTGTTAGCTTTTATTGGTAGAGGGATTGAGTTTCGGAGCCATAAGGTCGTTTTGCAGCTGTACAAAACTCTGGTGCGGCCGCATTTGGAGTATTACGTGCAGTTCTGGTCGCCACATTATAGGGAGGATGTGGAAGCATTGGAAAGGATGCAGAGGAGATTTACCAGGATGTTGCCTGGTATGGAGGGAAGATCTTATGAGGAATGGCTGCGGGACTTAAGGCTGTTTTCGTTCGAGAGAAGGTTAAGAGGTGACTTAATTGAGGCATACAAGATGATCAGAGGATTAGATAGGGTGGACAGTGAGAGCCTTTTTCCTCGGATGGTGATGGCTAGCACGAGGGGACATAGCTTTAAATTGAGGGGAGATGGATGTAGGACAGATGTCAGTGGTAGGTTCTTTACTCAGAGAGTAGTAAAGGCGTGGAATGCCCTGCCTGCAACAGTAGTGGATTGACCAACATTAAGGGCATTTAAATGGTCATTGGATAAACATATGGATGATAAGGGGATAGTGTAGATGGGCTTTAGAGTGGTTTCACAGGTTGGCGCAACATCGAGGGCCGAAGGGCCTGTACTGCGCTGTAATGTTCTATGTTCTATGCCTGCCATCATCTGCTTCCCTCTCCAACTCAGCATTGCCACCCATGTCTCCTTCCTCCTCCCTGCAAGTCCACCATAGCCTATTATCCCCCACGTGCCTGTTCTCCTTCCCCCATTCCTGCCCCAATCTCCCAACTGTTTGCTGGTCTGTTTCAGAGTGCAGCCCTGCCTGAGACCCGCAGACCACACCTTCCCAGAGTACAGAGGAAGCCAGTGAGCAGACCAGCTCTCCACCCTAACCAGTGTCGTGGTGAGAACTTTGAATGTTGTACTCTGGTCGAAGTGATGGGCAAAACGAGTGCTCACAGCTGCACGCCACCTATTTCCAAAAGTGATTCAGACCGGTGTCATTTCCAGCTGAGGTGGCACAGGATTGGAAGGGGGGGGGGGGGGGGGTGCGGGAGGACACGATTCCGGCATGTTCGTGACATGGCAATGAATCCAAATGGCGTTCCTGACATGGACCAGCGGGAAAGCTGACCCGCCACCATCCCGTCATGGAAGTGGTGAACTGTTTTCCTACTGCTGGGAATTCGATTTTGGGCATCTCTCCAAGTGTTTTGCTCCCGCCAGCCACAGAGCCCGCAGCAAGCAGGAAGGGAGGATTCTGTGTTCAGTGTGCTGGCGTTGCTGGGCTGGGCTGGGGTGTGGGGGCTGCAAAAATCAGGCTCAACTGTGATGACTTGGGTAGTCGAATGGTTTGCTGCGCTGCCTGGGCTTACATGGTGTCTGGACCAACGTACCTGAGGGGCTGCCAACCCCCATGGAGGAGGAAACAGGTCAGGTTTGAGCCTTGGAGTGAGAGGTTGGTATAGGGACAGAGCTACTCAGGGTGTCCAAACACTCCCCCCCCCCCCCCCCCCCACAACATCTCCATGCGTTTTAAAGCAGACTGCGCCTTCTTTTGGAGAATGTGCCTCAGATCACTCGAACATCAACAACGGATGTTATCCCAGAGCTTGGCAGTTCAGCAATTCGGCCAAACAAAACCGATTATCTGGACTTGCTCTTTTAAATATTCATTTGGGTATTCCGGTGAAGAGCAGCTAAGTTACTGACAGACTAGTTGCACACAAGTGCCTGGACTTGTCACTTTAATTGTTTTTTTGTCAGATAAGACTGCTTTTCATTCGCTTTATTTGGGCTGTTAGATTAATGCATGCAATGGTGCTTCTATTTGAACTTTTTTGTGAAATCCCTGATTGAAAAAAATCACCCTTCGGAAGGATGTTTTTTCGGTCTGGCAAACTCCCGCCCAAAAGCCCCAAGCCCTCCCCTCTCAACCAGGCCACCCGCAAAATAATATCCTGCCTCAGACACTTATCACTTTTCTTTAATGTAAAGAAATAAAATGAAAGTGTGTGGCTGAGGAAAGTATATGATTTTAGGACGGAGGGGAACTTAAAGGCATGAGGAAATCGTTTCCTGTGATACATTGGGGAAAATTCTGCTACCATCACGTCACAATGAGAGGTACAATTCCACCTTGAGTTTAACTATATTCCTCCGCACCTTGGAATGCTGGAATCTGTGCTTTTCCTCATACCTTTAGTCTGTCTTGGCAGATGGTGTGCCCCTTGATAGAAGGGGACCACCTGTTACCAAGCTCACTCTTCAGGCCTGTGTGCTGGTTGGTGAGTTAAATAATGTGCAGGCTTGCAGCATATATTTTCTAAAATTCCTTGCCTCTCGCTTCTGCAAAGAATGAGTTTAAAATATGCTGACCCAAAAAGAATAGGTTACCATAAGCATGGCCTGCAGCTCAGTTTACACTTCAGCTTACCTCACCACTCTCTCTCTCTCCCTCTCTGTCGCCAACCCCCCCCCCCCCCCCCCCCCACCCCCGTGGCTATTCACACAGCAATCACTGAAACAAAGGGGCCAATCTTAGCCCTTTGTGCCCATTCAATTTCGTAGAGAAATCACATCCTGTCAAAAAATGGATGAAGGCTGGACCAGGGAGAAAGCCATCTGTCAGATTCTCAGATGCAATGGTTTTCCTGACGCTCTGAGCAAAGGACGGGTTGGTGACCTGTGACCTGCTGTGCTGCCGCTACCGAGTTCCTCGATCACTTTCCCCCGTGGCCGTGGAAAGCCACGCGAGTCTGTGACACCCCGACTATTTTCAAGCTCCGCTGCTTCGTTCCTGATCCACCTGTTTACCAGTCGTGAACTGCACTGCGCTCAAAAACAAACATCTACATCTGCAGGACGCTCAGATGCTCCGTGTGAAATCAGCATTCCTGTTTATCATGCTCTTTCCTATTTTCTGTAGCCAGTGACTTCTTCCTGGGGATATAGTTCTGTAGGTCTCACACACAAGTGGTTGTTATTCACGGATGAGCTCTGACCATAATTGTCGCCAGCTTCTTTGGCAGTGGCGGGCAAAACAACCAAATCCAATCAAAAGACGTTTTATCTTTTCCAGAAATGTCCCCCTCGGTCCCTGAATACGCTTCCTGTGGCTGGAGGACAGTTCCACATGCGGAGGTCGGAGCTGCCCTTTTATTGATCAGATGCTAAACTGCGACTTCCGTCTGCCCTCACAGGCGAATGAAAAACAAAATGCCGATGGCGCTATTCAAAGAAGAGCAGCGGAGTTAATCCTGTTGTCCTGGTCAATGTTTATCCCTGGAGCAACATCAGTCGATCCTTTTCTGGCTGTGGGATCTTGCTGTGTACCAATGGAGGCCAAGTTTCCTACTTTACCGGAGTAACTGAATGAGCAGCTTAACTGGGCGCAAAGGGTGTCAGGGTAGTCTAAGGTTATGGAAGGTCTGATATAAATATGGGGGTGGCAGTGTTTAGCACTGCTGCCTCACAGCTCCAGGGACACTGGTTCAATTCCCGGGTGACTGTGTGGAGTTTGCACTTCCTCCCCTTATCTGCGTGGGTTTCCTCCAGGTGCTCCAGTTTCCTCCTGCAGTCCAAAGATGTGCAGGTTAGGTGGACTGGCCAACTAAATTTACCTTAGTGTCCAAAAGGTTAGGTGGGGTTACAGGGATAGGTGGGGACTTGGGCTGAATAGCAGGGTGCTCTTTCCAAGGGCAGGTGCAGATTCGATGGGCCGAATGGCATTCTTCTGCACTGCAGGGATTACAATGATGAATGCAACTTTCTATTATTTGCCACCACAATTTGAGTTTTGAGGCCTGTTTCCGGAATTCAAACTTGCAACTGCTTTCAGAGATTTTTTTAGGGTGTAATGTTGAAAACATACATTTGTATTAGAGGCTTGCCTTCATAACCAGCAACGTAGCACTGGCAAATTCCGAGACACTAAGGCCCACTTCACCTGGTGGACGTTTAAAGGGGCTTTCATTGGTGAAATGTTGTGATTGGCGTGGGTTGGCATTTAGCCCTGGCTTGAACTTTCAATCCTTGTACACGGGTTGGTGAGATGCATATGCGAGTGTGTATATGTTGATAATGGAGACTTGTCTTCTGAACTAGATTCTCAACTTCCTACCTCACAATAGTGGCTGCACACTTCCAAAGTGCTTCATTAGCTGAGACATTCTGCCATTGTGAAAAGGCACTGCATAAATGCAAGTTCTTTCCTTTTTTGTTGACAAACATGAGACAAGATCTGTATTCGGAAACGTGAAATTATAAGAAAAAAAGTTTGGAGCAAATGCACACGAGGCAACATAATTAGACAGGAGGCCACAAGCAGCTGTTACCTCCTCAGTGGTTAATAATTCAAACACAGTCACGGTAGGGTTACGAAGAGATAATCTACAGCTTATTAGAAAATGACAGTCGTAATTCAAATAAAGGTATAATATCAATATATTCAGAGATTAATGGCTGATATTTATTTTTTAATTTAATTTGTTTTCTTCTCCAAACAGACGCTGGCTTGTATTTTGTTGTTTGAACAGCAAGTAGGGACCGTGACGTCCAGTTACTATTCCTCTTTAACACTTCCAACCTCTCAGGCACTCACTGGGAAAGGTCTTTTGTTAGATTCTGTTGATCCTTGACTGTGTCCATATTGAGACACAGTGGGAAGCCCAGTTAAAAGGACAAAATTGATCCACCACACCGACGCACACGGTCTCAATCGAACAGAGGCATTCAGCCGCAAATCACTCTCAGCCATCAAACAAGCCATAGGCTGGATTGCTCACTGTCCATTTGGGACCAGAGATTGGTTTTGTCTTTCAGTTAAGCATTTCAGTAAATGACTTGAAATTAGACCTGAGTTCTTTACAGAATAGATTCTGGCTAAAAAGAGGCGGGGAGATTGCCACAGTAAATGAAATTGTAATGGCAATCGCAGTTCTTGATCAAACAAGCAATCTTTTGCCATCTGTCAGTGATCAGGAAGGTGTGAGTCTGAAGCTTACTCAGTTGAAAGGCTCTCTGTTTACAAGCAGTGCGACCAACCTCCACAAATTTGTTTCTCTTACAATAGGTGTGAGTCGAATATTGATAATTTTCAGCTCCAACTGTGCGCTCGGTCACAAGCTTTCTCTCTTTCATTGATGGTATCCTGGGCTGCTTCTTCTAGCCTCCACATTCCTCTCTATGGTGAAAACAAACTTCATTGTATTGTTTCCTAATTTTACTAGATAACAATCAGAAGCAGAAGGCATGTGCAATCCCCTCCTCACTCCTAGGGGGCACTGAAGCCAATGGGAGCATCCCTGCTGTCATTCCAGCTGAGACCAGCTCACTCAGAACATCCTGGGGATTGAACGTGGAACCTTCCAACATGCAGTTCAGTTCTCCATTGCGGAGAGCCAGTGAACCATAAGGGAGGTTACAATAGACCTGAAGAAAGATTGTGACACGTCCCTTTACTAGCATTATGGCCTGTCGTGGGAGATAGAAAAAGTTGCACAGATAGAATAACTTTTTCTGTCACTTATCTTCTTGTGTATTATTCTTAGATTTGCTAATATATTTTATAATTGAAATTGTTATTGACAACTAAGAAAAGATAATTTCAGTATTCTCAGTACAAGAGTCCAATGTCTCTCTTATGTTGTCCAATATCGCCATTATCTGAGGAATCAAGTAGGCAAAAGTAAAGTCACCATTGTCACAGATGACCAGAGGCTGTTTTCTCCTTTGAAGGGAGAGCTGACCGGTGGTGATTTAACCTGAGGGTCACCACACCTCAGGTGAGGGGCAAGCTTGAGAAGGCGGGGCCTTTATGAATAACCTGATAGGAGTCAACTACATTGAGTTCTGTTGAGGTGCCACAGGCATAACATGGAAAGGCAATATTAATAGCATAAAGTGTAAGTAATGCGCATCTAAGGGGAGCAGGAGAGTTCCACTATATGGCCATACTTAAAAGCATTGTTCAAAATGCAATATACAATCACACCCGGCATTAAAAATAAACAAAAGCGACCAAAAGTTCCAAAGAAAGCTGCCAGAGCCACAAAGAAAAAAACTGATAACTCCAAAGAGAAGTCCCAAATATGGGTCTGTGCACAATATGCAAAGCAGTGGACTGGTGATGGTCAAACAGCAGGTTAAGAAAACTGATATTGCATAAAGCAAAAACAAACTAACATGTACAGTTTGCAGATTTAGTGGGTTTCAAAGTTTCTGAAGTAGAATGTGAAAGGTCGGGCATATGTTTACTTGGGGGGTGGGAAGCCTAGGGCATCGACATTCGCCAGGTTCTGAGTTGACTTTTATTGTTGTGGTTGTGCATCTTCCAACATTCTGGAATCTTTTGTTATTCTACCTTCCAAGCGAAAATAAATTTATCGTGGTTCTCCAGGCACTCTCTGTTCATCTGTGAATGAAAACCTTTTCCAAATGCCTGAAGTAAACCCAGCTGACTTGAGGCATGACAGCCCTCATTTCAAAGACGAAGCTGTCCTCAGTCCTTCCTGTCGGCTCTGACAGTGTGTATGAAGAGACAATAATAGAGACAATGTGCCTGCAGAGAGCATTGAGCACTGAGCCAATCTTAGTCCACGTCCCTAGGTGTCGGCCCAGCCCTTCCTTTACTCCAGTCGCTGGCTCCACTTTGTCACTGACAAATTAACACAGTTACTAAGTGGGATGCAACCATATTGCCTGCATCCATCCTGAATCTGACGTTAGTCTACAGGATTGGCACAGAGAACAGAATTTTCTACTCAGTTTGAAAGCCTCCAATTCGCTCCTGATTGATTATCTGAAGTGGCGTTTTATGTTCGAATATGGATAGGTTTATTCCATGTGCCGACTGTTAACAGAGACACGGATATTTAGCTTGTATATTAATTGCTTTATCAACATTTACTTTACAATTGATAGAAATCAAAACTGCAAGTAATAAGATTTGAATCTAAATTTGCAACTATTACTCCCTGCCAAATCCCCAGAACTGGGTACTGGAAAGAAAAATCATTCCTCTATTTTCTATCTTAACTTCTCTCATGTTCAGTCTGTCTCAACATCTCTCTTACTTTCTCTGCTTGTTTTGTTTTCAGTCTTTCATCCAGTCTTTCTCCTTCACCGTATTTGGACCCAACATTTTCCTATGTTGAAGGAGGGTGCAAAATCAGGACTTGCATCTGCAACTGGGATTTTCCTCTCCCGATCGTGTCGGGCAGGGTCAGCGACGGGAGCGGAAAATCTCTCAAGAACAACCAAATAGCGTGTCACGTCAACGTGGACCAGTGACGCAATTGCCCCCCCCCCCCCCCCCCCCCCCCAATCAGAGATGGGGCATGTTTCCTGACGTTTAACATTGAGAATAGTATCTGAATGAATTAACATATCATTATCGAACCCGTGCACCTGAATCGTCCCCGAACAGAACTGCCGACAGCCTCTCCTCACACCTCCCGCCAAAAAGGTCTCGCTTCCTCCCCCCACAGCAAATTATCTGGGGCTCTCTGCTCTCCCCCCACAAGCACTGAGGCAACATCGCTGGCGCTCCTCCCCTCAAAGCCAGCTCCCCCCTCAATGCCCGCTCCCCCTTCCCTACCAAACTCCCCCTTCAAAGGCCTTGATGTGGAGATGCCGGCGTTGGACTGGGGTGAGCACAGTAAGAAGTCTTACAACACCAGGTTAAAGTCCAACAGGTTTGATTCAAACACGAGCTTTCGGAGCGCAGCTCCTTCCTCAGGTTTCACCACTCCAAATTCAACTAACGTTAAGGGTTTGGATGATCCTGATCCTTCACCCAAAAGGTCAGGTGGGAGTTATGCTCATGACCTCAACCCTTCCTCAGTATCCTGATCATGACATATTCACAATTCCTGGTGTATTTCCAACAGCAAAAAGCAGCATATCTGCTTTATTTTTATCTGCTTTTCTGTTTTTATATTTTCCCTTTCTCTTTAATCTCTCTCTGATGTTTACTGTCTTCTTCAGCTTTCCACACTTTGGGAATTAAATTGGATAACACTTGGAAATAGGGAAGGGGATCCTGTCTGCAGTGCAAAGGCCAAAGGTTTCAGTGCCATTGCAATCAAGTGTTAGCGATTGTGCCCAGCCTGAACAATTCACAGGATATGATTAGGGGTCACCAGAATCCCCCAGGATAGCAAGGAGAATGTTTGTACTGGAGGTCATTCAGTTGCTGTTTTGAATCAGAGTCAAAAGTTGTGATTGAAGATTTTTCTCCAGTTGGGAATTATTCCCCTGAATTTTGTGCTGTATTGTGGATGCAAAATTCCAATCTAGAGGTAAGTATTTTAAATTTAATCCTTGGGATGTAGGCAATATTAGCATCTCTTATTCCCCCAATCCTTGCTCCTTGCATAACTGCAGCCCTTGTATCATGCTGACATGATGGTGTTTAGTATAGAATTCTAGGATATTGACCCAGTGTCAGTGACATCTACAAATGTCAGGGTGCTGTACCTCAGCCGGTACAGGAATTGAACTCACGCTGTTGGTCTCACTCGCATCACAAACCCGCTTTTCAGCCAACTGAGCTAAACTGACCCCCGATTGTGGGTGATGATGATTCCCATGATATTCCTGCTCTGATCCTTCCGAGTGGTAAAAGTTGTAGGTCTGGGAGATAACATCAATGTAAACTTCACAAGTTGCCATAGTTCATACTGATGATGTTGATGTTGTAAATACTGTGACGATTGAATGAGTGCTCTAGTTGTGATTAAGAGCAGTGTCCTGTGAGAGTACCTTTAAGAAATGCGTATTTATAAATGGGTGTGGAAATAAATATCTGTAGTGAGAGTGCCTTTAAGAAATGAGTGTTTACTACTGCAGTGATGTCAGAGAGTGGGTGGAGCTGGGCTGTCTGTCAGCTTTTTACTTTAGTTTTTGGCTGTTTGCTGCAGGGTGTGTTTTAGTTTTGTTTTCAGTGTTGGAGCTGAAGCCAGACAGAGTAGGTGTACTGTTGATCTTTCTGCCATGAAAAGACTATCTCTTGATCATTTGGTGAATTCAGAATTATAAATGTTCTCAGTAGTGAATGTAAACCTCATGTGCTTCTGATAAAAGGTGTTTATTTTGTCTTCTTGATGTTGTTTGTGAAGTTATTAAGGATTACTTAGTGTTGTATTCTTTGGGGGTTGTATTTGAATTGATGGTTGTGAAGATGTTCACTGTATGTTTTAAAAAGGTTAACTTGAGTTCATAGAATAAACATTGTTTTGCTTCAAAAAATACTTTTCCATTTCTGCTGTACCACACCTGTAGAGTGGGCTGTGTGCTCCCCATACCACAATCTATTAAAAGTTGTGGGTCAGGTGAACTCCGTGATACACTTTGGGGTTCTCTAAACCCTGGCCCATAACAGCAGCTTGGACTAACTGGGGAAAGGTCAGTGCACAGAAATAAGAATCAGTTTCCACCTGTGTGATTGGGTGTGTGTGTGTGTGTGTGGCGGTGGGGGGAGGGGTAGAATCCCATGTGGAAAGGAATAGTAGTCGTACTAATGTTGAGTTTTGTGAATAAACCTATGTTGAAGGGCACACTGGCTGCAGCTTCCTCCTTTCGCAAGCGGTGTTCACCGCAGAGTAATTCAGCCACAGTGCACGAGTAGTCAGGGAGATGGATAACAAATCCAGTTGTCGGGATTTGGAGAGGAGCAGAGAGATGGACCTCTGAGCCAATCTCTGCCAGGGACATATCACTTCCAGACACTTCCAAGCAGTTGCACTCAGAATCAACTAAATCTAGTTGTCCCTATAGCTACATTTACCCTAAATCTCCTCGGGATGCTCTTAACCTGTTGGAGTACGGTTCTTACCCCATCAAAGCAACCACTTAATCAAGTAATGAGAACAACTCTGTTTCAGCTTTACTGTGGAAATCCTTTCAGCCAGTCATGATATTGCTGTGTGAAGATATTACAACATGCTGTGGATTATAGAATCATACTAGGATCGTTCAACACGGAAGTAGGACATTTGACCCATCAAATCTGTTGCAGGCCTTTGAAAATCCAATAATCCTACTCCATTGTTGTTTCCCAATTCTCCTGAAAAATTTTCCTTCCCTTCTGAAAGTTATCAGAGTTAGGGGATCGGTTTAACTCAGTTGGTTGGAAGGCGGGTTTGTGATTCAGAGTGATGCCTACAGCGCGAGTTGAATCCCTGTACCGGCTGAGGCTATTCACAAAGGCCCCACCTTCTCAACCTTACCCTGTTCACAACGGGCCTTGATATCCAGAAGTTTCACCCCCCCACCCCCGCCCCCCCAAACATGAGACCTACCATTTATGAGGGGGGGGGGGGGGGGAGAGCGGTCATTAGGAGTAGATCACGTTTCATGCATGTGCGTTTTGTGGAGGCAGTTACTGAGCAGCTTCCTCCGCTCACACCTGATGTTGGTGAGTAGGGTGTGTGAAACACGAGGAGTGCACATTATACCTGCTAGCAACTACTCTGAACTTTGTGGATTTGTTTGGATAATCTGGGTACCCTTCTGGAGAGGTTCAGGGACCCCTTTGTAATTTGCTCTAAAGTTGTATTAACTGCCCTAGAAGTGGAAAATTTTCAACAGCAACTTCCTGGCTTTAACTGAAGGGAGTAGGAAGGTGGGACGTAGCAGGTCAATTTTTAATTTCTCTCCACATGGTGCCGGATAAACACTTGTGCTTGAGAAAGGCTCATTGTGCGTCATGCAAAGGAAGATAGGAAATAGGCATGGCCGCATCTCATATTGAGGCCAAGGAAGCAAGACAACATGAGCAGCCACAAGCCAAAGTGTGGGCACGATGTCAGGAGGAAGAGGCAGCGCCATGCACATCAGGAAGGAAGGGGAGAGGGAGGCAGGTGTACCAACCTTGACCCTCAATATGATGGCTCAATGCGACGGAGAATCAGTGCCATAGGCAACTGAGGTTAAGCCGTGAACTAGCCACCAACATATGCCTTATGGTCCAACAACAACTTGAACCATTAATTGGATAAATACTGTGTCGCCAAAGGTCAATCCTGAGTCTTCATGTTCCTGCTGACTGGAGCATCAATGTGACTCTCCTCCCTCCTGAAGGGAGACTGTGTGTCTCTGACTCTGACACCTCCTCATGGTGTAGTGCCTGCCATCCTGAGCTACTGACTCTACGTGCAAGCTAAATCCCTCTGATGTGCTGGTATCTGAGTTGGGGGAGTGTGAGCTAATCTGATATGACTAGCCTCTTTCTCTTCTTGATGCCCATGGAGTGAGGTGGCCTGTAAGGGAGGGGGCTTTTTGGCTTATCCTGATACATCGTGCATGGAGGGATTATTCACTTCATTGCATCTGCACATCACATTCACATCTGTTCCGTGTGCACCTACATGAGCAGTTTACATATAAAAGCCTCAAGAAGGGAGGACGCGATAAATCAAGAAACTACAGGCCCGTCAGTCTATCCTCAGTGGGGAAACTATTGGAAGCAATTATGGGGACAGAGTTAATCTGCATTTGACGAGGCAGGGATTAATTAAGAACAGTCAGCATGATTTTGTGAAGAGGAAATCATATCTGACCAACTTGATTGAATTTTTTGAAGAGGTGACCAGGTGTGTATATGAAGGAAATGCATTTGATGCAGTCTACTTGGACTTCAGCAAGGCTTTTGATAAGGTCCGTCATGGGAGACTGATAGCAAAGATAAGAGCCCATGCGATCCATGAAATTTGGCAAATTGGATCCAAAATTGGTTGAGTGGCAGGAAGCAAATCGTGATGGCCGAGGGGTGTTTTTCTGATTGGAAACCTGTGTCCAGTGAGGTCCCGCAGGGATCAATGTTTGGGTCCTTGCTGTTTGTGGTTTATATAAGTGATTTCGACGAGAATGTAGGAAGGTTGAACAGTAAGTTTGTGGATGATATGAGAATTGATGAGGTGATAAATAGTGAGGAGGATAGCTTTCAATTACAGGAGGATATAGATGGACTGGTCAGATGGGCTGAACAGTGGCAAATGGAATTCAATCCGGATAAGTGTGAGGTGATGCACTTGGGCACCGACTGGGAGGAGGGAATGCTGGAGGCCAACCCGGAGCCTCCCTACGGTGGTCACCAGCTCTCCCGAGTCCCCCCTCCTGACAAAGGCATGTCTTGGGGTCAGCAGCAGAACAGGGCGGCATGATGAGACATGAGATGATAATTCGGGAAGGGGCCTTCCGGCCAAAGGACCTCCGGAAGATGCCCACCAGGGATATCAAAGGCCACAGGACACTGTAAGGCAGCAAGCTGCCTCAACCTCTGATGTGAATCTTGGGGACACACCTAAATGTAGCGGTAAAGCTCGGATGGCGAAGAAAATTGAGAATCACTGAGGAGACATTGCGAGGGAGGTGGGGGGGGGGGGGGGGGCGTGGGGGGGGGGCTGCACCATATGGAAGTTAGGGTCATGATTGTACACAATTAAAACACGTCACCCTGAGATATGTGAAGCTTCAGTCACATTAATCCACACTGTGGGGTTGCTTGCACACCCATCCTCCATTTGCCCTCCGTCCTCTTCTAGCCCTAGCCCCCTCTCAACATGGTGGTCGGAGAATTGCCCCCCCCCAAGGCATACCACATGTAGGTGATGGCTGTGAGCGTGATGCCAGCAGACAGACAGGAGTCAGCTGATGGCTTAGATTGAGGAGCATCATAGCTTAGCTCACAGTGTTTTTCATCACCATCCTGCCTTGTATATTGACCCGTTAACAGTGCCGACACAGGCCCACCACCCTGGAGTGATGTAACACAGAGCCTGAGTAGGTGGGACAGGATGGTTTGGCGCAGGGGGTGGAGAATGATAGGGGGGACAGGGGGGGAGAGAGAGGCAGATCGGGCAGGGGAGGGGGCAATAGGTGAGGGGTGTGGGTGGGATGGGGAGGGGTGTGTGATGGCGAATTAAGCCATGTCCGATGAGAAGTGGGTGAGAACAAGTGCCTCCCTGGCCCTCTGGGCATGTTGGACCATCTCCGACGCTGCCTATCCTCCATCCTCCAGCTGCTGCCACTGGTCCTCCCTGGACTCATCCTCCAACCCCCCCTGATCTGACTCCTCCTCCTCCACCTCCAGAACATTGCCCCGCTGCTGTGCCAGATTGTGGAGGGCACAGTAGACCACCACAAAGTGCGTGACCCTCTGGGGGTGTATTGCAGTGCACCACCAGAGGGGTCAAGACATCGGAACCGCATTTTCAGCACCACTCAATGACAGGCTGGCTGGCCACTTGGACCTCATTATATCGGGTCTCTGCATCGGTCTCTGGCTTCCGTACTGGAGTCATTAGTTAGGTCCTAAATGGGTACCTCTTATATCCCAAGAGCCAACCAGTCATCCTGGGGTGTCCCTCAAAGACACCAGGGATATCCGACTGCCCCAGGATGTAGCTGTCGTGCATACTCCCGGGAAAGTGTGCATATAATCTGAAGATCATGGTGATGGTCACACAAGTTGGATGTTCAGGGAATTGAACACCTTACTATTTATGTAGGGCACTCCCTGACGCCCCAGTGCACAGAAGGAGACATGTGTGCCACATATTACCCTCTGGGCCTGGGGCATCCCAGCGATGGCGGAGAATACTGCTGCCCTGGCGCCTTGATAGGCTTTGTCCAGGTCAAAGTTAACGGCGGGATTCTACGATCGGCGACGCTAAAATCATGTTTGGCGATTGGCCGGAGAATCCATTTTTAAGCCGGAATCGGGGGCGGCGCTGTTTTTACGATTCTCCGCCCCCTCAAAAAGTGCGTATTCGAGGAGTACGCCGGCAGGACGGCCTCAGTTCGTCACATGAGGTCCTCCCCTATGCTCCATCCCCGATGGGCCGAATCTCTGACAGCATATGGCATGTGTCCTTTCACTTTTCGGGGACCTCGCGTGGTGGCTGCAGACTGTATCTAGTGCCGCCACAGTTGGGTGGTCGGGGTGCCGTTCCTCTGGCAAGAAGTGCATCGGCGGGGGCTGGGGGAACTGGTGGGGGGTGTTCTGGGGGTGGCGAGGGAGGTTAAAGGGGGGCAGTGTTTGGTAGGCTGGGTCCACGCGAGGTAGGTGCCATGTTGTTCGGCCACGTACCCAGCAATTCTGCGTCCGTCGAATTTGCCTTACAGAATGATCCATCCCTCCCACTGACCACATGTCCATTCTCCCACAGTCCATCCTGGGTGGCTCCCTCTGCTGACTCCAAGGAGTCTCCTCGGAGGAGAGCTCCAAGGATACTAACGTAGTCGCTGCACAGCTGTCATCCCCACCCTGAACCAGCGCAGATACACACACCTCGGTGGGACAGGTTAGTGGTCAGGCTTCTGGGGCACAATTTGGTGAGCACCACATTGTTGCTGATGTACATCTGGTGGAGGCAGGGACCTCCAGATGAGACAGCAGTTGGAAATCTGCTTGATCCCAGGACCCAGCACGGACCCCGCCTAATGCTGAGCACATGGAAATGGGTTACCCGGAGCTGATGTGACAGGGAGCGGCCGGGACATTCAGATGGAGATGTCAGCGTCGCTCTAATAGATCAGAGCAACTTGGAGGCGTGCCAGAGGCTACGGGTGCAGACGATGGCACCAGCAATGAGTGGCACCGAGACCAACACTGCTAGGGTGGCGACTGGGGAGATGGCACCACTGAGAGTGGTGTATTGTACAGCACATTAAACAACTATTTGCACAACCGTTCTGATGCTTCTGGCCCTTTCATCTGCAATGGGGGCTGACCCCTGGACCCTTTGTTCATTTCTCCAGGCATCCCCCCCCCCCCCCCCCCCCCATGACATTCACCCACCCTCCGGCCGTGGGCATGTCCCTGGAGCTGTATCTCCTGGATGTTCGGATGTTGGCTGCTGCGTGTGTGGTGTGGTTCAAGCACATTGTCCCGGCAACAAGATGTGATTGGGATGCTGGGCAATGACTCCCACATGCTACATGGCCCGCCCACCAACGGGGATCCAACTTGGGTTGTGTGAAGTGCTCACTTAACCACGATTGCCAATTCCCTATCAGCAATAGCCTCAGCCGCACGGACGGATGCCTCAGCAGTCGGTGGGGGTTATGGGTGATCGGTGGGGCAGACGGTCAGGGACAAGGGTTGCCCCCAGAATGGGTGCACACAATCCAGGGGTTGTCATGGTTGTGCCACAAGCGATTGCCCCCCCCCCCCCCCCGGTTGCCCCCACAGCGCCTTCCCCCCACCCCTCCATGGTGGCCCACCCCTGCAGAGGGTCCCCCACCCCCGCTGAGCACTGGGGTGGCAATTCTAGACCCCAGGGCTCTTTTCCTGTGATCAAAGATGGCTACTCACCTCCTTGGCTCCCCACAGAAGCCCTTCCACCAGGTTCACATTTTTCAAAAGGAGTACGAATTGGCGCCAGGAATTTCGCCTTCGGGAGCAGGCTGGTTGCATCGACAACTGTTTGGCGCCCAGCACGGATTTCATTTTTGGACTTTCTCGCTATTCACCAGTCTCGTTACTCTTAAAACGCAACGAGGCCGGACAACCTTGCCAATTGTGTTCTGTGCCTGTTACTTAACTACCTTTGCCTTTCATCAGTGAGCCCCTTTGTTGACACTGGAAGCCTCCAGTGTATGTCTCAAGCCACCACATTGGCAGCGAGGTAAATATTTTCGATCACAGCCGACAGACATGGGGCGGAAGGAAAGAGCAGTTGAGGAAGTTGAGAGGCTCCTGCAAGAATCTGCAATCATTTAAATCGTGAGTGAAAATACCTCGTTGACAAATCCAAGGGGCTGAGGATTGGAGTCAGTACATCGAAGGGCTCTGCTCTTTTTGATGAGATGACAGGTGAGGACAAGCAGAAGGTGATACTTCTGACAGTTTGCACGTACCAAAAGTATAATTTGATAAGAAATCTCAAGCTTCAGAGGCACCCGGCTCAAAGACCTTTGACCAGATAGTGAAAGTGGCCAAAGGACAATTAAACCCAAGACCTGTGATTATCAACGTTGTAAGTTTAGCTCTGCAGTGAGGGACCATGAAAAGTCCGTCTCAGCCTTCATAGCCAGGCTTCGTGATCTGGATCTCGCCTACGCTGCGTAAGATCCAGATCAGCGTAGCTAAACAAGCCTTTAGGTTTACCTCTTCCAGTTTAGTTGCCAGTTTAGTACTGGCCCACACAAATGGGGCCAGCCGTAACACTAACTGGGGAGGTCTCCCAGACGATTAGAGACCCCGCGTAGTCAGGGCCAGTGCAGGGCAGTACCGTGGCACTCCCGCAGGCACCCGGACAACTTGGCAATGCCAGCCTGGCACCCTGGTATTACCACCTGGGCATGCTGGCAGTGCTACCCAGGCACCCTGGCAGTGCTACCTGGGCACATTGGTAGTGCCACCTGGAGTGCCTGCTTGCAGTGCCAAAGTGTCCAGGTGCTAGGTTGCCCATTTCAGGGGTCAGGCCCACTGCTGTCTTACCCATAAGAGATGGGTTAAAAATAGTGCCCCGAGCCATGAGTACCCTTCGTGCACTGGCGAGAAAAGACTAAAGTGTGGCCACAACAGGCGTTCCTAGCCAAGGTAAAAAAAACTGGCCTACAGTTATGCTTTCCAGCACAGCCCAGCACGCAAATTGGCAATGGGAATGCATTAAGTCACCTGCTCCTGCCAAAGAACTTACTGCCGCCATCGGTACCCCAGGAGATCATACTGGTTTTAAATTTCCTCGACACACTGCCAGACACATCTAAAACTGGACCCAAAGAGACTCCATACTTTCAAAGATGAAAAGAACGATAAACACTGGATGGCACTACGAGAAATCTGAGCAAATAAGGCCCGACTTCGCTCGTCAGGATGTGCAGACATGTGAGGATGGCGTGATTCTGTGGGGGTCATGAGTATGTGTTCTTCCTCCAGCCGGGGGAGGGGGGGGGCTCCTTTCAAGAGCATCATATCGCCCACCCAGGGCAGACAAAGATAAAGATGCTGTCATGGAACTATTTCCAGTGGCCAGCCATAGATAAAGCCATTGAAGAATTGGTGCAACAGTGCCACCCTTGCCAAATGCAGCAGTCCCTGTCTCTGGCTGCCACTCTTCACCCTCGGGAATGGCTAGATCGCCTGTGGACCCGTATCCATGTTGACTACATGGACCCTTTTATGGGCAATATGTTTTTAGTCCTGGTGGAAGTCCACTCTAGTGGCTATTGGTTCAGGAGATGCGAATCATGATTTCGGTGTATGTCTTGCACCGAGTATTTGCCATTCATGGACTTCCCGAATCTATCGTTTCAGGCAATGGAACCCTTTTACTGTCAATGATTTCCAGGATTTTGTACAAGAAAATGGTAAACAACACACGTGGAAGGCCCCTTACCACCTAGATCTTAACGGATTGGCTAAGCACCGTTCAGACCTTCAGAAATGCGATGAGAGAACAATCGGATAAACCACTTCACCAGCGGCTCCACCACGGGGGTGATACCTGCTGAGTTACTTATGGTCCGTCGGTTGACAACACGGTTGTATCTTGTGTTTCAAGGCCTCCCAAAAGAGTCATCCATTAAAGCAGAGGGGCGACAGGTCATTCCGGGTGGGAGACTGGGTTTTGGTCCATAATCATGCTTCAGGTCTGCCTTGGTTAGGAGGATGGGCTGTGGCCCATCAGGGCTGATGTCATATGTGGTCAGTGTCAACGGGAAGACCGTCAGAAACCATGGCAACCACTTGAGGAGTAAACAAGTCCCATCAGCATTGTGAACACTTCTGTAACTCTATCTGGCCAAGAGGAGCCAGGGGCTCCTGAATCTACTCAACCAGTTGCACTCATCAAGAATACGTGGCCAGCTCACCTATTCTTCAGGAAGTTCCTCCTGAGGTGGCACGGACCGTTGACACTTCCATTGGCCAGACGTCTGTACAGTTCTATGAAGGTCTGCAAGGCCTGTAAATCTCCAGAGCTGATTGACTTTTTGATGGACTCTCTCTCCCCTGTTGTCTCACGTACCATTTATAACTTTTGTATATAGTTTTTTGTAATAAAGGACTTAAGTGGGGGAGAATCTGATAGTGTGGCCCTTTTAAGGGGGCGAACTCCGTGAAGCATAGGACTAGCTTGGGGCCAATTGCGTGGCAGCACACAAATCCAGACCAATAGGGAGTTGCATGGGGCCCTGGGAGCAGGATCCCGGGCAGTGTGGATGAGGGAGCCGAACTGTAAAGAGCTGTTATATTTTATTCTGTACTTGCTACTTAAATGTCTTTGTTTTAGGGCAGCACGGTGGCGCAGTGGGTTGGCCCTGCTGCCTCATGGCGCTGAGGTCCCAGGTTCGATCCCGGCTCTGGGTCACTGTCCGTGTGGAGTTTGCACATTCTCCCCGTGTTTGCATGGGTTTTGCCCCCACAACCCAAAGAAGAGCAGGCTAGGTGGATTGGCACATGCTAAATTGCCCCTTAATTGGAAAGTAATGAATTGGGTATTCTAAATCAGGCATTGTCAAACACGGGGGCGCGACCTCGGTGGGTTGCGGGTGTGGGGAATGTATTATGCCAATAATCCACCATTGTATTTGTATCTGTGCTGTTGTCCTTGTATTTGTATCTGTGCTATGATGTTGCCCTTGTGGGCTCCTCCTATGGGCCATTGTATGGCATTATTCATCGGGGAACATGTTGGGGCCTGTATGGGCTCCGCCCATGGCTCCTCCCCTTGAAGGGAGGTATAAAGAGCAGTCGACCCGTAGGCGGTTCTCAGTATTGGATCAGTCGCAGGCAGCAGTTGATTAAAGCCACAGTTTACTTCTACTCCCGTCTCGAGTGAATTGATGGTCACATCAGCGGGCGGGTGTCGTGAGGGTCGCGGAGCCGTCCGTCGCGGTGCTCCCGTCGCGCAACTCTGCGCGCAACAGCCGCAGCAGCCGGCTGTTAAAAATGGCAGCTGCAAGTGGCCTTCAAAATGACCGCGAACATGTAAAATAAATGTGGCTGCACTGCGCATGCGTGCTATATCATCGGCGCATATGCGCAAAACTATGCGCATGCACGCCGATGATCGGGCATGCATGCGCAATGCGGCTGCTTTCTTTTTTACATGGTCGCAGCATTTTGTTCTACAAGTTCGGTGGGGTTTTATTCATTTATTTTATTCATTAAAATTTTTTTTCATTTATTTGTTTTTTTACAAGTTCCGGGGTGGGGGGTTCATTTGATAAAATTGCACCGAAAAAAATTCATAACTTTGGACAGATGGAGACTCCATACTTTCCGACACCGGAAGGTTTCACCTTCATCCAACAGGTTCCATTGGAGGAGCGTGTACGAAGGCCAAAGGGACCCAAAACCATTTCCTCCATTGTTTTCAGCAGCAAACAGGTAAGAGAAAATGGTGGGTCATGTAGATCGGCCGTCGTGGGTCGCGAAGGTCGGCCGGCGCCGGTCGCGACGGTCAGCCAGGTTGGGTCTCGAATGTTGGCCAGTTGGTAAAAATGGGTCACCGGAAAAGAAGTTTGAAGAACACTGCTCTAAATTTATATTTTAAAAATGTCTTTGTGTTTCATCAATAAACCCCTTTGTTAACTACTGGAAGCCTCCAGTGTATGTCTCGAACGAACACAACTATATTTGTTTTCTGACTGAGTTTATTAAAATCATAATGAATGTTTTACTAACTATTATATTAAGAATTGCACAATATTTCAGACCAGCAATGAGAAGCAATGGATTTTTAAATAACTTTAAGCTAATATAAAATGTAGTTTATATGCTGCACCTGCACTTAGTTTATGGTTGCAACTGCAGTACTTATATCCTTTGTCTAGTGAATGAATGTAAATCAGAGATCAAACTATTGCATTAGTTTGACGAGTATACCAGGATCATCTAAATGAGGGAAAAGGGCCATAGATTTTACCAACGGCAGCCTTCTTAAACAAGCATTGTTTCACTAACGGATTAACCTTGGTCAAAGACATATTGCTGTGCTATTAGCTTGCTTTTGTATCTTTTATGATTGATGATTAACTAATGTAAGAGATGCAGGCACGCTCAATCTTATCAAGGTGCTATAAACATGCTTATCTTTGCGATTTTCTATCTGATAAAAGCAGCCTTTTTTCTTATGTATTTTAAGATTCATTGAAATATATTGCTAAACCAGTTATTCACAATCGGTTGAACTAGAGGACAATTCCAATATTTGTGTTCTAAGATTGGCTGATGACTCAAAAAGGATGGAACAAGTCAAATGAATGGGAAAATATTCAAATAAAAACTGTTGGTTACAAGGCTACCTATCTTCAAGCATCCACACTCCCTAATTGTTTAGTTATTGGTCTCCACCCATTAATCTCTGCCTGGGTGTGAGTAATAAGACCATAATCTGATTTGAACTTGATTGTAACCATAAACTCAGTCACAACACCACAAGTGGAAATTTTGTACAACATTTGGGCCTGAATGTTTGTTCTCGTGTTGGGTGCACAGAGACAGGCGAACCCCTGGCTCCACAAACCCGACGCCCATAAAAGTGGCTCTGCATATCAGATTTTCAGTCCGGGTGGGTGGACCACCATAAAACTCAGGGCAGGTTACCCCAGAAGACACTGTGGGCCCTGACGAGGGTTGGGCCTTCTGAAATACCCATTTGTGAGGTAGGCAGTCCATAGTGAAGTGTCAAGAGCAGCCAGAAGAAATTTCACTGACTCATCAGGTATGAGCAACTGTTAGCTGACCCTGGACAGAATTGTCCATCATTGGCATCCCTTTGGGAGAAATTGTCATTCTTGCTGCCTATTCACAGTGTATGATATTGAAGCAGTTAAACCATGGAATGGCTTCACAGGGCACAGCCACCAGTAGTGGGACTAGAAATTCCTGCCCTACGTCAATGGACCTTTGGCTGTTCTCCAAATTCTCCAGTCCCATCCATGCTGATTTCCACTCCTAGCCAATGTTTAGCATTCGGGTGGACCGATTTCCACTCCCAGCCAATGTTTAGCATTAGGGAGGACCCCACTTCCCTATCAGCTCTTGTTTCAAGGGATCATTAACTGCTTACAGGTTAGTTGCTGGTTGATTTCTTCTGACTGTAATACAATATGGTGCTTTCCATAGTTGTTTAAAGTTATCAAAACCTGTGCGGCATCCCACAGCTGTCCAAATATGTTTTGCTGACTTTTATGGTTTCTGCAATAGTTCCTAAATATGGCACACTAGTAGTCATTCACCTTGGAATATAGGATGACTTGGAGAATGAACAGAGGAGGGCAAATTGCTGGAAGGGGGAGGAGGAAAGGGGAAGAAGAGGTTCAACACGAGGCCAGATCCATCCAAGGGATGTGCAGGGAGGAATTCTCCTATCTGAACCTCAGCGATGAGTAGTGTATGAGATGCCTGAACTTCAGTAAGAATATCCTCACCAATACCTGTCACCTGCGGTAGCCACAACTGCAACCTTAGAGCGAGGAAAGAACAACACTACCCATGGCTGCAAATGTCCATGGTGTTGAACATTTGCTTATCTGACTCCTTCCCAGCGATGCTGGATATTTGCAACATCTCACGGTCTCAGTCTATTGTTGCATCAGGGAGGTCACTATCGGTTGACAGCTAACTACATTTCAATCTCTCTTGCCGGAGAGAAGCAGGTGGGGTAAGCACATGGCTTCAGTTGGACTGCAGGGTTCCCTCTGGTGCAAGGGATCCTTGACTGTGTACATATTCCTTTGCAAGCACTGCATTAGTTAAATGCTGAAATCATTGAACTGAGGAGGTATCATGGCGTTTACGTGCTTTTTCTGAAATAAAATAATTCAAAAAATTGGAACACTAGATATGGTGGGAGGGTGTAATTCATTAAGTTTCATATTAAAACTGTGATCTGAAAAATTATATTTTGGCAGATTTAGAGAAACAAATGTCTGAGAACAACATTTTATTAGTAACCTTTCAGTTATCTTACTCCCAATAGCATAATGTGTTCAACTTCAAGACTTATTATGAAGCTGCAGGACAGCATTTAGGAGGTTTACTCTGTGTTGAGGTAGCAGATCCCATCTTAAAGAAAGAAACTATCTAACACCCTTCACATCTCAGGGCATGACAAAGTGCTTTACAGCCAATGAACTGCTTTTAAAATGTAGTAATTATTGTAATGTAGGAAACTAGGTGGACAATTTGCCTACACAAGCTCCCACAGATAGCATTGTGGAATGACCAGGCCCTCTGTTTTGGAGTTTTGTTGAGAGGCCAACCTAAAAATGTCAAGAGCATCCTTTCTTGAACATTCAAGAATGCCCCTGCTCTTCAAATAGTAGAGTGGAATCTTTTATGTCCAAGTGAGAGTGCAGACAGGACCTCAGTTTAAGGTCTCATCTAATTACTGACTTATTTAACAGTGCAGCCTACCCTCAGTTATGCACTGGAGTACCAGCCTAGATTTTATGCTTACAACCTTCTGACTCAGAGGTGGGGATGTTATCCTCCAAGTTATGGTTGGTCCAGTTTCATTTCTTCGCATTGATTTCTACAGCAGAGCCGGCATGATGCCCACAACTTAAAAGTAACTCCTTTTTATTTTCTCTTGGGCTGTGAGCATCTCTGAGGTCAGAAAATATTGACCATCCTCAGTTGATCTTGATCGGGTAGTGATAGCTGCTTACAACTGATGAATTATAAAATCCCGACAGTGAAGCAGGAGGCTATTTGGCCCATCGAATCCTCACTGACCCTCCAAAAGAGCACTCTACCGAGGTCCAGCTCCCTGCCATTTCATCGTAACCCACATGGAATGATCATGGCCAATTCACCTAGCTTGCACATCTTTGGACAGTGGGAGGAAACCGGAGCACCTAGAGGAAACCCACAGAGACACAGGGAGAACTTGAAAACTCCACACAGATAGCCACCCAAGGCCAGAGCAAACCCGGGTCCCTGGCACTGTGGGGTAGCAGTACTAACTACTGTGCCACCATGCTTGTTAGGCCATTTTTCTGGCCTGGTCTAGTCATAGACCGTGTTAGGATACTATATTTCCACCCACGAAGGTGATTAATGAACCAAATTGGCCTTTTACAACAGTTTGATATTGACAGGATTGTTATAAATGAGACCAACATTTTATTCCAGATTTATTAATTAAATGAAAATAAATTCCTAAACTGCCATGATGGGATTTAAACTCATATCTCCAGAGTACTAGTCAAGGCGTCTGGATTGCAAGCCCATAGTAAGGTCTATGTTGCCATCTCCTTTTCAAATTGTTGTCCATTTAAATAAGTATTAAAACAAGATAATGGAAGAAGGCAGCAGAAAAAGGCCAGAGCTGGGCTGTGGAAGTGTTGTTTTAAATAAATAATTCAAAAGACTGGATTACCAGATATAAAAGGAGGATGTGATTCCTTAACTATCAAATAAAAACTGATCACAAAAAAATTGTTCCATATTCCTTCATTAAACACATCTCAGAGTATAAAATTACACATAGATTGGCAACAATCAAGATGACACATAGATTGGCAACTTTCTTCATCTTAATCTGAAAAAAATACATTAGGCTTTAAATTAGTTCTGAATTCGTGTCAGAGTAAGGTGATGATGATTCTGTCAGCTCCACAGGACCCTCAATGTGATTCAATCTGGCTAGCTTCATTGTACAGTGTGTGTGTGGGAAGTTCAAAGGGGCAACTCCATTTGGAAACTGTACAGAGCAATAAAGGAGCAGGGTGTCCAAAGGAAAGAACTTTCCAAACCAGTTTTTGTTTAGCTTGTTCCCTAATGCAAAGCTGTAAACCATTTTGAAATACATCATCATGTCCTTCTTTTGAGATTTCAAGTGGTGTTTTCCCTCCTATTTTTCAAGCCGTTTGTGTTTTTCACCATTCAAAATATAAGGTATAGATAAATACTGACCAGTATCAATATAAAATGCCTCAAATCTTAAAAATGTGGTGAATGGCACCCCTAACTCCTCATCTTTCTCCTTTCCAATCTTGTTCTGCAGGTACTAACTCAGCTGCGCTAATACCTTGCACAAGCTGCATTCTCCATGTATCAGACTTTTAAATATTTAGAAGCACCGCAACTGAATATAATCGTGTACTCTTTTGAAGTACATGTGCACATAACTTTCGACATAATGATCAAAAGATCCTCTTATTATTTTCTTTGAGGGTCCCAATCACAGGATTGCACACCAGAGCTTGAAACGGGGCAAAAAGCATGCAAAGGACATAAGATGGCATCTGAAATGGGTTGTCCACATCTGCCAATATTCAAGCTATAGACCAAGGCACAGCTGCCTGATAATGATGGAGGAGAATTGACTTGACAGGGTTAAGTTTAGTAGGAGGAGGGACAGAGTTGTTCCTTCTTTTATAAAGAGACCTTCAGAAAACCACTACACTGAGTGATCAAGACTGCCAACATTTATATTTTCCATATTAGCACAGAAAGCATTTACAGTATCAGCCAACTCACTGATAACATAGTATTGTGGAAATTACTCCCAAACCATTTCTGTAACATTGTCCACTGCGTTTTCTCAGCTAACATCATTGCAGTGTTTCTGTCTCAGCTCATTCAATCTGGCTGGATGGTCGTGTGCAACCAGTAGGTGAGATCTCGGCCGGAATTCTCCAGCTGTTTGCTGGTTGCAGGATTCTCTGGTCCCGCCGCCAGCGCACCCCCACCCATGGGTTTTCCTGCAGCATGGGGTGGTTTCAATGAGAAATCTCATTGAGAAGCTGCAGGGGTTGAGACTTCTGCCACCAGAGAATGGTGTGGCCAAATTCACCGTCCTGGCTAGCAGCAGTAATGGGGTGGACTCGCAATGGAGAATCCAGCCCCTCCTCCATATCATGCTTTCCTTCAGCAATGCATACAAGCAGGAGTCTTTACTCTGGAGAGAGAAAGAAGATTCCAGCTTCCAAACTGCACCTAAAGTGGGCTGCAATGCCCATGGGCTAAGGAAGAGGGCAATGATTCCACCTCCTGATCACTATCCAGTGACCTTCTGGTGGAAAGTACACATTCACTAAGACGAGGATTGATGAGGCACGAGGAATCTCTTGCTAGATTAACCTGCCACTGCTCAGTCAAGGTTCAAACATGAAGAACGTCTACAATTCCGAAGAAGAGCCATTCAATGCAAAACATTCGCTGTTTCCCTGTCCACAAATGTTGCCAGACCTGTTGAGCTTTGTTGGCATTTTCCATTTTCATTTCAGGTTTCCAGCACCAGCAGTATTTTGCTTTTATTGTGAAGAAGAATGTTGACTTGGGCAAGGTGCAGGAGTGTTGTTGGTCATATTGAATTGTATACTGACATGAGCTATTGCCTTAGGGAGAGAAGGTCAGAATATTGGGTGAAAACAAAAAAAAACTAGAAAGAAGAGCATGGCATTTGATAAAGTGGTAGATAAATTATCTTGTGTATAAAACAGGCATGAGGCCAATGTGGGAATAAAGTAAAAGCGTTACTCGGTATTATAAATCACCAATTTAATACGACACATGCTTTGTGCACGATCAACACAAATGCTTTGGTTCAAGCAATCTCAGCAGTTTTTTTTGTGTCAACAGTCATAAACTACTAAAATGATATAGCTGCTAAATGGACACAGGCACTCAAGGCCAGACAGCAGTTGGATCGTATTCTCCATTCTCTCCAGCTACAGACAAGCTGTTACAGAGCAGCCCTGATTTCCATGCATGCTTTTTTTTTGTTTATTTAAGTTTTTTGATACAAAACCCCCGCAGGCAAATGGGCAGTTCTGTTTTTCAATCCATTCTCTAAGTTTACCATTCCTTCTTCCCCACCCACATCCCACACATCTGCACACGCTCTGTGTGAAAAACGTGCCAGCTTTGATCTGCCTTCTTGCCAACAGCAAAGCTCAGTGACACTGACAAGTGTTACCCTGCCTGTCGGCTTCTAGCCACTGCATTAATAGAGCTGGAAGTGAGGGTGGAAGTGGGATCATGACTGCAAAATGACTCCGAAAATAAATCAGAAAGATTTACATCCTGTATAGTTTGCATGGTGTTTTCCTGCGCTAGATCACTTGAATAATTAGAAGTATTGCAGCAGGCTGTGTTTGGAGCCAGAATGTGCAGCAAGAGAGCTGTCTCTGAATTTCCAGTCGTTCCAGTTTTTAACATGTTTTACAGCTGGTCTCCATGGAGTTTGCCATTTCAATAGTTGGAAGACTTTTGGAAAGAGCCTGATGGCATCAGCTGGTCAATGTGGTGGGAGTTTCCTTCTGTAAAGGGACTTTATATTCCATCCTTATTTTATTGCTGCACAACATCAATGAAGGGATTATTGGCCCTTCCATGCAGTACAGTTTCCACTGACATCTATTGCATCCGGCCTGAGCTGAGATGATTTTGTTTCTGTGACTGCATAGCATTTGAGTATTACAATTCCAAAATGTGCTGCCCAGCACTGCTGAGGTAGAGTGGAAGTGAGGACTTCACAGGACCCCCAACACTCATTTAAGGGGCTGCATGTACATATCAAAAAAGTAGCTCCCCTGGACAGAGTGGAAAAGATATCCGCAGTAAGGCTGGTGCTATCCAAGCTTTCGCATAGAATCCCTACAGTACAGCAGGAGGCCATTTGGCCCATCAAGTCTGCACCGACCCTCTGAAAAAGCACCCCACCCAAGCCCACTTCCCTGTCCTATCCCAATGTGGGGCATCTCTTCACAAATAAACAGCTGGAACAGTTTGGAATCAACAATCCCCTTCTTGTGCCAGTCAAGGTAATGACAGCTCCTATCCCACTGATAGCCCCTGGTCCAAATATTGGGGTATGAGAAGGGGGAGGTATAAACAGCACAAATGCCCTTTGGCCTTTCTGGCACATATCATCTGTAATTCTAGCTTAAGTGTGCTAGAAGGGTCATAAACTAGTGAATCACTATGTTGGGTCCTTGGGGATTATTTGGGCTTTAGAAGGCTCAGAGTTTCGACCCACCCATACAAGATTCATGATTAGCCAGTGTAAATCTGGAAGGATGTGCTGGCCTTGGAAAGGGTCCAGAGGATGTTCACAAGAATGATCCCTGGAATTAAGAGCTTGTCATATGAGGAATGGTTGAGGACCCTGGGTCTGTACTCCACGTACTCTTGTGTACCGTTGGAGTTTAGAAGAATGAGGGGGGGGTCTTATTAAAACTTACAGGATACTGCGAGGCCTGGATAGAGTGGATGTGGAGAGGATGTTTCCACTTGTAGGAAAAAACTAAAAGCAGAGGACACAATCTCAGACTAAAGGGATGATCCTTTGAACAGAGATGAGGAGGAATTTCTTCAACCAGAGGGTGATGAATCTGTGGAAATCTTTGCTGCAGGAGGCTGTGGAGGCCAAATCACTGAGTGTCTTTAAGACAGAGATAGATAGATTCTTGATTAATAAGGGGATCAGGGGTTATGGGGAGAAGGCAGGAGAACGGGAATGAGAAAAATATCAGTCATGATTGAATGGCGGAGCAGACTCGATGGGCCGAGTGGCTTAATTCTGCTCCTATGTCTTATGGTCTTATTGTACAGCAAGAGCCCATTCGACCATTGAGGTGTGCACTGACTCCCTGAAAGAGCACTCTACCTAGGCCCACTTCCCCGCCCTATCCCCATTACCCCACCTAACCTGCACATCTTTGGAAAGTGAGAGGAAACTGGAGCACCCAGAAGAAACCCACAGAGAAAGTATAAACTCCACACAGACAGTGACCCAAGGCTGGAATTGAACCCTGGTGCTGTGAGGAAGCAATGCTAACCACTGTGCCACTGTGCCGACCCAGGCAAGAATCATTTCCTGCACCCTACAGATGAAAACAGAGGACATGTTTAAAAGTGTTATAAATTCAGCAAACCCCCCCACACCACATCAAAATTTGGAGTCTTTGGATCACTGCCAAGGAATTAGGGGTCCCAGCACCATCTCTTGACCCAGTAGAGCATGGTGATTTTCTGTCCTGCAGAGCAGGCATATCCCTTCAATGTGAACCAAAAGTGCTGAAAAATTGCAAATGATGTGCATATACAGTCGGCGATTGCTGTGACATTTGAGAATCTGTGGTGGATGCATCACTGAGGCTGAAAAATGACTCCCTCCCTTTACCCTGCCACCTCCACTGACCCCCCATGCATTCTTGTTCTGAAATATCATTGGAGTGAGCAAAAAACTACTTCCAACTGGCAAAACCTTCATGCTATCTCGCTTTGCACTACAGGAGGGGAGGCTCTTCTGCACATGCATTCATCCGCTGGAGCAAGGGAGGACATAACAGTGCATACTTCTGCAGAGTGAGTGCCCAGTGTTTTTTCTGGAGTCAAAGTTAGCCTCCCTCTGTTTCATCACCTGAATCTTCCATTACTACCATGTAATCTGCCATTTTTACAGTTTTGAGCATCCATATCAAATGCACACAGTGTGCTTTCTGTTCCATTCATTGAGGCCGGTATACATAGCAGATCTCCTGGTAAATTGCAGACCTGGATTGCTTCTCATAAATTGATTCTGTGTGCTGCTGTATAAATACTTCAATGTGAAATGCCATTCCTCGCAATTCTGGAGAATTCTATTCTTAACAACCAGCATTTTCTTTCATTCATTTTTGCGGGATGTGGGCTTCGCTGGCTAAGCCAGCATTGGATGTCCATCCTATTTCCCCTTGAGAAGCTTGTGGCGAGCTTCCTTCTTGATCCACTGCAGTCCACGTGGTGTAGGTACACCCACTCTTCTATTAGGAAGGAATTCCAGGATTGTGACCCAGCGACAGTGAAGAGATGGCGATATGTTTACAAGTCAGGATGGTGGGTGATTTGGACGGGAATTTCCAGGCAGTGGTCTTCTGCTACCCTTGCCCATCTAGATGGTAGTGGCCTTGGAGTTGGGAGGCGCTGCCTAAGGAGCCTTGGTGAGTTCCTGCAGCGTATCTTGCAGATGGTACACACGGCTGCCATTGTGTGTCGGTGGTGGAGGAAGTGAATGTTTGTTGAAGGGAGAGCAATCAAACGGACTGCTTTGTCCTGGATGGTGGCAAACCTCTTGAGTGTTGTTGGAGTTGCACTCATCCAGGCAAATGGGAAGTATTCCATTACACTTGTGCCCTGTAGATGGTGGACAGGCTTTGTGGAGTCAGGAGGTGAGTTCCTCGCTGCAGGATTCTCAGCCTCTGACAGATCTTGAAGGTATTCATTTAAAAAGAAATGTTATTGAACATTTTCATTTATGACAAACAAACATGTAAAACACATAATCAGAGTATGCAATTGTAACTACCAAAATAACAGATATAAATAAAGTGCATCCTTGAACTTAACATACAAGAAATGTGATTAGAATGTACACTTGTGGCAGCCATAGTAACAATGTGATCAGTTTTCAGTTATGACAGATGCCGTGACCCTTCTCTCCCTTCCTCCACCACATCCCACCCCCGCCCCATGGTCTCTCCCTCCCCCTGTGATGATATGCATAAGCAATCATATAAATACTAATAGACGTGACCTCCAACCAGCAGGTGGCAGTAGAGAACAACCACGTAACCACTGTTACATCTGCGAGTCTGGAGATAGTCATCGTAGTGGATAGTCGCATTTGTAGTAGCTCTTAGATCATTTATAATAGTTAGTAGATTTTGATAGTTTTCTTATTGCTATCTGACCCACATTATTGTTTCACAATAAACATTCAACTAGTCACGAACTAGTCCTCTAGTGCACTAATTCCGTCCGGCCAAGCACTAGAACGTACCACTCCCCCCCACTTAGCTGCCTGCTCATGAACAGGTCTTGGAAGATGTTGGTGTTCAGCTTCCACATGCAGTGGAACCCTTTCTCCGACCCCCAATGGCAACTTTTATTTTTTCAAGCCTCAGGAATTCCGCTCAATCGGAGAGCCAGTCAGCGTCCTTGGTTAGCACTGCCGACCTCCATCCAAGAAGCAATCTCCGCCGGGCAATCAGGTGGTGAAGTTCAGGACATTGGCTCCATTCTCTGCTCTGACACCCCGAAGACCACCACTAAAGGGCATGGCTCTATCCTCACCCCCACGACTTTGGACATGGCTTTGAAAAAGGTGGTCCAGAACCCGCGCAGCTTGGTGCAGACCCAGAGCATGTGGGAAAGGTTGGCCACACCCATCTAACACCATTAGCACTTGTCCTCCACCTCCGGGAAGAACCCATTCATGTATATCCTGGTAAGGTGCTCCCTGTGCACCACTTTTAGCTGCAGTAGGTTCAGCCCTGTGCATGAGGAGGTGGAGTTCACTTTATACAGAGTCCTCCCTCTTTCTCAATGCCTAGTTCCTCCTCCCATCTTTCTCTTGTCTCTTCTAGTGGCGCCCTAAACCACCTCTAGCAGCCGTCCATATATGGTTGTGCATTTACCGTCCCCTGATTTGTCCTGCATTAATAGTCTGTCCAGTAGGGTGTGTCTGGGTAGCTGAGGGAACATTGCAGCCTCCTTGCAGAGGAAGTCTCGGAATTACGGGTATCGGATTTCATTCCCTTTCGGGAGCTGGAGGTTCTCCGTTAGCTCCCCCAGGGTTGCTACTCTACCTCCTATGTAGATGTCCCGAGCTGTCAGCACCCTTTCATCCCTTCATCCCCTTCATCCCTTCTCCAGGTTTTGTAAATGGCATCTATTTTTGCCAGAATGAACCTATGGTTTCTGCAGATGGAAGCTTCAACAGACAGGTCTCTGAGTTTGAAGTGGTGTCTGAGCTGGTTCCAGGTTCTTAGTGCAGCTGCCACTACCGGTCTCACCGAATGCTTGGCTGGTGGGTAATGGGAATGGGGCGGTGGCCAGTTTGCGCAGGGATGCTCCAGTGCAAGGGGTCTCCTCCATCCTTACCCATTCCGTCTCCGGCCCCCTTTTTACAGTTGCTGCCAATGGTAGAATAGGAGGTATGGTAGTCCCAGCCCCCCCCCCCCCCCCCCTCCCCTGCCCCCATCCCCCCGCACCCCCCTCTCTGTGGGATGGTTTTGGGAATCCTGGGGCTCCTTCCAGCCCACCTGAAAATTGTAATTAATTTGTCCACCTTGGTGAAGAAGGATTTGAGAATGAAGATCAGGAGCGATCTCAATATGAAGAGGAACCTTGGCAGCAGGTTCACTTTAATCGCCTGCAATTTTCCCACCGCTAAAAGTGGGAATGATTTCCGCCTCCACAGGCCCCTTTTCATCTCCTCCACTCGGTTGGACAGGTTCCACTTGTGGATCTGTGCCCAGCTGTGGGCTGTCTGAATCCCCAGGTATCTGAACTTGGTTTGGGACAGTTTGAAGAGCAGCATTCCCAGCTCTGCTTCTCCCGCCTGGGGGTCCACTGGGAAGATTTTGCTCTTGCTCAGGATTAGCTTTTATCCCGAGAAGGCTCCAAACACCCTCAGGAGTTCCATAATCTTACCCATGCTGGCTAGGGGATTCAAGACATAGAGGAGCAGGTAATCTGCATAGAGTGCTCCCTGTCTTCACCCCTTTGCTGATCTAAGATCGATGGCCAGCGGCTCAATTACCAGAGCAAATAGCAGTGGGGACAGTGGGCATCACTGCTTCGTGCCTCTATGCAGCCAGAAATAGTCAGAGCTGGTTGTCTTTGTCTATACTCTCAGCACAGAAGCGCTGTACAGTAGGTTCACTCATGAGGTGAATGCTGGCCCAAACCCAAACCGTTCCAGTACCTCCATGAGGTACTTCCATTCTTCTTGGTCGGAGGCCTTCGCTGCATCCAGGGAGATGATCACTTCTGGGTAAGGTCATGACCTCGCTCAGTAAGTGTCTGATGTTCACCGTCACATGTCTACCATTGACAAATCCAGTCTGATCTTCCGCAGGTAACTCTCCAGTCGCCTAGTCAGAGCTTTCGCCAGAACTTTAGCATTCATGTTCAGGTCTGAGGTGGGGCTGTATGACCCATATTCCATCGGGTCTTTGTCTTTCTTTGGAATCATTGAGATCGAGGCCTGTGCCAGCATGGGTGGCAGGGTCCCCCTCGACAACAAGTCATTGAACTTCTCCCGTAGGTGCGGGGCCAATGCTGCTGCAAATGTTTTGTAAAGGTCCCCAGGAACCCATCCAATCCTGGTGTCTTCCCTCACTACATGGAATTGATGGATTACATGACCTCCTCCAGACCTGGCAGTGCTTCCAGTACTTTTCTTTTCTTCCCGTACAGCCGGGATGCCCAGTCCGTTCAAGAGCTGCTTCATCTTTGAGTACCCTTCCGGTGGCCGGAGGTGTACAGTCCCCGGTGGAAGGTTGCAAAGGTTCCATTGATTTTCTCTGGAGCGATGACCACCCTACCATTCCCATCCCTGATCTGTGCTATCTCTCTTGTGGCTGCCTGCTTTCTCAGCTGGTATGCCAGTGCTCATAAAAGGTCTTCCATGCCTGACGGAGCTGGTTCACTGCTTTCCCAGTGGAGAGCAGGTCAAATTCAATTTGTAGGTTTTTTCTTCTCCGCCAGCTGCTCCACCATCAGGGCCATGGGGTTTGGCCAATGCACTTTCATTATGGAGTCGATCTGCCGCTCTTTGGCCACCTAATCCTTCCTCTCCCTGAGTGCCCTATATGCTGTTACTTCTCCCCCCCTGATCAGTGCCTTCTGTGGTTCCCAGAATATGTAGGGGAAGACCTCCTCATTCTGGTTCCAGGTTGCATACCTGTTAATGGCTTGTGTTGAAGGCCTTCTCGACGAGGAATGCTGTGCCCATGGAGGGCGCTGGCCTGGACCGTCTTCAACCTCACATCTACGTAGTATGGTACGATCCGAGATTACGATTGCGGAGTATTCCGCCTCACCTACCCTTGGAAGCTGTCCCACTATGAAGAAATCTAAATGGGAATAGGCTTTATGGACATGGGTGAAGAAGGAAAACTCATTCTCCCTCAGGTCGTTGAACCTTCACAGATCTATGATCATTAAATAATCTTTCCCTCGGAGGTGAAAGAGATCAATAGCTACTTTCTGCCACGGTGTCGTAGGGAAATCAGATATTTGCATAGGTTCTCTTGTTTGCTTGCAACGATGCATCTGGCATGTGTCACAACAACTGACCGACCTTTCAATATCCTGGTTTATATCTGGCCAATAAACAGAGTCACAAACTATCCATTTACATTTTCCAATCCCAAGATGTCCTTTGTGCATCCTCTTTAATACATCAAAGAGATTGTTTGACTATAGTGTTCAAACAAAATACCACTCCATTCATGATACTGAATTCAGACCTTGGGCCCGATTCTCCGCCCCCCACGACGGGTCGGAGAATAGCGGGAGGGCCTTCCCGACATTTCTCCCGCCCTCCCGCTATTCTCCCCCCCCCCCCGCCCAACTCCTGACATGAATCGCTGCCGCCGTTTTTTTACGGCCAGCAGCGATTCACAGCTGTTCGATGGGCCGAAGTCCCAGCCCTTTACGCTGTTTTTACGAACGGCAAACACACCTGGTCTGGCCGTTCGTAAAAACGGCGGGAACAACTCGCTTTTTATAACCATGGCACCGATTGGCACGGCAGTCCCACGGCCGTGCCAAGGGTGCCATGGGCCCGCGATCGGTGGACCACATCTTTTACACAGAAATACTTTGTCCTGATCTTTAACCTGTTTGTTGGTGTGCAAGGAGCTGCAAGATATTTCTTGCCTTTTTTTGGAAGTTTCCCGCCTTTTTGGAAAAAGGGGAGCAACTGGAGTTTTCTCCTCCAAGAAAACACCGCCATTACTGAGAAACATTTTAGAATGCTGTGCTGCTAATGAAATGAAAATGAAAATCGCTTATTGTCACAAGTCGGCTTCAAATGAAGTTACTGTGAAAAGCCCCTAGTCGCCACATTCCGGCGCCTGTTCGGGGAGGCTGGTACGGGAATTGAACTGTGTTGCTGGCCTGCCTTGGTCTGCTTTAAAAGCCAGCGATTTAGCCCTGTGTGCTAAACCAGCCTCAGCCCCAGCTCGTGAGCCTGACAAATCTTAACTGTTTTTTTCCAAAGACAGCTCCGATTCACTCAGCAACCGTTCCTTCAGCTTATTTTCATTCACACCAAACACAATCTGGTCCCGAAACATGGAAGATTCCACCGCAGAAAAATTACAGGTTTTAGCTTCTTATAAAAAATAAATTTAGAGTACACAATTATTTTTTTCAAATTAAGGGGCAATTTAGTATGGCAAATCCACCTAACCTGCACATCTTTAGGTTGTGGGGGTGAAACCCACGCAGACACGGGGAGAATCTGCAAACTCCACACAGGTTTTAGCTTTTAACTTTAAATCAGTGATGAAATGATTTATGGACTCTCCTATCTTCTGTAAACATGATCTAAACACAGAGGGCGAGAGTCTCTGATTCTCGACGGCGTCACCATGGCCTCAGGATCAGCAATTCTGGCCCCTACAGGGCAGGGTGCCAGCATGGCACTGGAGCGGCCCATGCTGCTCCAGCTGCTGATCCCGGTGTCAACTGGGCGCTGCGGGATCCACGCATGCGCAGTGACTCCGGCACCAATGCACGCATGCAATACACGGGGATTCTCTGGCCCGCCCAGCCCTGGCCTGAGAGAAACCCGCCCACAGCGTTCACAAATTGTATTCTGTCTGGGGCTGCAAGGACATGAAATCTTCCAATTACTTTGTTAATATGTTTACTATCTTTATCGTTTGCAAATTTAAACGTATTAAACACATTCATTGCTTCTGGCCATGCCGCTGTTAAGAACATCACTACCTTACATTAATCTGATTGATCTTCTAAATTTACTGCAGTAAGAAACAGATTAAATTGTTGTTTAAAGACTTGCCAGTTGCTGTTCATATTACTATGAAAGCTGAGACTCTTTGGTGGATTCAACGACTCTGTGTTGTTAATATAAGTCTGGAAAATTTTCAAATCTCTATGGCATGTTTTTTCTCAGTGTTTAATACCATATAAACCTGGTACCATGTAATGTTCTTGTTGGATGGCCTAATTTATTACAAGAACACTGGCAGCTAAAGTTATAAATGATGGACCAACATTAACTCAGGGTAAACTAGAACAAAATAATGGATTGATCACATCAAAATCATGCACAGCAGCCTCTATTTACCAGCTCTCCAGTCAGTCTGAGGTCAGCAGACTTTAACATTCACTTATATACTAGTGAGACCCGTAATGGTCAGTCAGTGAATTACAGCACAACCATGATATCACTACAGTCGCGATCGCTAAAATGCTCCCCATGAACACACCACCCACCTGTCTGGCTTCATTCCCCAGAATTAGGTCTATGCTGCAAATTCCCTTGTTGGACCCTCCACATGTTGAGCTAAAAAATTCTCATATAGACATTTTATGAACTCTTCTCCATCGAATCCCTTAACACAATGTTAATGTTGTGAAAGTTGAAATCACCCACTATAATTACCCTATTATTATTTTTACACACTTCTGCAAATTTGCTGCTCAATTTCCCGCTGATTATCTGGGGGTCCATAATAAACACCAAGCAATGCGGCTGTCCCTTTTTTATTCCTAATCACTACCCATAAAACTTAATTTAACGCCACCTCCAACATATCATCTCTTCTTACTGCAGCAATTGACTCCATACAGGGGCACGGTAGCACATTGGTTAGCACAATTGTTTCACAGTTCCAGGATCCCAGGTTCGATTCCTGGCTTGGGTCACTGTGCGGAGTTTGCACTTTATCCCTGTGTCTGTGTGGGTTTCCTCCGGGTGCTCTGGTTTCCCCCCACAGTCCAAAGATGTGCAGGTTAGGCGGTTTGGCCATGCTAAATTGACCTTAGTGTCCAAAAAGTTTGGGTGGGGTTACTGGGTTGCAGGGATGGGGTGGGAGTTTGGGCTCGGGTAGAGTGCTCTTTCCAAGGCCCGGTGCAGACTTAATGGGCCGAATAGCCTCCTTCTGCACTCTAAATTCTATGGTATAATTCTATGATATTACCTAATAGTGCAATGCCTCCCCTTCATTTACCCTCTCCCCTATCCCTCCTGAAGATTCTGTATCCTGTGATGTTAAGATGCCAATCCTGCCTCAACCACGTTCCCGTGATGGCTACTATGTCATATTCCACATGTCAACCCTCACCCTCAACTCATCTGATGTGTTGGGTATTCTGGATCTGTGGAGACTGTGTTTACCTTAGCAGTAACACATACAGCTACCAACACTTGAAATAGTATAACTCTATTTTATTAAGAACTGTTTATTAGGAACTGTTGAACATACTTTCACTGTGGGTCGACACTATGTTAGATTAAACTGAAGACCTATGCCTATCCTAACCCGTCTATACTATCAGCACATGGGAAAGATCTGTGCTACAAGCTGTGAGCTCTGTCCTTCTTAGAGGCTGCATCCCAAATGAGCGGGAAAACTAGTGCCCTCTGGCTTTATAGTGAGTGTGCTCTAACTGGTGATTGGCTGCTGTGTTGTGTGTGTTGATTGGTCTTGCAGTGTGTCAATCAGTGTGTGTCTGCACCATTATATACTAATGTGTATATTATGACATCATCCGTTTTACCTGGAATACTCCGGGCATTAAAGTAGAGGCCATTCAGCCTTGTCTTACTCTCCTGAAACTTACTACCGCTGTATTCCCTCTGACTTGATTGTTTTTCTGTGATACATTGTGTCCTTATTCTGCTAACAGTTTATGTCCCCCTACCCTTGCCGAATTAGTTTAAATTCCTCTCAACAACACGAGCAAACCCACTAGCAAGGATGTTAGTTCTGCTCTGGTCCTTCTGCCCAAACTCATTCGCTTCCTCTGGCGTATTCAAATAGTATTCCCTCTCGTTGTGCGTGACCCATGGTTTTGCTGGGGATAACATACTGAATCGCACCTTCTTTTCAAAGAGTGCAACTGTGGCCCCTTTAAACTCCACCCGTCACTTGGCCAGGTCGACTCCAATGTCCTGGTAGATGTGGATGGTGTGCCCTTCCCATTTACAGGACCGCGTCTTCCTTGCCCACCTCAGGACTTATTCCTTATCTTGGTATTTGTGGAACCTTGTGATTATTGTCCTTGGTGGTTCCCCGAGTTAGATTTTTGGCGGAGCAAACTGTGGATCTGGTCTATTTCTGGGGGTTTTCAGAGAATCCTCGAGATACATTTTGTTCGACTTCCACACTCTGCGCCCTCTGGTAGCCCAATGATCCGAAGATTCTGTTGTCAGGATCTATTCTCTTGGTCATTCACCTTCCCCTTAAGCATCTCTGGGTCACCACCAACCTTGTAACCTTGGCCTCGAGCACGGCGATCCACTCGTCCTGGTCGGTGGCTGCTTTCTCCAGGTCCCAAACCGTCACTTCTTAGTCCACAAGTCTCCCCTCCACGCTGACTATCGCTCCCTTTATGAGGATCAGCATGGCCTCTGTTATTGACTTCATTGCCGGCATGAGATCCTCTTTTGCTGTATCTCTGCGCCTTTGGAGCTATGTGGAGATAAACTGCATCTGTTTCTCCGTCGACGACTGGGTCGGCCTTGGCGACTCTGCGGGTTGGCCATGTTCAGGTCTGTGAAGACAGGACTTCATCTCCACAAGGACTGTGCGGTGGTCACTCCTACCAATACTGTCATGGACAGATGGATCTGTGGCAGGCAGAGTGGTGAGGATGATGTCTAGTGTTATTTTCCCTCTTGTTGGTTTCTTTGCCACCTGCTGCTGTTCTAGTCTAGCAGCTATGTCCTTTAGAATTGGGTCATCTTGCTGTTACCAAGCCACTCTTGAAGTCCTCTATTCAGACATTGAAGTTCCTCACTCAGAGTACATTGCCTTGCCACCCTCAGAGCTTCCTCCAATCGGTGTTCAACAAGGAGGAATACTGATTCATCAGCTGAGGCGTAGCGGTACGTGGTAATCCCAGTAGGGGGTTTCCTTGTCCATATTTGACCTGAATCCATGAGGCCTCATGGGGTCCAGAGTTGATGTTGAGGGCTCCCAGGGCAACTCCCTCCCAATTGTATACCACTGTGCCGCCACCTCTGCTGGATCTGTCCTGCCAGTGGGACACGACGTATTCAGGGATAGTGATGATGATGTCTGGGACCTTATCTAGAAGGTATGATTCAGTGAGTATGACTATGTCAGGCTGTTGCTTGACTAGTCTGTGAGACAGCTCTCCCAATTTTGGCACAAGCCCCCAGACGTTAGTGAGGAGGACTTTGCAGGATCAACAGGGCTGGGTTTGTCGTTATTGTTGATGCCGGGTGGTCCATCCGGTTTTTTAGACTTTGTAGTGGTTTTGGTACAGCTGAGTTGTTTGCTAGGCTATTTCAGAGGGCATTTAAGAGTCACCCACATTGCTGTGGATCTGGAGTCACACATAGGCTAGACTAGGTGAGAACTGAAGATTTCCTTCCCTAAAGGACATTAGTGACCGAGTTGTTTTTTCTTGCAACAGATATTTATTAGATTCAATTTCAACCATCTGCCGTGTTGGGATTCGAATCGGAGCCCCCAGAATATTACCCTGGGGTCTCTGGATCGCCAGTCCAGTGATAATACCACTCCCACCCTCAAATCCTATCCACTTACCTTGTCCCTGGCCTTTCAAGGACATTTGAATCTCAACAAGACTTTCAACCTACCTAGTTTTTTGCAGCTAATGCCATAAAAAAGGGAAGGTGTCCTCATTTGCTTCAACAAAGCTGGACTTGATGCTGGGCACCGGGAACGAGCTGCACTGCCTGGATCTCACCTTGCCTGAGTCAGAAGTTTGGGCAAGATAGGCTCAAAACAAATCACATAAGTAATTGGACACAGAGTAGTAATCTGATGCTGAGAGTTACTCCGAGGAAGTTATGGCCCAAAGTGATGTATGTAATGACTGTCATTGCCATGTCATCAAATATGTCCTTGCTGTTCTTGTGATGGCTTTCACTTCTGGCATAAAAGAGCCCAAAATGTCAGAGTTGTAGCAAAATTAACCATGGCGAATTTTCAATTCCACACTCACTACAGTGTTGTTACAAAACTGGCAAAGAATGACAAGAAGACCATGTCTTCTGTTCTCTGAATGTGGCACTTATCTAAATGCCATCTTTGTGTGTCATTCCATCCTCCTCATAAAAGGACTTTGTGGCCCAGAAACTTTACAAAGTGGGCCTTCCCATAATTCATCTCTACTGGTAATATCTCTGACTCTGGCATTGCTATCCAGCTGGGAATATAGAACATAGGACATAGAACAGTACAGCACAGAACAGGCCCTTCGGCCCTCGATGTTGTGCCGAGCAATGATCACCCCACTCAAACCCACGTATCCACCCTATACCCGTAACCCAGCAACCCACCCTTAACCTTACATTTTAGGACACTACGGGCAATTTAGCATGGCCAATCCACCTAACCCGCACATCTTTGGACTGTGGGAGGAAACCGGAGCACCCGGAGGAAACCCACGCACACACGGGGAGGACGTGCAGACTCCACACAGACAGTGACCCAGCCGGGAATCGAACCTGGGACCCTGGAGCTGTGAAGCATTTATGCTAGCCAACATGCTACCATGCTGCCCTACCGTGCTGCCTATAAGAAGCACTATGATACACAAATAGCACTGGTAAAGGAAATAATAATATAATAATAGCTTATTGTCACAAGTCAGCTTCAATTAAGTTACTGTGAAAAGTCCCTAGTCGCCACATTCCGGCGCCTGTTCGGGGAGGCCGGTATGGGAATTGAACCCGTGTTGCAGGCCTTGCTCTGCATTACAAGCCAGCTGTTTAGCCCACTGTGCTAAACCAGCCCAAAGTGCACAGATGTAGCTTTGATCTGCACGAGTGAATGTGAGGAGAACATAGGCCATTGATGTCCCATTGTGTCTAATCATGAATGTGACCAAAATATTATTTTACTTCATTTCACACAGGAATAACAGTGGGTGTACATATTTCTCCTGGATATACCATTGTTATATGTATACATTTCTTCCTGATATAACATTGTTGGGAATACCTATTTCTTCCCAGCGTAACATTGCTGGGTATATATATTCCCCCCAATATAACATTGTTGGGTATACCTATTTCTTCCCGATATGACATTGTTGGGTGTACATATTTCTCCCCAATATAACTGTTCGGTGTACATATTTCCCCCAATATAACATTGTTGGGTGTACCTATTTCTTCCCAAGATAACATTGTTGGGTGTACATATTTCTCCCCGATATAACATTGTTGGTATTACATATTTCCCCTCAATATAACATTATTGGGTGTACATATTTCTCCCCGATATAACATTGTTGGGTGCCCATATTTCTCCCCGATATAACATTGTTGTGTGTACATATTACTTTGTGACATAACATTGGGTGTGCATATTTCCCTCGATGCAACATTGTTGGGTGTATATATTTTCGCCCGATATAACAGAGATCTCTTAATTTCCAATGAATCACCTTGCCTTCATTGGACAATTCAATTTTCTTTTCAGGTTGGAATTCGCAACTGCAGCCAGGTTGTTTTTCCTATATGTGTGTTCTGCATTATTTCTATCATATTTAAACATTCATTTTAACTGTTACTCCGAATTTACATTTTGATGGCAACAAAACACATATCTTACAGCTTTCCATGAATAACTTTGCAATCCATATGAGCCCCTTGTCCCTTCCCCTATTACTGTTGCCTTTGCACTGTCACGCATATCCATTTGGGCAGTTGTGGACCTAATGTTCACAATGCTGGTGGACTTGTTTGTTCTTGGTGGTATGAAAGGAGAATGAAAGACTTTCTTTAATGACCATTGAAAACAATCAGAACCCTGAGGCCTTCCAAAAGCACTTTCCAGCCAATGAATTACTTTTTAAGCATTGTCATTGGTCTGAATTTTCAGGATTGGGAGCACTCAGCGTCCGCCACCCGGAGAGTCAGTGGGGAACACATCCCTGCCGTCTCTGACAGGCCTGCTGTCTTTTTCCCTCAGTTTAAAAAAAAATAATTTTTATTCAAGTTTTTCAACAACAAATTTTCTCCCCACAGTTAAAGTAGACAAGGTGTGGTTCTACACCGAAACAAGAAAAGAACTCACCCCCCCCCCAAAACAGAATAATAAATAATAACAAAGAACAATACAAGAAAGAAGAAAATAACAAGCCCACCGTCGCAAAAACAAACCCCATTAACCAGCCCCGAACCCACCCCTCCGTACCTTCCCCCCCCCCCCCCCCCCCCCCGCCCCCCAGGTTGCTGCTGCTGAGACTGACCACCCTTACCCCTTCGCCAGGAAATCAAGAAAGGGCTGCCACCGCCAAAAGAACCCCTGTACCGACCCCCTCAGGGCAAACGTAACCTTCTCCAGCTTGATGAACCCAGCCATGTCGTTGATCCAGGCCTCCGAACTCAGGGGCCGCGTGTCCCTCCACTGTAACAGAATCCTGCACCGGGCTACTAGAGACGCAAAGGCCAGAATGCTGGCCTCTCTCGCCTCCTGCACTCCCGGCTCCGAAGCTACCCCAAAAATCGCGAGCCCCCAGCCCGGCCTGAGTCGTTTTCCCTCAGTTAAGCATTGATTGTCTGACAGCTCTCCAACCCTCTAGATTCTGCACACCATGGCCAGAAGAGGTATGCAGCATCATACCTAAGCATTTGTCCTGGGAATGGACTTCAGGTGAGTACCAGGGGCCCTGGGTAGGGAAGGGTAAGGGGTGCCCTGGGAGAGTTGTGAGGGGCCGGTCTCGTTGTCATAGGATAAGCTGGGGTGGGGGCAGGGTGGGGATGTGGAGGAGGGGAGTGAGAGAGGGCCGGATCCCCCTGGTCCCTGAGGAAAGGGTGTCCCCAATCTGAAGGGACCTTCCAATTGAGGCACAACCCTCCTACCACCCTGACTCCGCCCCCTCATCTGAAATCGAGTGTTAAAATGTTTCCAGATTCATATCTTGATCCAATTGGCACCTGTCAATTAAAATTGAGGCTGGATGTGAAAGGGCACTTAAGTGGCCATCAAGTGGCCACTTAAATGACTTAATAAGGGCATGTCTGGACTTCCCCTCCAAGGCACTGCCTGCACCAATGTGAAGTTACAGTCAGTACTGCTCTCAGCAGCCATGTGAAGTGCGAAACCCATTCTGTAAAAGTGATTTTGGGATTGAACAGACTGCTGGCACGAACATTAATGCAAAAACATTGAAAGTTTACTGCAAGTGAAAACCCTGAGAGGAGGGGATGAGGGGGTTTGGGGGGGGCGGGTGTTGAGGGAGTGGTATGCAATCATTTGCAGCCTAATGTTCTTAATGTAATGAGTTTTTAGCATGGGTATAACTGAATGTTGGATGGATTATCCTCACAGGGAAGCAGGATGCAGAAACTTTCACTTTTGTGCCCCGAGGGGTGAAAGTAATATTTGGTTCTTTTTCTGAAGCTCCTTCGAACACTGCTGCTTCTGAGGAGGATCATTCTTGAAATTAACAAGGCTACAGGTAACCACAGGGCACAAGTAATTGCTTTTGTTCCACTGTACTCCAGTGGGCTATGTTTGCATAATCCACATATAATACAGATACACTGGCAAAATATTTTGGCATTGAAGTAATGTGTAAGTGTGGAAGCAGTGTAAGTTCTTTCTTCGTTTCTGTGCTTGGTAACCAGCATACTGATGTTGCACGCAAGAATCATTGAGATAATGGGCACGATTTAATGCACAAAAAACAGAGTCCCATTTTGGGCGTGTATACCAGGTTGTTTCTCGGCACCTGCAGCACTGAGAATGACCCAGCTATCGAATGGAAGTCTACCGTTTGTTTGGGCCTCGGTCAGTAACGCCCCGCTGAGGCCACACTTACCTAATTTCCTGCACTCACGGGATGACTCGTGATCAGGGCGCCATTTTTAAATGTTGCCTGATCCTTTGACCCCCCTACCCTCTGCTCCTCAACCATAGCCCACAATGCCCCAACTTCCCTTTTTTTAAATATAAATTTAGAGCACCCAATTCACTTTTTTCCAATTAAGGGGCAATTTAGCATGGTCAATCCACCTACCCTGCACATCTTTGGGTTGTGGGGGCGAAGCCCACGCAAGCACGGGGAGAATGTGCAAACTCCACACGGACAGTGACCAAGAGCTGGGATCGTAACTGGGACATCGGCGCCGTGAGCCAGCAATCCTAACCACTGCGCCACCGTACTGCCTGAGCTTCCCTCTTAAGGCGTCCTCGAGCCCCCCCCCCCCCCTTCACCCCACCTCTTAAGGGCAGGGTACCCCCAGCCTGATCCCTAGCATGGGCAACCTGGCACCTGGGCACCTTCGCACTGCCAGCCTGGCACCCTGGCATGGCAAAGTCTCCCAGACGTAACAGTTAGTTCCTGGGCCTCGGGAGAATCTGACTTGGACACATTTAGATGAGTCTAATGGCTCACTTAAATATGTCAATTTGCATCTCGTCCAGTGAGGGCAAGATCCAGATCGAGAAGTCTCACTAGATCTTGTTTTATCTCATAAAGCGTTCCAAGGGTCGTAAATCTCGTGAGAGATCTCTTGCGAGTTTTAATGGCCTCGAGTTGGGGATGACAGGGCTATTAGATTGTGCCCAATATCTGAAACTGATAAAGATACATCAATACAATTATAGTGTCATCCAGACTCGAAACATTAGCTCCCTTCTCACTCCACAGACGCTGTCAGACCTGCTAGAATTGTCCAGTATTTCCCTTTAGGATCCTATCTGAGGGCCAATATTGGTGTCATGATGTCCCTGTCTTCAGCGACCTATCTGGAGTTGCCCATGAGGTCTCATTAATTTAATGATAACAAAACCAATAGTCTATTACATGCAACATAAGCCTATCCCTTCGTGCACAGGGATTGATCCCTGCAGCATCTGAATATGAGGTACTTCAGGGTTCTAACTTTGCTTTTCCCTTCTTTGTTGATATATTTTCCTCGGATTATAGTATTTAGACCAGATTCTATGGATGTCAGTGGCACACCCTTGATGTTCTTATTGATTCCCGGGAAGCTAGTTGCCTCTCCAACTGTCGTTCTGCTATTTTAAACTGATCCATACAGCAGGGTAGGAGTTTGTTCCATTCTGATTCCCCTTCTACACTCTCTCTGATAGAACACAATAGAAAGTCAAAACTGGGGGACTGTTAAATGGGTGTTCATCTCAAAACTACCCTGTTCCTATTGGGTGGGTCAGATTATAATCAAGGCTTATAACCTTCATTGGCTTGAAGTTTCCTCCAGCTTGAAAAATCCAAGGTTACTCTTTACGCTTCTACAAGGATCTACACCTACCTCGTGGTCTGATGTCATGTCATTATAAGTGCCATTCCTATTGATTCCCTTATTTCCTCTTGCTTTATTTTTGCTGTTATCATGATCCATGGATGCTTAATGGACATAAAACTTAAGTCGAGCAAGGGGAGTGAGGAATTCAAAAGTTACAAAACAGAATACTGTGCTCGTTGTTGGACAGCAGAACTCAGACTTTTTGGCACCTGAGAGATCAGTGGGACCTGGGTCGATTGGTTGCTGGTGGCCAATGAATTGGCCAAAAGGCCATATACTGCCTGGTAACAGGTGGTGATTAGGTCCTTCCCGGGTAGGATGATTTTCAGAGAGCAGGGGAAGCAGTTTGAGTCTTGGATGCTCAGAAGAAAGTACCTGCTCTCTTTCCTGTCTCTGTCCAGAAAAGCTGTTGTATTTCTGAAACTGCAGAGACCTGAATGAATCGACAGTGAAAACCATTACAGGCTAGAAACAGAAATCTCAAACGGAAAGCCTTGTAGGAAGGTGTGCTAGAAACAACTATCTGAAACAAAGACTTTTATCTTTTTACTTTAATCATTATTTTTACATACCTCTTCTCCCCTCTCTCTGCATTTGTCTATCTTGTGTGTGTGTGTATATAGGGTGGGGAGAGTTTAAATGGGAGAGTTAGGAATTATGTCATAGTTAGCATGTTGTTATAAAGCTCCTGGCCTCATACTGTGCTCTGACTTTTTACAAATCTTATCAAAACTCACCTTTTCACTTAAACTTTAATCATCTCTCCCCACCCTCCCAAAAAGACTTTCTTGGTCTGTACCTTTCTCCCCTCTGGTAAGTGCCTTGAAATATTTCTCTCTATTAAAAGCACTATGGAAATCAAAATGATAGCTGTGTTATTCATGCCTTTATTACCACCCACTTATTGCAATCCATAACTCATTCATAATGCCATTGTTCACCTTCTCTTGCGCACATAAAACATCTGTACTTATCCAGTCCTCTCCAACTCCATTTCAAACCCCCCAATGCTCCCGATAGTCAATTTCAAAATCCTTTTGTCACATCAATATTACTTCAGTTGCTCTTGATTCCATGCCCTGCTACTCTGTCTGCGGTTTGAATTGGAATGGTTTAGAGCCTTCCTGATATTGAAATCAGTCTCAACCGTGACATCACCCACGATCCTCCAGAATGATAATCTGATCAGCTCCCATTGAGTGAGTTACAATTCCTTCTGATCACTCTCATTCCTTATTTTCCTGTTTGTTCAATTTTGTCCTCACCTGACCTCTAGGCAGTGGCTCATCCTGGGGATTCAGCCTCCTGAGCATCATCAAACTTTCCAGGCCTTTGCTGAAGTGCATAGTGTTCATGTGCAAATGCAGTCAGTGAATCCTGTTGGATTATTTGGCCCTCGGGGCATCACAGCTGAGCTTTTCCTCACCTGATATCCATTTGTGAACATTGCAGTAGGGGTTGATGTGTTGGGTACTCTGGATCTGTGGAGACTGCGTTTACCTTAGCAGTAACATAGACAGGCTACCAACACTTGTAATAGTACAACACTATTTTATTTACTTAAGAGCTGTTGAACATACTTGCACTGTGGGTCGACACAATGTTAGATTAATTGAAGACTGATGCCTAACCTGACCAGCCTATATTGCTAGCATATGGTGGATATTTGTGCTACTGACTGCGGGCTCTGTCTGTCTCAGAGGCTGCATCCCGAATGAGCGGGAAAACTAGTGCCCTCTGGTTTTATAGTGACCATGCCCTAACTGGTGATTGGCTGCTGTGTTGTGTGCGTTAATTGGTCTTGCAGTGTGTCAGTCAGTGTATGTCTCTGCACCATCATATACTGATGTGTATATTATGACAGGGGTCACTGAATGACAATCAGGACTGTGAACTCACACCCTCCATCCCTCCTCCCATCGCCCTCCATTTAGTACAGTGCCCAGTGCCCCACTGCTGAGATCAGCACACAACATGCGCCAGACCTTTCCTCAGCTGTATCATTTAGGGCCTGCGGTATTGAACATCTACTCCGAGAATCTTAAAGGGTTCTCCTGCCAGAGTCGGGGGAGGGCCGATCCACGGGCGATCAGCTTCCTTCACACCCTGGGCTGGATTCTCCGTTTGGGAGACTAAATCACCATGCCTGTTCCGGGGGTGGGGTGGGGGTTGGGGTGGTGGGGAGGGCTGCCAGGCAGTGTAGAGCTCCCAGCTCTAGCTGCTGATACGGTCTGGAGCATTGCTGGGTCCATGGCCGCGCATGCGCACGGCGGCAGCCCGCACACCTGGACTGCAAATAGTCCAGCTCACACGCCCCAGACACCCCCCGCAAAGTGCGCCAAGCCCCGAATTGTGCCACCCGCGCCCGCGGATTGGCCCTCCCCCAACTGTGGCAGTGTTGGACTGAGTCCGCAGCCGCCACGCTGAGTTCATGACGGGTGAGATCCCATGTGTCCCACACGTCGGGAACTCGGCTGGTCAGGGACAGAGCATCGTGGGGCTGGCCTCGGGCAATTGCCTGAGACCGTGGATATGCCGTGTGGCGGACTCCTAGAGTACGCTGCTTTTTAGGGGGCGGAGCATCGTGAAAGCGGCGCCGCCCCGAATTCTGTCATTATTGAGGATTCTCTGCCCCGTTGCCGAATGCAATTTCGCATCAGGGATCGGAGAATCCAGCCCCCTGTCTTTCACTTTACCAAGCGGCTGGGAATTTGTCCATTCATTGCTATGTTACAGTGTTACTTTTTGATCGATTTGCCAGCAAGTGGCATGACAGGAACTGGTGAAGTTCAACCTCCAGCCATGGGAAGCTGCTATGAACAATAATCCTATTGTTTGAACAATAACAACTTGAATTTATATCGTTGAAAATATCCTAAAGGGATTCACAGAGGTGTAATTCAAAAGGAATGGATGCTGAAAATGAGGGCCATTTAATGAGGGGTGATTGAAAAGTGTGGTCAAACAGGTGTGTTTTATGGAAGAGGGAGATGGAGACACAGAGGGATGTAGGAAGGGGATTGCAAAGCATGTTGAAGCAGATAAAGACATGGTCATCAACATGGGGACACGGAATGGGGTGGGTGGAGTGTACAATATGTCAGAGGAACAAAAAGTTCAGATAGATTTGTAATACTGGAGAAGGTTATGGAGAGAGACCGTGAAACAGTTGAATACAAAAGGGTTTTAAACTTGATGGACATTAAGTCTGACTGCTGGAGGCTGAGATTTTAACAATAAAAGTGCATTTTTGGCATCTATACTGCACAAACATTCCTGGGCATCTACAACACAAGATTCGGCACAATAAACCTTCCCTTTAAGAGGTGCAGGCTAGCTTTAAGTAGCACTCAGCACTCACGATATTGGCACCCCTGCTGATATATGTACTCAATGAAGAGTGCGGGGAGCACTGTCTGCAAACTGAAACCATGGAAACAGATAGATAGCATAGCATTGGCGTCCAGTCTGCAGTGCAATCAATGGGCATGGGTTAATCATGAATTCCAGTCCCCGTGCCTAGTTTCCAAGTTAACTCCCAATTAATTTCAGTCTTCCCAATGTTGAACTATCGAAATTTGAACCAGCCAGCAATGAATATTGAACATGCCATCTGATAAGAGGAGTTGGAAAGACAGAGCTGGGTATCATCTGTATAAAGTGCAAGCTGACCCCATGTCTGTGGAAGATACTTCCTTGGGTTAACATGTAGGTGAGGAAAAGCAGGGCATAGCAAGGATCATGTTTTATTGTAGTTATTTTGTTTATGGTTGAATTGACAGCAATAGAATAAAGCCACGCAGAGCTGGACTGGCACTGGAGGAGCAGTGAGTGAATGGAGGAGAAGTGACGAAAGACAATTGGTGTGGTCCATCATGTGAGGGGATGCAGGGACATCAAAGAGGACCAGGAGGGATAGTGTACTATTGTGAACACAGACTTTGGCTGAGGGCCCTGTTGGTTCAATTGTAAGAGTAAAGTTTAATCAAAGAGATTGAAACACAACATATTCATTTTATTTATTAATTTACTGGATGTGGGCATCGCTGATTAGGCCAGCATTTAGTGCCCATCCCTAGTTGCCCTTCAGAAGGTGGTGGTGCATTGCCTTCTTGAACTACTGCAGTCCCTGAGGCGTTGGTACACCCACAGTGCTGTTAGAGAGGGAGTTCCAAGATGTTGCCCCAGCGACAGTGAAGGAATGGCGATGTATTTCCAAGTCAGGGTCGTGAGTGACCAGGAGGGAAACCTCCAGGTGGTGGGGGTCCCAGGTATCTTCTGCTCTTGACTTTCTAGGTGGTAGTGGTTGTGGATTTGCAAGGTGCTGTGTAAGGTACCTTGGTGAGCTACTGCAGGGCATCTTGTAGATGGATTCACACGACTGCCACTGTTTGTTGGTGGGAAGGGGTTTGAATGTTTGTGGAAGGGGGAGCAATGAAGCGGGTTGCTTTGTCCTGGATGGTGTTGAGCTTCTTGAGTGTTGTTGGAGCTGCACTCATCCAGGCTAGTGGAGAGCATTCCATTCAACTCCTGACTTGTACATTCTCAATGGTGGACAGGCTTTGGGGGGGTCAGATGAGTTACTCGTTGTAGGATCTCTAACCTTTGACCTGCCCTGGTGGCTACAGTATTAATATGGCTAGTCCAGTTCAATTTCTGATCAAAGGTTACCCCCAGGATGTTGGCTATGGGGATTCAACGATGGTTATGCCATTGAATATCAAGGGGTGATGGTTAGATCCTCTCTTGTAGGAGATGGTCATTGCCTGGCACTTATGTGAATCTTGTGTTTACTGTACGTGCGGAGTAGAATGCATTGATGCCGCTGTCGAGGCACCGGAGCATGGCATTCTGTCGGGCACTTGGTGCCAGTCACGATATTGGCCTCATAGAATTTACAGTGCAGAAGGAGGCCATTCAACCCATCGTGTCTGCACTGGCCCTTGGAAAGGACACCCTATCCAAGCCCACACATCCACCCTATCCCCATAACCCCACCCAACCTTTTTGCACACTAAAGGTAATTTAGCAAGGTCAATCCACCTAACCTGCACATCTTTGGACTGTGGGAGGAAACGGAGGACCCGGAGTAAACCCACAGCCACAAGGGGAGAACGTACAGACTCCATACAGACAGTGACCCAAGCCGGGAATCTAACCTGGGACCCTGGAGCTCTGAAACAACTGTGCTAACCACTGTGCTACCATAACTTGCCACTTGTCAGCCTAAGCCTGGATATTGTCTACATCTTATTGCATTTGGATATGGACTGCTTGGAGGAAGGATAGACACAGATTTGGGAGGTGACAGAACCAAGGGATTTAAGTGAGTTGGCTTTGGAAGGAAGGGGGCCAATGCCTGAGGAGAAGGAATGATTAACAATGTTAACCAGCATGGGGACTAGGAACTTGGTTAATCAACAGTTTATTGGAAATTGAGTTTATGGACTAGGAGCCAGGTCTCAAAGCAGGAATGATGGGAAATCAGAGAGAGATTAGAGAAAGGCAAGTGTTCTGGGCTAGCTCAGGAGGAAGCCTCAGGAGATGATTGGCTTGGTCAGCAAGGGAAATGTGGAAAACAGAAATGTTGATCGTAACCTCAATGAATGGCATTGGACTGAAGAAATACAGTTTACTGGTAAGGGCTCTATCAGCATAAAAATAAACCAAAAGCAAAACACTGCCCTATTAAATAATAAATTATAAACAATTGCAGATAACGAAGGAATAGTTTGAAGGTTCTCATGTGCTTTACAATGCCATCTGTCCTCCTTGATTAACTTACTCATTTCCAGTCACTTTCCCATTTACAATAATCTCTGTATGCTCAATTTTGAATTTGAGTTTTGGGTACATTAAATTGTAAAAACCATGGGTGGAATTCTACCATTCCCACCTGTGGCGCGTTTGGTGGTAGGCAGGAGTGGAGAATCTAGCTGGAGCCAAAAACACAGAAATTCATCGGTGTAAAGGCACATTACAATTCTCCCAATGGTGGGTTAATAGTCGGGTCAGTGTTCCCGCTGACTGGTGATGTGAACGTCATTTGCATTCATTTGCACCTTACGAATGCTCTTTAAGCTGGCTGTCGAAATCCCTTCGAGCCTTCCTATCTTACATAATGCTAGCGTAAAATTATATTGATCTAAAACATGATTGATTAAAAATGGCATGCGCAAGGCAATCCTCTGTTGATAAGAGACTTCGATTTGAGTTCAACATGCAAAACCTACCTGCCAATGTGCTGTGCTACTCCTGATGCTGAGGGCCTCTTCTCCCCCAGTGCCACAAGCCAGTGTCTATCTGGAGAGCACTGTGCTATGGTATCCATGCAGCCACCAGAACAAAGGTCCAAGGTTTGACTGGGGCTGGGGTGCTGGATGAGGCTGGGGAGAGTGCGGAGGGGCTGATGAAGACAAGGGGTCAATGTGAAGGAGGAATGTGAAAGAAATAGGTGGAGGGGCGAGGCCCACAGTGACAGGCAGACGGACAAGGAGGGAGATGAAGTAGACAAACAATTGAAGACAGAGGGAAGACTGAGCGAAGGGAGGCCAACAAGACTGCAAGAAATGTGGACAACGAAAGGGGTCTAAGAGATAGCACATGTATTACTGGAAGGGATGCACACAGATTCCAGATATGGGTTGGGGGACTGTCAGTGTGGCACAATAAGGATGGTTCACATAAACTCTCAACAAGTTGGGGCTGCAGTGGTTTTTGTAGGTCATTGTTGTCCATAGTCCTCTTTGGAAACATGAACTATATCAAGACTCCTTTTTAAGTTTAGGTGCTGGCAGACAAGAGACAGAGAGTGCAGAGATTCCTGCTGTGAAATGGAAAGCAGTTGCAGATGTTGGTCAGTGCAGGGGTTTGGACTTCACAGTCGGAAGTCAGGGGAAGGAGACAGCGCAGAGGCACAGCTGGCATGCAGCAGGAACAATCATTGGAAGAATGGTGTATCCTAGCTGCAGGGAGGGTCAAGGGCTGTGCGCTCCAAAGAAAACATGCACAGCTTGATGTGCAGGGCTCTCCTACAGCCAATGTCCCTGGGAATGGCAGGCTCTGTATTGGGCTGCAAGGGTATGGTGATGGTCAGAGGGGCATCTGCAGCCTGTAAATAGGAAATACATAATATAGGGGGCATATGTGAAGTTGGTGGTGGGGATAAACCTCTGTAAGTTATGGTGCACATGACCTCCAGATTGGGTGGGTACAGGTCCACCCACATATGGCATGGATAGGTGATGGGCTCGGAGGGGGTGGGGGAAGAGTATGAATGTCCACCACACAATGACAAAGTCCAGATCAATTACACAGGACAGAGACACTGTTTCCCAGAAAGCAATCGCAAGCCACAATTCCAAAGTTATGCTTTTAACTCAATAATCTCACGTCAAGTTTTGAAATGTTACACAGTGCAAGGCAGGTATGCAGCCTTGGAGAGTGAACGTTATTGGGAAGGGTGCACATCTGCATCAAATGTGCCATCCCATTAGTGAAGGGGGGTCATTGGTTATTAATTAATGCCATTCATCAGTGGACGACATGTCATTCATTCACAACCGAAAGTCAAGTCAAAGGGTGGCATTTTCTCCTTTCTTGACAATGTGTCAAGTCAGGTGGGAAAAGCAGGGTATAGCCTGCTGGCAGCACTCCAGCTTTTCCTGCCATATTTTTAGACACATTGCCAAATAAAACCAAGGTCAGTACCAGGGGGCAATACCGGTGCAATATCAGGGTACTACCCAGCATGACCCTCCCCCTCCCCAGGCTGTACTAGCCTTCGCGCCCCCAGCAGGTTCTGTTCGCCAGCTCCTTGTTTTTAAAAAGCTGTTGTAAACCCCACTGATGTGATGTCACACTGCCGGAGGTGGAGGGTGGTGGGACTATACTATATGGTTGGGACGTTACAGCTGGGAAGCCGGCCAATTATACTAAGATGTATTCAAATGATGTTCCTGTTATTGCACGGTGGGAACCTTGTTATGTCATCGGTGGCAGTTGGGGACAATCGAGTAGGGAAATCCTGCCGGCATAACAACCGCCTAGGGACTACTCGAATCTTTGCTCCCTCTGCCATTCCTGCCCACCAAAAACAGGGGCAGAAAATCCCTGCCAAAGGGTGGAGTTCAGAACCACATTGGTTCAATCATGTATACCATGAGTTCTCACCCTCCACAGGGTTCCTGATGTCACATCTGTGGAATGGAATGCTGCTCACCTCTATGTGTGTGCTAGACTGCCAGCGATAAGGTAGCAAGTGGAACAATGCAATCTAATGTGCCAAAGCTAAGCTGCCCAACTTCTCCCATAGGTCTCTCATTCACATCTTTCTTTTCAGCACTTTGACCATCCTGGTCTTCAATATATCTTTTCAGAGAGGAGGCAAAAGTGACAATGGATCCAGTAGTCCAGGGAGTTATTCATTTGATGCAGGGTGTTCTGCCTGCGGGACATGATTGGCATCAAAAGGAGACAAAGAAGTTGAGACCCAGACAGTGGAGACAACTCGTCACGCCAAGAGCCTACCACCTTTGAATCTGCTACCTACACATGAGTGAGAGGCAGCACAGGGCAAGGCTCTGATTATCCAGAAATCCCATCTGCCACATGCTCTGAGAAGTGCTAATGCCACATGGATTTGGAGTTTTCTGTGGGGATATGCCCGTGCACAGTTTTGTATGTAGTTGTCCATCAATGTATATAGTTATTGACCTCCACCCAGCTGGTGGCGATAGAGAATGTGACTCGAGATATCCGGAAGTTGGTAGTAAGGCATACCTGATGATAGTCGCACTAGAAGTAGCTCCAGGAAACTTCACTGAATTCATTTATTCATTACTGTCTGTATCACAATTCGTTTGTTATCTTTCCACGTGTTAATCTTGTTAATAAATCATTTTAGTAGACAAAGAACTAGATGTTCTGTGTGTATCTGTACTGTGGCCATAACACAGAGCATAACAGTTTCCTCCTGCCAGTGGCTCTGAAGGTGAAGGCAGCACTCAATTTAATTACCTCTGAGTCTTCCACGGATTAACTGGGGACCTGGGCGGCATTTCTCAGTTGACAACACATCGTTGCATACAGAAGGTGACCAATCTCTTTACAGGATGGCCCATCATTATATATAACCTTTCCTCTGGATGACGATAGTCAGGCTCAGAGATTCACAGGCTGTTTCTAGGTTCCCAAGAGTGCAGGGTGCAGTAGACCGCACCCATGTGGCTATAAGGACTCCCTGGCAATAACCCTTAATTTTCATCAATTGCAAGGTATTCCATTCCATCAATGTGCAGTTGGTGTGTGACCATCACAGCCACATCCTGCACATGCGTGTATTGTTCCTACATCGTCAGTCACTCCCAAGTGCCTGGGATTTTCGAGGTGCCAGAACGCCTTCAATGTTGGTTACTGAGGGAAAAGGTCTGCCCAATTAAACACTGGCTGACTCTGGTTCTTCGCCCTCAGACTCTTCACTCTTCAACAATCTTCACCAGATGCTCCCTTATAGAGCAGACCATAATACTAACAACGATGTGATCCAGATCACTCAGGTGTCTCCATGCAATACACAATGAAGAGGGTTTCCCACGTGATCACAGTTTGCTGTGCCCATCACAATCTGGCTATGCAGAGGGGTAGGGCCTTGATAGAAGGTAAAGGAGGGGAGGAAGAGGCCTCTTTGGAAGATGAAGAGGTGCAGGATGTCCACGGGGATGCTGAGGGACAACATGGGCATCATATTATCATGAAGGAGGAGAGACGTGGGAGGCATGTCCATAATGTCCCAATAGCTGATATGTTCCAGGATGAGTAAAACCAAGTCAGATCATCAGGAGTCATTTTGTGACTTCTCAGGAAATAGCTGAACTAAGGCTGAGAGGACGGATCCTACATTCACACTTGGGCCTTGAGAGCTCATGACTCACTTGGATCAGATCTTAGCTGTGGTCATTGCTGTCCTGCTGATACACTCATTCTGTTCACTTAAAGTCTACTAAGGAAGTACAGCAATGTGAATCGAGGCTAGCTATTTCCTATGCCATGTAAGGATGCCGCGAACGAAATGTGAACCAGCAGGGTGATCTCCTCCTAAAGTATGTGTCTTGGTTTGGGACACTTTGAGTTAGGAAATAACAAATGCACAAAAAGTCACATTGTTGATGAGTCCCCCTAAGTCACTGCTATGCCTTGAGGACAAAGGATTGAGAACTCATCCACCATATGTTCCTAATAAAGAATTACATACTTCACCCTGACAACACAAGTTCGGAAACAAGTTGCACTCAGATGGACATCACATGAATATTAATCTTAAAAGGGGACACTCTGAGTGTGAAGAACGCTAAACCTCAGGATAAGAGGGTTGCAAAGATCTAAACCAAAATGCTTTCCTCTGTGAATTAGTCTCTTGGAGTCTGCTGAGTGGAGGCCTCCCAGGGTTCCAGCTGACTTTTAACCTCTTTATGGGTGCCAGAGAGGCACGGCCTGATTCCTGCAGGAGGTGGGCACCTGGAGGCAGTTCAAGGTGCCTCGTCCTCACGTAGCATACATCCTAATGGTGCCCACTGCAGTGTGTGGCCATAGAAGGCAGGACTGAGAACAAACTGGCAGGACAGGGGGACCAAGGTCTCCATGGTAGTTGCCAACCTTTCCATGGTGACCTGAAGGTGCTCACATGTCAGATCCAGGATAGCAGACAGAACATGATCAGACTTCTCCAACATGTGCTCAAAGACCCTCAAAGCTCTGCCTAAAGTTCTGTTGCTTGCCTTTACTTCTCCAATAGTGAGCTGGCAGCTACTTCCAGAGGGTCATCATCTGACTGAGGCTGAGCGGATGGCTGGTTTCCAGCAATCGTCAGACAGCCTGAGGCCTGGGCTGTCCTTTCCTCTGACTGCAGTGGGGATGTGGCTTTGAGGTGCTTTCCAGAGTGTGACTCCGAGTCTAATTTTGAATAATACCGTACCGAGGTGTGTGTCTCTATGCTGGTTGAGGGTGTGGGTGAGCGATGTGATAGTTGTTCCTGAGCCCCCTCATCCTCAGAAGTGCTCAGAGAGCTGCTGAGCTGGCTACGGTCTGCTGGCACCTAAGAAATACAAAATGACAATTTTAATGGATGAGCTGAAGACATTTCACTCACTGTGAATTTAGGATTAGGTGAAGTGATGAAACTACTGAACTATTTTGTTGGGAAAGGCCAAGCTTTGCGTTGCCACAGGAGTGATCCCAGTCCTTGCCAGTGAGCTCTGCAGCATTCTCCTCAAACTCATTGAAGGCGAGGATCTCTGTCATCTCTCTCCCATTCTGGGCTCATTCATGTTTATTGTGCGCGGGTTTGGCCTTTATGGAGACAAAAGAAAAACATGTGATCAGGGGGAATAGAGTAGGGGTTGGGTGAAATGCATATCCCCTAGTGTGCCCTGCCCAGAAGGGACAGATAATAATGATCATCTTTATTAGCGTCACAAGTAGGCTTACATTAACATTGTAAAGAAGCTACTGTGAAAATCCCCTAGTCGTCACACTCTAGCGCCTGTTCGGGTACACTGTGGCAGAATTCAGAATGTCCAATTCACCTTACAAGCACGTCTTTTGGGACTTGTGGGAGGAAACCAGAGCACCCAGAGGAAACCCACGCAGACACGGGGAGAACATGCAGACTCCACACAGACAGTGACCCAAGGCAGGAATGAATCTGGGTCCCTGGCACTGTGAAGTAACAGTGCTAACCACTGTGCGACCCTGCCATCCACTAATGGAGTTCGAGCAATACGGCTGATGGGGTGGCGGTATTCTGAAAAACATGTGGACAGAATAAGAGTTCATATGTGTCTCCTGCGACTGAATGTGTGAAATCTGTGAAGAGAGTAGCTGTTTGACATCCTGAGAGTTTGATAGTGGAGGGAGCTGATAGGGGATCTACGCTTCCTGCACCGAATGGCGCATTGCGGGTGGCAGCTGTGCTGACCTACTGAGAGACAGCTTCCTGGGCCGGAGAGGTGCAGTTGGCATGCTTCTTTGAGCTGTCCCTTGGGTACAACACATGCCTGTAGGCCTGGACTCCTGAACAATGGCCTGAGTGGAAAAAGCAGGGCCAACCTTTGTTTTGAGGCTGCTCAGCTTTTGCTTCTGGATTCCTGACAGTTTGGAGTGTCTCCAGAGGGCAGGTGGGTTGGTGAGAGTGATATGAGTGTGCTGGACCGGTATTTGCACATGGTACCAGGACCTTCGAACCCACCAACTGACAACGGGCGGGCTAATGAGCTGCCAGGTAATTTGGAGGGAATTCACGTGTGCATAATTAATGAGCTTCCAAGTGCAGAATCTGAGACGGGAGCCCACAATTTTGACCAATGGGAAAGGTGTCACCAGCGCCATCTATCACTGTACAGTGTCAAAAATGGAGAATCCCGCCCCATATCACAGAAAACACCATCCCGTCCATGGCTCTTTGGAAGAGCTTCCAGCTTAGTGCCCTTTTCCAATAGCCGTACAAATGTTTTATTAAGGACATAAGGAATAGTGGCAGGAGCAGGCCATATGGCCACTTGAGCCTGTTCCACCATTCAGTGCAATCGTGGCTAATCTTCAACTCCGCTCTGTCACATGCGGTGTGTTCTTGTCATCTAAAGAATCAGAGGGGCGATGGAGAGTGCCAGGATGAGATAGATGTACTGAGCAAAAGGAGCGTGCCAGAGTGAACTGGTGGTAGTGGGGAGAGCGGAGCAAGAAGGATGCCAGTGTGATTTGAGAAGGGATGGAGAAGTGAGCTCCAAGATGATCTGGAAGCTGGGGAGCAGAGCACTAATGTGAACTAATAGTCAGGAAGATGTCTGCCTGCATAAAATAAAGGTGTGAAGGTAAAGAGGGCTAGAATGTCCTGGTCAGAGTAGTGCTTCTCTGAACTTGGGCTTGTGGGGAGAAGAGTAATTCCATGCCAATATGACAACCACAGAAAATATTCTTGAAAATTACCCATTAGGCTTATGGAGGTTAAAAATAGTGGACAAGAAATGAGGAAAATTCCAAAAGTTTCCTTTATACAACAAATAGAATTTTGGGTATAGTCACAGCTTAAATAAGCACATTGTGACTACATGCAATAGATTTATGTACAGGGTGATTTTACAATTGGCAGCTTTGTCAAAGTTGTTCGTCAGGATTTACAGATTTCTGGATTGAATTCAAGCAACTAAGTAGGGTTTGGGGAAGAAATATTAAGGGTTAATGAGTTCTTGACTATGGCTGAATTTAAGTCAGTTGTGTGCCCCTCTTCCTTTTAATCATTTGGATCTGGATCAGTTGCTCAGTTTAACATAACCGGATCAGTCTTGCTAGTTCCTTGTAATTGCCAGAATTATCTGAAGAAATCCAACAAAAAAGGCAGTGTTTGTACACACAGCAGTTGTGATAAAGATCTTGGATGCTTGGGGAAAAAATTGTTACTTGGCAGGAAATGCATGTGCAGTCATTCTTATACAAGCCCAGCATATCAGAAACTGCACACACCACTACCCAAAAGGCTTGATAAGTTCGATTAATTTATTATATGGGCTCAGAAAAAAATCAACCATCACACAAAACACGTTGACAAATGGACCTTCTTGTTTGATATGAATGGCTTCTTTCAGGTTGTATTTCAAGGTTGGCAAATACTGGTAGCTGTCAGCGGTTTTATTGATTCCATTAATTTTCTTATTGGCTTACGATCTGTATAACATAACAAATATGTTTGCCTCTCCTGCGAAGCTTTTGATTGATTATAAAGGTTGTAAGTTTATTATGACTGTAATAGAAGCAAAATCCAAATGCTGAGTGACTAATGACAGGCTCCACAATTTTGGAGGAAAGATTTCCTCTGTGGGCTATGTGCAGTGTTTTGCTACATAAAGCACTCTGTCCCCTTGACAACAAAGGTTTGTTGTAAGTGTCCCGAATTCAATCCCCCAACTCCTAAACATTTTGGCTCCCTCATCATTTGGTGCTTCTGTGACACCCTGTGAAGTGTTCTGCTGGGTAAAGTAATTGTGGGAAGGTGCCAGTGACTCAACAGTGATTCCAATCCAATCCAATTCTCTTCTCGGACCTAGCGGTGCACTAAAGGCAGGCTTAGGTCTGTTTCCATAGCTAGTAATTCCTGGAACAGGTCGCTAGTCTGCCACCACAACAGTGATTACAACCCTCAAAGGGGAAATTGCCACAACATATTCCAGGCTAAACCTTAGCGGCAATATTGAATTTAGCAGGTTTTAGAATTGTTATCATATAAGGATGAACAAAGTAGCATGGAAGGTTAGATCGAAAGGTGAATTTTTTACTTGGAAGTAGGAAGAACCCTTCCAGAACCTTTCCTCAGATGATTGAGTGAGCAGCGGTAGAGCAGGAGCAAGAGAAAGGGACGAGAAAGGCTCATAGGATAAGGCCACACCAAGGGAGAAGACCAATGAGGAAGTACCTTTTCAGTAGATGTACAGACGTTGCCATTCTTTGAGAAGATTAGCACAGAGTTAGCAAAGCGACCTCATGCTGTTGGAATTTGTGGGCTGTTTCAGATGATTTTACAAGCCTCCTTTTAAAAAAAATTAATTCATGGGATGGACATTGCAGACTGTGGCCATGTCTAATTTCGCACACTGGGCTAAATCGCTGGCTTTTAAAGCAGACCAAGCAGGCCAGCAGCACGGTTCAATTCCCGTAGCAGCCTCCCCGAACAGGCGCCGGAATGTGGCGACTAGGGGCTTTTCACAGTAACTTCACTGAAACCTACTTATGACAATAAGCGATTTTCATTTCATAGCCCTTGCGGAGGAAGAGTCAACCATGTTGCTGGGGATCTGGAGCCACATATAAGCCATAACGATGGCAGATTTCCTTGCCTAAAGGGCATTAGTGAGTCCGATGTGTTGTTTATGACAATGAACAATGGTTTCAAGGTCATCACTGGACTCTTAATTCCAGATTTTTATTGAATTCTAATTTCATCATGTGCAGGAGTGGGATTTGAACCTGGGATCTCAGAATAGTACTCTAGGTTTCTGGGCTACTAGCCCAGTAACAATACCACAACACCACCACCTCCTCTTAGCTACTGATCCTCCAATATTAAGTACCTATCTTATTGCTGGAATTGCAAATTTTGAACAAAATTCAGAAGCACAATGCTGAGATATGTTTTTCAGCACCAACTTGTAATTTTCTATTTATATAGCACCTTTAACATCATAAAACATCCCAAGGCACTTCACTAGAATGTTGACACTGGGCCACAGAGAACCGGATACTTAACAAGGGGTGCTTTACATCTGTCTTGCCAAGTTAGTAGCTGCTGCTAAAGTTCCACTGAGGCATGTAAGAGTGGAGACACTGACTCTAATCACTCCTTCGATATTGTGTGTGTGTGTGTGTGGGGTGCTGCAGAGGGCTGGAGAATTACAAATGTTTGTTTAAGAAGCGGTGTAAGCATACATTAGTCAATACAGGTCAGTCACTTTAACCTTGGCAATGGGAAAGCTTTTGGAAATGACAATTCAGGTCAAAATTAAGTTGTGATATAAATGTGCATGAATTAAGGAAAATCATCATGGATTAGTTAAAGGCAAAATATGTTTAACTATATTTTACCACAGAGGGCTGTAAAGGCTGGGCCATTAAGTATGTTCAAAGCTGAGATAGGCATATTTTTAATGAGTGAGGGGATCAAGGGTTATGGGATAAGGCAGGAACGTGGAGGTGAGGATTATATCAGAACAACCATGATCTCATTGAATGGCGGAGGAGACTCGATGGGCTGAATTGTCCACCTTTGCTCCTGCGTCTTACGGCCTTATGATTGAGTCAGGTAATAGAGAGGATTGATGAGGGTAATGTGGTTGCTGTAATATTCATTGACTTCCAAAGGATATTTGATAAAGTGTTACAGAACAGGCTTGTTAGAAAAGTTAGAACCTCTGGACAAAAAGGGATGCTGGCAGCATGGATACAAAGTTGGATGAGTTACAGAAAATGCAGTGTATTGGTAATGTTTTACAGACTGGAGGAAGGCATGTAGTGGAGCTCCCCGGGAATCGGTATTAGGGGACGGCTTTTCTTTCAAAATTAATGACCCAGACTTGGGTGTACAGGAGGCAATTTCAAAATTTGCAGATGACACAAAACCTGGGAGTATTGTGAACAAATAAGAGGACAGTGATAGACATCAAGAGAACATCGACAAGCTGGTGGAATAGACAGGCATGCAGCCATTAAAATTTAAAGCAGACAAGAGTCAAGTGATATATTTTGGTTGGAAGAATGCAGGAAGGCAAAATAAAATAAAGGTTACAATTCTAGAGGGGATGCAGAGGAGCAGAGGGTTCTGGGAGTATATGTGAAACTAATCACTGAAGGTGCTGGACATGTTGAGTGAGTGGATAATAAGGCCCTGGGCTTTATAAACTGGAAAAATAGTATACAAGAATGGAGGTTATGGTGAAGAGTCATAAACCTCTGGTTTGGCCTCTACTGGAGTATTGCATCCAATTCCGGGCACCGCACTTCAGGAAGGATGTGACGGTATTAGAGAGAAGGCAGAAGAGATTTACGCGTATGATTCCAAGAATGAGGGACTTCAGTTATCAGGATAGATCAGAGAAGCTAGGGTTATTTTCCTTAAAAAAGGTTTAAAACCATGGCGGGACGGAGGGAGTGGGGGGGGGGGTTCTAGCCAGAGTAGTTAGAGAGAAGGACAGTGGTTAAAGGCGAATGGTAAAATACCAAAGGCAACATGAGGAAAAATGTTTTTACATGGCAAGTGATAACGATTTGAAATTTCAGTTCTGGAGACTAAGTGAGGTGGCGGGCAGGATAAACAGTGCATTTCCCATTCAGCAACGGGCAGATTACCTGCCCAATTTTACTCTTAGAAGCTCATTAACTATGCACCGGTGAGTAATTCTCTGAATCACATATCTGGAAGAGGCACTAATTTGTCAGCCCTACCATCACCTAATGGGGTCGAAGGTATTGGCGCCATATTTAAATGGCACCCAAACACACACCTTCACTCTCTCCAGTCTGTCTGTGTTCTTGGAGAACCCTGAGATTCCCCCTCTGGGGACAATGAAGAGTGTAGCCCTGAATTTCAGCCATGACTCCCTTGAGGTTCTGATCCAAGGCGTCCACCAACTCTTAAGATGTCCTTTGCCAGGAAGTCCATCAAACTCACCCTGGCAGTTACAGAAGGGGTCTATGTATTGTGCACCCATCTGCAAAATGCCCTGCAGTGCAAGAAGAGGATGAATGATCTCATTTGCACCATCAGGATAAGTCAAACTTCAACTCACTCCAGTTTCAGACTCTTAAAATGGCATCATGCACTCAGAGGGTTGCATTACTCTGGAATCTCACAATGTTAGCCAGGGAGACATGGCAGGTGGTGCAATTTAAACACAATAAAATATCTGGAAGTAAAAGTCTAATGATGACAAGTAAAGGAAATCTGCAATCCTTACCTGGTCTGGCTTACATGTGACTCTCGACCCATAGCATGTGGTTGACTCTTAAGTGCCCTCTGGAATGGCCCAGCAAACAACTCAGTTGTATTCAACCACGACAAAAACAAAAAAAGGACAACCTGACATCGACCCAAGCACAACCATGACAAAGTCAAACCCAACCCTATCGACCCTGCAGAGTCCTCGGGCTGGATTCTCCGATTGCCGGCGTGAAACCCGCCCCCGCCGTCTCCCAACGTCTACGGCACCGGAGATTCGGCGGGGGCAGGAATCACGGCGCACCGGTCGGCGGGCCCCCCCCCCCGCGAGTCTCCGGCCCGCGATGGGCCGAAGTCCCGCTGCTGTAATGCTGGTCCCGCCGGTGTGAATCAAAACACCTCCCTTACCGCAGGACTGGCGGCGCGGGCAGGCTCTGGGGTCCTGGGGAGGGGGGGCGATCTGGCCCCGGGGGGGTGCCCCCACAGTGGCCTGGCCCGTGATCGGGGCCCATCGATCCGCGGGCGGGTCTGTGCCATGGGGGCACTCTTTTCCTTCCGCGTTCGCCATAGACTTCACGATGGCCGACGCGGAAGTGACTCCCTCTCCTGCGCATGCGTGGGGATGCCATCAGCAGCCACTGACGCTCCCGTGCATGCGCGGACTTCCGCCAGCCGATGAAGTCCCTTCGGCCCCAGCTGGCATGGCGCCAAAGGACTTTCCCGCCGGCCGGCGGGACGGGAGCCACTCCGGCGCGGGCCTAGCCCCTCAAGGTGAGGGCTTAGCCCCTAAATGTGCGTATTTCTCAGCACCTTTGGGGCGGCCCGATGCCAGAGTGGTTCACGCCACTCCATCCTGCCAGGATCCCCCACCCCGCCGGGTAGGGGAGAATTCAGCCCCTCCTTACTAATATCTGGGGCTTGTGCCAAAGTTGGGAGAGCTGTCTCACAGACTAGTCAAGCAACAGCCTGACATAGTCATACTCACAGAATCATATCTTACAGACAATGTCGCAGACACCACTATCACCATTCCTGTGTATGTTCTGTCTCTGTTTCACCGGCAAGACAGATTCAGCAAAGGTGGCTGCACAGTAGTATACAGTCGGGAGGAAGTTGTTCTGGGAGTCCTCAACATCAACTCTGGACCCCATGAAGTCTGATGGCTTCAGGTTAAACATGGGCAAGGAAACCTCCTGCTGATTATCACCTACTGCCAGCTGATGAATCAGTACTCCTCCATGTTGAACACCACTTGGAGGAAGCACTGAGGGTGCCAAGAGCACAGAATATGCTCTGGGTGGGGGACTTCAATGTCCATCACCAAGAGTAGCTCAGTAGTGCCACCACAGACTGAGCTGGCTGGGTCCTAAAGGACATAGCTGCTAGACTGGGACAGCAGCAGGTGGTGAGGGAACCAACAAGAGGGGAAAACAAACTTCACCTCATCCTCACCAACCTGCCGCTGCAGGTGCATCTTTCCATGATAGTATCTGTAGAAGTGACCACCACATAGTTTTTGTGGAAACAAAGACCCGTCTTCACATTGAGATTACCCTCCAACATGTTGTGTGGCACTGCCACCATGCTAAATGGGATAGACTTCGAACAAATCTAGCAACTCAAAACTGAGCATCCATGAGGCGCTGTGGGCCATCAACAGCAGCAGAATTATATTCAACCACAATCTGTAACCTCATTGCCCAGCATATCCCCACTCTACCATCACCACCAAGCCAGAGGGGCAACCCTGATTCAGTAAAGAGTGCAGGAGAGCATGCCAGGAGCAACACCAGGTATACCGAAAAATGAGGTGTCAGCCTGGTGAAGCCAAACAGCATAAGCATCAAGTAATAGACAGAGATAAGCGATTCCTCAACGAATGCATCAGATCTGCAGTCCTGCCACATCTAACCGTGAACCGTGGTGGACAATTAAACTAACTGGAGGAGGCGGTGCCACAAATAACCCATCCTCAATGATGGAGGAGCCCAGCACATATGTGCAAAAGATAAGGCTGAGGCATTTGCAACAATCTTCAACTAGAAGTGCTGAGTGGATGATGCATCTCGGTCTCCTCGGGAGTCTCCAGCATCACATATGTCAGTCTTCAGCCAATACTATTCACTCCACATGATATCAAGAAATGGCTGAAGGTACTGGATACTGCAAAGGCGATGGGCCCTGACAATATTCCGGCAATAGTACTGAGGAATTGTGCTCCAGAACTTGCCGCACCCCTATCCAAGCTATTCCAGTACAACTGCAACACTGGCATCTACCCTGTAATGTGGAAAATTGCCTAGTTGTGACCTGTACACAAGGAATAGGATAAATCCAACCCAGCCAATTACCACCCAATCAGTCTACTCTCCATCATCAGCAGAATGATGGAAGGAGTCGTCAACAGTGCTATCAAGTGGCACATACTCAGCAATAACCTGCTCATGGACACTCAGTTTGTGTTCCACCAGGTTCACTCAGCTCCTGACCTCATTGCAGCCTTGGTTTAAACATGGACAAAAGAGTTGAATGCCGGAGATGGGGTGAGAGTGACTGCCCTTGACACCAAGGCAGCACTTGACTGAGTATGGCATCAAGGAGCCCGAGGTAAACTGGAGTCAATGGGAATCAGGGGGAAAACTCTCACGTCAAAGGATAGGAACCCTACAGTGAGTAACTCACCTTCTGACCCCCCAAAGCCTGTCCACCATCTACAAGGCACAAGTCAGGATGTAATGGAATACTCTCCACTTGCCTGGATGAGTGCAGCTCCAACAAAACTCAAGAAGCTCGACATCATCCAGGACAAAGCAGCCCACTTCATTACTGCCCCTTTCACAAACATTCAAACCCTCCATCACCGACAAACAGTGGTCACCGTGTGTACCATCTACAAGATGCACTGCAGTGACTCACCAAGGTTATTTAGACAGCACCTTCCAAACCCATGACCTCTACCATCTAGAAGGACAAGAGCAGCGGATACCTGGGAGCCCCACCACCTGGAGGATCCTCTCAAAGTCACTCATGACAATGACTTGGAAATATATTGCCGAACTTTCATTGTCACTGGAGCAAAGCCCTGGAACTCCCTCCCTAACAGGAAAGGGATCACTCCTGTGGTGGTGGAGAGATCGGCCTCTCCCAGCAAATGAGTACGGATGAGCCTTCCATGAGTTCACATCCTGACTTTCACAGTAAGTGAGATGCAATGTTGTATTCAACCTGATCATGAACTAATTCAATATTTCCTCTCTTATAGGCACCAGCAGGCCCAGACAGAGATCTAGCCAGACCATTAGCCCCAGCCCTCGGGTACCTCAAAGGAGGATGCTGAGGACGTATCTGATGAAGACCTGTCACTGCGTTCACCTGCACCCTTCACCAGTGCAGAGACACATACCCCAGTGGCTCAAAGATCTAGATTAGTCTCTGGGTCACATTATGGAGAACACCTCACTGACACGTCTTCCCAGCAGTTGGAGGCAGTGTCAGCCCAGGTCCCTGGCATTCGGAGGACTGCTGGAGATCTTGCACCTGCTGAGTCTGAGGCAGATGATGGACCTCTGGAAATGGCTGTCACAAACATACAGGAGACACAGCGGCAGGTGGCGGCAAATAAGGTGGAACTGCGAGAGGCAGTCAACAGACTAGAGTGAAGGATGGCGGTCCATGGTCCAGGTGGTATAGTGGCCCCAACATGTGAGCCACTTAAGGTCATCGTGGAAAGGATGTGATCTTTGGTCCAGCAGATTCTGCCTGATTTGCACTCAGACCTTCACTTCAAATCTCCAGGCATATCATACACCTCTCTACAAATATTTCATGTTCATGACAATAATCTTATTATTTTGCACATGCCTCTATGTGGCCCGCATTGAGAGGGTGACCCAAGGTGCCACTCCATAATTACCTCCCGAAGATTAATGTGATGCTCAGCAGACTCATATCAGTCACTCGCCCCTTGTGTAACATGAAGACTCTTTCCTGAAAGTGACCACATTTTGGGTGTGATGCAACTGTAAAAAATCTATGTCTGGTTTTGGGTGCATTTAGCGGGCTGTTTCTCGGCGGCTGCAGTACCAAGAAACAACCCACTATTCAATGGCACTTTTTTGCCTCAAGGAGTTTTCCTCTGCCGAGACCAAACTTGAATCATTTCCTGCTGGCCAGCCTAGCAGGAAAGGCTCCTTGCAGTTAAGTTTGCCATTTTGTCCGGTGGTCCCAATCTTCACCCCCACCCCTTTCATCCTTCCCCCAAAACCCAGGGAGGCCCCTGGGAACACCCCTTCCCCTCCCCTCCCTCCATCCTGTAATATTCCGCACACAGCCCTGGGCCCATTCCCTGTCATTGCCAACCCGGCACCTGGGCACCCTGGCACTGCCACCAGTGGTGATGTGGTATGTGTGGGTGAGTGTGTGTGGTGAGTGTGTGTGTGGTTGAGTGTGAGTACGTACGTGAGTCTATGTGTGATGACTGTGTGTGTGGGTTGTGTGTGTTTGGATTGAGTGTGTGTGTGTGCATAGTATGTGTGTGATGAGTGTGGTGAGCGTGTGCGTGGAGTTTGTGAGTGTGTGTGGGTGAGTTTGTGTGTGAGTATGTGAGCGTGCGTGTGGTGTGTATTCAGTGAGTGTGTCTACATGGACATAGAATTTACAGTGCAGAAGGAGGCCATTCGGCCCATCGAGTCTGCACCGGCTCTTGGAAAGAGCACCCTACCCCCTACCCAAGGTCAACACCTCCACCCTATCCCCTTGACTCAGTAACCCCACTAAGGGCAATTTTGGACACTAAGGGCAATTTATCATGGCCAATCCACCTAACCCGCACATCTTTGGACTGTGGGAGGAAACCGGAGCACCCGGAGGAAACCCACGCACACACGGGGAGGATGTGCAGAGTCCGCACAGACAGTGACCCAAGCCGGAATCGAACCTGGGACCCTGGAGCTGTGAAGCGATTGTGCTATCCACAATGCTACCGTGCTGCCCCTAATTCTGTCTGTGTGTATCCGTGTGGTATGTGTGTGGTGAGTGTGTGTGTGCGAGACTGTGTATGTTTGTCTGTGTGTACGTGTGTGTGTGTACGTGACTGTGTGTGGTGAGTGTGTATGTGAATTTATGTGTGTGTGGTGAGTGTGTGTGGTGAATGTGTGTGAGTGTGTGTGGGTGAGTGTGCGTGTGTATGTGAGTGTGTGTGGAGTGAGTGTATCTGTGTGTGGGATGGGTGTGCAGTGAGTGTGTCTATGTGTGTGGTGAGTGTGTGTGTGGTGAGTGTGGTGAGCGTGTGTGTGGAGTGTGTGTGAGTTGTGAGTGCATGTGTGTGGTGAGTGTGTATGCGAGTGTGTGTGGGTGAATGTGTGTGTGGTGAGTGTGTATGCGAGTGTGTGTGTGGTGAGTGTGTATGTGAGTGGGTGTGTGTGTGGTGAGTGTGTGTGGGTGAGTATGCAGTGAGTGTGTGATTGGGGAGGGGTTTGTGTGTGTCTGTGTGTGGTGAATGTGTGTGGGTGAGTATGCGGGAAGTGTGTGTGTGGGGAGGGGTGTGCGTGTGTGTGTGTGTGGTGAGTGTGTGTGTGTGGTGAGTGTGTGCATGGTGAATGTGTGTGGGGTGAGTGTGTGTGGGGTGAGTGTGTTGGGAGGGGTGTGTATATGTGTGTGCAGTGTGTGGTGAGTGTATATGAGATGATTGGATATGTGTGACTCCCGCGTTGGTTTTCCTCCGGCACAGCCAGCTCTACATTGGCCGCTGGCAGAAACCTCGGGTCCCGCCAATGTTTACTTGGCTCAGCTGTCCCATTGCTGGGGAACCCATCATGGGGTGGGGGGATCACCTTCAACCAGACCAGAAGATCCCGCCGGTAGAAAGGGCCAGAAATTTCCACCCCCTATTTCTAATTATCTTACACAGTTATTTAGGAATGAATATCGGAGATGGCCACTGTGCCCTTATTGACATGTATCAACTATCCACCTTGTTCTGTAACCATTCAGCTTAGCAAAAATCAATTTTGGTTTTGAAATTTACATTAACAGCTTCTTAGCGGAAAGATTTTCAGATTTCAAATACTCTTTGCAAGCAGAATTACTTCCTGACATCCCCTCTCAGAATGGCTTAGCTCTAATTTTAGGGTCAGGCCTCCTTTTCTCTGGACACCCCACTGAATCTCTAACTCCTATCAAACACTTTAACCATCTTAAAACACTTCAATTTGATCACCCCTTAATCTTCTGTACCCAAGGGTATATGAGAATACAAGCCTACTTACTGCGCGATTAAATGCTCTTATATGTGTTTGGATTTATTTTTCTGTTCAATATTTTGCCTATCGTTTTCCTTTTGTGAATACTGTTGATTTCAAATATTCTTGACTCGCTGCTTAGCTTGTATAAAGCATTCTAGCACTGCTATATTTTCCATCATATGAATTGACAGATGATAAAGTGAGCATCCTATATAAATTCCAGTGGGCAATATGATCGGGGTTACTTTTGGATCCGACTACAATAACTCAACGTCGCTGAGAAATAATATTGTGGATTCCAATTTGGAAGAGATCAGTGAGGTCAGGGCAACTACTGTCAAACAATTTATAAATGATGAAGATGCTGAAGAAGATGATCTTCAAACATCACTCTCAATGCCCTTTGAGAAATAAGCACAACTAACCCCTTTCTGTGATAGGGCAGGCATGCATCCTATTCCCAGGCCTCTGTTTGCAATTTCCAGTGGCTTTGAGGTCCCAGGGGCTATGCCTTCAATTTTCCTCCATTCTTTTTAGTAAAGGTTTCACCTTCCCTTGACAACCATAAAGACCCAAAATCTACTGCCTGAAGAATCATGAACCATGAAGATACTGTGACCATCACCTTTTGTGCTGGAGCATTCTAGTGCGTTGACAAGCAAGTTCTTCAGGATCGCCCTGTGATTACAAAAAGAATAACAATTTCAGTTTGCTTTTGGCCCTTTTAATTCAGTGCCTAAAGAGTTGTAAACTAGAAATCAAGACCTAGCTAAACTCAGTACAAATGTTGCAAGAATTTATTGTTCAATTGCTTTGTGGCAGATAGCTTGACTCCCTCAAGCTATCTGCCCCTCCCGGGCTATGCTGTACAATTCAAGCACAAACATATTCCTGATTTGTTCAGTGATGTGTCTGTCTGACAGCATTGTTTGAATTTAGCTGCAAGTTATTCAAACCCCACAGCTCGGTAACTACTTTTGGGGGTATTTTTTAGCTCAGCTAATTCAAACTAAGGGTCAACCTTTGATTCCAACAGAAGCTCAACTGCCAACTGCATATTTCGTAAGAGTGACTAATCGGAAGGTACTCTTTTGACGGTAACGTTTTTTGGGAGGTTACAAAAGAAGTTATGTAAATTAAGTATTTTTTTAATGTCACAGTTAGTTATAAAATATAAATTAGAGTATAGATTGTGAAGAATTTCTCATTGTTCTTGTTTAAGGAGTTAGCGTCGTTTAACATCTACTGCAAATCAGGAATTTACATTTACACAGTTTCCTTCAGGTCTTCAGGGCTTCCCAGAATGCGTCATAGCTAATGTAGACATTGTTGTAAAATGGGAATACACAGCAGCAAATGTGTCTCATAAACAGCAATGAGAAAAATGACAAGAGAATTGTTTTGTTTTTAATGTGTTTATTTGGGGATGCATGTTGTCCAAAATATTTGGAGAACTCCCCTTTTCTTCATAATGACAAAGGGTCTTTTACATCCATGCAAAAGGACAAATGCTGCAGTTTAATGTCTCATTTGAGACACAGCACCTCTCGCCGCTCAGCACCCACTCGGTAGTAGAGACATATTTCAGTCCACACTATAGATTCAAGTGTTTGTATTATTTGCTTATGTGTTCATTAGTTATTCAATAAATTTATTTTGCAGTTGAAAACCTAAACAAGATTTGTTCTTGTGATATTCTCCTGCTTCTCAAAGTTAGATCCTGTGGAGAAATTAAAACCAATCTAAAGAAAGGTTTTTTGTTCACTGGGTGTGTTACCATCTAGATATCAGGGCAACTGCAAACACCCTTGACAGTGTTGTGAGTGGACACCACCTATCAGGGTAGTCTGAGATACAGAGGTGAAAACCTGAAGCAAAACAGATCAAATTAACCCAAAAATATAGCCCATTCATTCTGAGGTAATGAAAACATTGATATGTGTCATGATTATGGATGTGAAGCTTCAACATTTAGAAATTTTGAAATGAGATCTTAGTTTCGGACAAATTGGAAGATTTTCTTTGTTCAGCCAACTGTTTTCCATGTAAGGAATGAATGATCGACTTTTAAGAATCACTGAGGCTCGTCGCTGGGCAAATCCACATCAGTAAAATTTCTCTTCACTTGTTAGAGCACAGACATTGTTTTGACATAGTGTTAACACCGTTTGATAAAGATTGCAGAGCTTAGGCACAGGCGAAGAGCTTCAAAGCTTGGAGACCTCAAAAGAGTGCAAGGCCGGTGCTGGGATTTAGAAAATATAGAAAACAGAAACATTTCGGGCAAAGAGGCTTTCCAGTCCCGCATGTTGGTGACAGCTGAAATAAATGATCCAGTTCGCAGTGCCCAGCTCCGTAACTCCATAGGTTAACTTTTCAACATTATCCAAGTATTTTAAAAAATGTGTCAAAGGTTTCTGTCTGTACCATCCTTTCAGGCCCCCACCATGCTCTAATCTTTCTACCAATTACTTGAAATCTTTATTAACGTAGATAAGTCTCTTGGGCCAGATGGGATTTACCCCAGATTACTGAGGGAAGCAAGGGAGGAAATTGCTGGGGCCTTGACAGACATCTTTGTATCCTCATTAGGCTACAGGTGAGATCCCAGAGGACTGGAGAATAGCTCAAGTGGTACCGCTGTTTAAAAAAGGTAGTAGGGATAATCCTGGAAACTATAGGCATCACGTCGGTAGTTGGTAAATTATTGGAGAGAATTCTCAGGGACAGGATTTATACCCATTTGGAAAAAAATGGACTCATTAACAATAGACAGCATAGTTTTATGAAGGGGAGGTCATGCCTCACTAACTTGAATGAGTTTTTTGAGGAGGTGACAAGATGATTGATGAGGGGAGAGTGGTGGATGCTGTTTACATGGACTTCAGTAAAGCCTTTGACAAGGTGCCTCATGGCTCACTGATACAAAATGTGAAGTCACATGGGATCAGTGGTGAGGTGGTAAGATGGATACAGAACTGGCTCAGTCACATAAGGCAAAGTGTAGCAGTAGAAGGGTGTTTTTCTGAATGGAATGTTGTGACTAGTGGTGTTCCACATGGATCTGTGCTGGGGCCTCTGTTGCTTGTAGTACACATAAACGATCTGGAGGAAAATGTAGCTGGTCTGATTACTAAGTTTGCGGATTACATCAAGGTTGGCGGACAGTATTGACGATTGTCAGAGGATATAGCAGGACATAGATAGGTTGGAGACTTGGGCAGAGAAATAGCAAATGGAGTTTAATACAGAAAAATGTGAGGTAATGCATTTTGGTAGGTCTAACATAGAGGGCAAATATACTGTAAATGGCAAAACTCTTGGGAATATAGAAAGTCAGAGAGATCTGGGCATGCAGGTCCACAGATCTTTGAAGGTGGCAACACAAGTGGACAAGGCAGTCAAGAAAGCATGCGGAATGCTTGCCTTCTTTGGATGGGGAATCGAGTATAAAAACTGGCAAGTCATGCTACAGTCGTTTAGAACCTTGGTAAGGCTGCACTTGGAATATTGCGCACAATTCTGGTCGCCACACTACCATAATAATGTGGAGGCTTTGGAGAGGGTGCAGAGGAGTTTTACCAGGATGTTGCCTGGTCTGCAGAGTGTTAGCAATGTGGAGAGGCTGAATAGACTCGGACTGTTTTCATTAGAAAGATGGAGGTTGAGGGTTGACCTGATAGAAGCTGACAAGATTATGAGGGTACGGATAGAATGGATGGGCAGGCACTCTTTCCTAGGGTGGAAGGGTCAGTCACCAGGGTGCATCGGTTTAAGGTCCGTGGGGCAAAGTTTAGAGCAGATGTGTGAGGCAGATGTTTTACACAGAGGGTGGTGAGTGCCTGGAACGCATTTCCAGGGGCAGTCATGGGAGCAGATGCATTAACAGCATTCAAAAGGCACCTTGACAAACACATGGATAGGATGGGTATAGAGGAATATGGCACAAGAATGTGCTGAGGGCTTTGGCAAAGATTGGTATCATGACCTGTGCAGGTTTGGAGGGCCGAAGGGCCTGTTCCTATGCTGTATTGTTCTTTGTTCTTTGCCCCCTGCTAATTGACCTCTCTGTAGTGGAAATTGTCCCTTCCTGTTCAATCCTTAATTTGGACACCTCACTTAATTTTTCCCTCAGCCTCCTCTGCTCCCAAGGAACCAATCTCAGGCTGCTCAATGTTTTCTTCAAGCTAAAGTTCTACATTCCTGGCAACATTGTTGTCATCTCCCCTGGAGGTTCTCTACTGTGATCACATTCTTCTTGCAATGCAGTGACTAGAAATGAAAGCTGTGAATTAACCAGTTAACAGGGCAGCACGGTAGCACAGTGATTAGCACTGTGGCTTCACAGCGCCAGGGTCCCAGGTTTGATTCCCCGCTGGGTCACTGTCTGTGCCCTTAGCGTCAAAAAAAAAGGTTGGGTGGGGTTACTGGGTTACCAGGATAGGGTGGGGGTGTGGGCTTGGTAGGTTGCTCTTTCCAAGGGCTGATGCAGACTTGATGGGCCGAATAAACTGTAAATTCTAAAGGGCAGCACGGTAGCACAAGTGGATAGCACTGTGGCTTCACAGCGTCAGGGTCCCAGGTTCGATTCCCTGCTGGGTCACTGTCTGTGCGGAGTCTGCACGTTCTCCCAGTGTCTGCTTGGATTTCCTCCGGGTGCTCCGGTTTCCTCCCACAGTCCAAAGACATAAAGGTTAGGTGTATTGGCCATGATAAATTGCCCTTCATGACCAAAAAGGCTAGGAGGGGTAATTGGATTACAGGGATAGGGTGGAAGTGAGGGTTTAAGTGTGTTGGTGCAGACTCGATGGGCCGAATGGCCTCCTTCTGCACTGCATATTCTATGACTAGATTTTTATACAGTTCCAGCATAACTCTCCCTGCTCTTATATTCTCTGCCTCAGATAGTAAAGGAACCTTATCGACTTGTCCTGCTACCTTCAGGAATCGATGGGCATGCACTCCAAATAGTTCATATTGTGTAGCCTTTCAGCATAGAGTCAGAGTAAAGTTCTCACTTTTGTTCAGTTTGGAACACCATGATTGGGATTCTCAGTAGCCCGATGCTGAAATCATGTTCAGCGATTGGGCGGAGAATGGGCTCCCATGCCAAAATCGAGGCTGGCGCGGGTTTGATGATGATCTGCCATGCTCCGCCTCCTCCAAAATGGCGTCATCGTGACGCGCGCTGTTTCAGCACTGTTGGCACGTCATCGGCCGGCCGACCCACGATGCTCCGCCCCCAATGGGCCGAGTTCCTGACGGTGCGGGACACATGTGGTCTCAGCCGGTGTGCCGGCTGCGGTCTGTGTCCAGTGCAGCCACACTCAGCCGGGATCCACGGCACTGGCTGGGGTGGAGGGGGATGTCTGCTCTGTCTGGGGGGACAAGTGGGGCATACCCATGGGATGGGCTGTGGAGCCGCCGTGTGCAGGTTAAGTTACCATGTTGTATGGCCCGGGACCTCGCCATTATCTAGCCATTTTCGGCACGGGTGGCAGTGGTCTCAGCCGGCACCGGTGCTAGCCCCTCATCGGTACCGGAATTGATGAGGGGTTGGGGCCGAATTTCCTGTCGTGAAAGTCGACACAGTCTGCGCTGGCGTCAGGACATATTCTGCCGAATGGAGAATCTAGCCATCTAGCCCCACATCTGGTAAGCTGTTGGTTGTAGATATACGCAGAGCCAAATAGTAAGAATCCCTGCCCCAAGTAACAGACAATAAAGTCACATTGCTGAATCAATCTGGCCATCCGATTCCCAACACTACCCTGGAGTCATCAGAATCATACAGCAGAGGTGGCAGAAGAGGATTCTGGGAGAAATCAACTCAGTCACCTCAACCAGCAAGTAAGTGATTGGCTGGTGACTGGTAAGTAGTTTTTCTTTTATTTCTTTCTCTTGGTATTGTAGTTCACTGTTGTCAGTTAACGTAAGGGCTAAGTCATGGCAGGAGATCCGAGGTCCGTGTCATGTTCCTCTTGTGCGATGTCTGAATTCAAGGACCCTTCCGGTGTCCCTGGCTCCTTCACGTGCAAGAAGTGTGTCCAACTGGAGCTCCTGTTAGATGGCTCTTGAGCTGTGGATTGATTCACTTTGGAGCATCCATGATGTTGAGGAAGTCGTGGATAGCTCAGTGAGTTGGTCACATCGCAGTTAAAAATTACTGAGGGAGATAGGAAATGGGTGACCACCAGACAGAGGAAGAGTAGGAAGGCAGTGCAGCGATCCCCAATAGTCATCTCCCTCCAAAACAGGTATTCAATTTTGGATACTGTTGAGGGAGATGGCTCACCGGGGGAAGGTGGGAGGAGCCAGGTTCATGGCACCTTGGCCGGCTCTGCTGCGCAAGAGGTCAGGAAAAAGAGTGGCACAGCTACAGTGATAGGCGACTCAATCGTAAGGCGAATAGACAGGTGTTTCTGCGGACGCAAACGAGACTCCAGGATGGTATGTTACTCCCTGGTGCAAGGGTCAAGGATGTCTTGGAGCGGCTACAGGACATTCTGGAGTGGGAGGGTGAACAGGCAGTTGTCATGGTGCATATAGGCACCAACGATATAGGTAAAAAAACATAATGAGGTCCTACAAGCTGAATTTAGGGAGATAGGAGTTAAACTAAAAAGTACGACCTCAAAAATGGTAATCTCAGGATTGCTAGGAGTGCCATGTGCCTGACAGGCAAGGCAGATGAACTCACGGCATTGGTAGGTACACGGGACTGGGATATTATAGAACATAGAACATAGAACAGTACAGCACAGAACAGGCCCTTCGGCCCTCGATGTTGTGCCGAGCAATGATCACCCTACTTAAACCCACGTAACCCGTATACCCGGTAACCCAACAATCCCCCCATTAACCTTACACTACGGGCAATTTATCATGGCCAATCCACCTAACCCGCACATCTTTGGACTGTGGGAGGAAACCGGAGCACCCGGAGGAAACCCACGCACAAACGGGGAGGACGTGCAGACTCCACACAGACAGTGACCCAGCCGGGAATCGAACCTGGGACCACTGGAGCTGTGAAGCATTGATGCTAACCACCCTGCTACCGTGAGGCCCCCCAAAACGTTCCTCGTATCGTTTATCTCCACATAGCTCCGGGTGGCTTCCCTCACCCGCTCACACAACCCTTTTTGGTTTGATGTTTTGAGCTTCGTTATTGATTTGCTTTTTTACATAGAATTTACAGTGCAGAAGGAGGCCATTCAGCCCATCGAGTCTGCACCGGCTCTTGGAAAGAGCACCCTACCCAAGGTCAACACCTCCACCCTATCCCCATAACTCAGTAACCCCACCCAACACTAAGGGCAATTTTGGACACTAAGGGCAATTTAGCATGGCCAATCCACCTAACCTGCACATCTTTGGACTGTGGGAGGAAACCGGAGCACCCGGAGGAAACCCACGCATACACAGGGAGGATGTGCAGACTCCACACAGACAGTGACCCAAGCCGGAATCGAACCTGGGACCCTGGAGCTGTGAAGCGATTGTGCTATCCACAATGCTACCGTGCTGACTAATAATTATAGCTATTACTGAATCATGGCTAAGGGAGGGGCAGGACTGGCAGCTCAATGTTTCAGAGTACAGATGCTATAGGAAAGACTGAACAGGAGGTATGTGAGGGGGGAATTGTGTTTTTGATTAGGGAGAATATCACGGCAGTATTGAGAGGAGATTTATCTGAGGGGTCACTTACTGCATCTATATGTGTAAAACTGAAAAATAAGAAGGGAGAGATCCCTTTATAGGATTGTACTACAGGCCCCCAAATAGCCAGTGGGAAACTGAGGAGCAAATATGTAAGGAGATTTCAGAGAGCTGCAAGAAAAATAGGGTCTTGATCTTTCCCAACATTGACTGGGGGAGGGGGACTACAGAAGGGAGATAAATCACTTGGTTGCATGGTATACCGAAAACAATATCTCTCTCTAAATGTCGGAAAGACCAAGGAACTGATCATTGACTTCAGGAAACGTAGCACGACACCCCTCCCCCCTCCCCCCCACCCCCCGGGTTTGCATCAATGCTCCGAAGTGGAGATGGCCGATTGCTTCAAGTTCCTGGGGGTTACCATCACCGACAGTCTGTCCTGGTCCACTCACGTTGATGCAACAGTCAAGAAAGCCCAACAGCGTCTCTAGTTCCGACAGAAGCTTAAGAAATTCGACTCTCACAAACGTCTACTGATATGCCATAAAGAACATCCAATCTGGCTGCATCACAGCTTGGTATGGCAACTGCTCGGTCCAAGAAACTGCAGACCTCTCCCACTCAGGCATTGCCTTCTTCCAGACCCTTCCATCAGGCAGAAGGTACAGAAGTCTGAAGAACCTGCACATCCAGACATAGGAACAGCTTCTTCTGCATAGCTACAAGATTCCTCAACGACTCCTCCTCGGACTGATCTGTTCCCTGTAAGGACACTATTCTCGATGCCTTATGCTGCTCTTGCTCATGTATTTGCTTTGTTTGGCCCCTTGTTCCGCACTGTAACCAATCACTGTTTGTCAATGTACCATTTGTCAATGTACTCGGTTGATTATTCATTTTGTCCACGATGTACGTACTGTGAACGTTCCCTTGGCCACAGAAAAATACTTTTCACTGTACTTCGGTACATGTGACAATAAATAAAATTAAATCAAATCAGCCATGACATTAGGGACTTGGATGGAGAGAAATTTGTTGAGTGTACTCAAGAGGAATTTCTCATTCAGTATGTGGATGACCTGACTAGAGAGGGGGCAAAACTTGACCTCCTTTTGGGAAATAAGGAATGGCAGGTGACAGAAGTGTTAGTGAGGGATCACTTTGGGCCCAGTGACCGTAATTCCATTAGATTTAAGATAGCTCTGAAGAATGATGGTTCTGGCCCAAAAGTTAAAATTCCAAATTGGGGCAAGGCCAATTTTGAGGGTATTCGACAGGAATTTTCAAAAGTTGATTGGGGAGTCTGTTGGCAGGCAAAGAGACGGCTGGTAAATGGGAGGATTTCAAAAGTGTGTTATCCAGGGTACAGGGTAAGCACATTCCTTTTAGAGTGAAGGGCAAGGCTGTTAGGAGTAGGGAACCTTGGATGACTCGGGATACTGAGGCCCTGGTCACAAAGAAGAAAGAGGTATATGCCATGCATCGGCAGCTGGGATCAAGTGGATCCCTTGAAGAATAGAGAGGTTGTCGGAGTAGAGTTAAGAGGGAAATCAGGAGGGAAAAAAGGGGACATGAGATTGCTTTGGTAGATAAGGCAAAGGAGAATCCAAAGAGCTTCTACAAATACATAAAGGCCAAAAGAGTAACTAGGGAGCGAGTAGTGCCTCTCAAGGATCTACGAGGTCATCCAAGTGCTGATCCACAAGAATTCATAGAATTTACAGTGCAGAAGGAGGCCATTTGGCCCATCGAGTCTGCACCAGCTCTTGGAAAGAGCACCCTTCCCAACCGCGCACCTCCATCCTATCCCCACAACCCAGTTACCCCACCCAACACTAAGGGAAATTTTGGTCACTAAGGAAGAGATGGGCGAGATTCTAAATGAATATCTCTCATCAATATTTACTGTTGAGAAACAATGGATATTAGGGAACTTGGGGAAATAAATAGTGATGTCTTGAGGAGTGTACATATTACAGAGAAGGAGATGCTGGAAGTCTTAAAGCGCATCAAGGTAGATAAACCCTCAGGACCTGATGAAATGTATCTCAGGACATTGTGGGTGGTGAGGGAGAAAATTGTGGGTCTCCTAGCAGAGATATCTGAATTGTCGACAGCCACAGGTGAAATGCCTGAAGACTGGAGGGTAACAAATGTTGTGCCTTTGTTTACGAAGAGCCGCAGGGAAAAGCCTGGGAACTACAGACGGTGAGCCTAACACCTGTGGTGCATAAGTTATTGGAAGGTTTTCTGAGAGATATTCTGAGAGACAGGATCTGCAGGCATTTAGAGAGGCAAGGACTGATTAGGGACAGTCAGATGGCTTTGTAAGTGTAAAATCATGTCTCACGAATTTGATTGAGTTTTTTGAAGGGGTAACCAAGAAGGTAGGTGAGAGCAGTGCAATCGGCATTGCCTACATGGACTTTAGCAAGGCCTTTGGCAAGGTACCGCATGGTAGGTTATTGCACATGGTTAAATCTCACGGGATCCAGGGTGAGGTAGCCAATTGGATACAAAATTGGCTTGACGACAGGAGACAAAGGGTGGTTGGAGAGAGTTGTTTTTCAAACCGGAGGCTTGTGACCAGCAATGTGCCTCAGGGATAAGTGCTGGGTCCACTGTTATTTGTTATTTGTATTAATGATTTGGATGAGATATTAGGAGGCATCATTAGTAAGTTTGCAGATGACACCAAGTTTGTGGCATAGTGGACAGTGAAGATGGCTATCTCAGATTGCAAAGGGATCTTGATCAATTGGGCCAGTGTGCCGATGAATGGCCCACGGCCCATGGAGTTTAATTTAGATAGATGTGACATGATGCATTTTGCTTGATCAAATCGGGGCAGGACCTATTCAGTTAATGGCAGGGAGTTGGGGAGAGTTATAGAATAAAGGGATCTAGGAGTACAGGTTCATAGCTCCTTGAAAGTGAAGTCACAGGTGGACAGGGTGGTGAAGCAGGCATTCAGCATGCTTGTCTTCATTAGGCAAAACATTGATTACAGGAGTTGGGACATTTTGCTGAAGTTGTACAAGACGTAAGGAGACACTTGGAATACTGTGCACAGTTCTGGTCACCCTATTATGGAAAGGATATTATTAAACTAGAAAAAGTGCAGAAAAGATTTACTAGGATGCTACCGGGACTTGGTTGTTTGAGTTATAAGGAGAGGCTGGATAGGCTGGGTCTCTTTTTTCCCTGGAGCGTAGGAGGCTTAGGGGTGATCTTATAGAGGTCTATAAAATAACGAGGAGCGTAGCTAAGGTAGATAGTCAACATCTTTTCCCAAAGGTCGCAGAGTCAGCTCAGTGGGCTAGACAGCTAGTTTGTGATGCAGAACAAGAGCATTAGCGGGTTCAGCTTACCCGAACAGGCGCCGGAATGTGGCAACGAGGGGTTTTTCACACTTCACACTTGTGACAATAAAAGATCATTATTATTAGAGGGCATAGGTTTAAGGTAAGAGGGGAGAGACACAAAAGGGTCCAAACGGGCAATGTTTTCACATAGAGGGTGATGAATGTCTGGAATGAGCTGCCAGATGCAGTAGTCGTGGTGGGTACAGAACACTGGTCCCACAACTGGCTCTGTTGCTCAGCAGGGGAGGGCAAAGTGCAGGAGTGCGATAGCTATAGGGGACTCTATGGTAAGTGGCACAGATAGGCACTTCTGTGGAACTGAAAAAGATTCCAGGATGGTGTATTCCCTCCCTGGTGCCAGAGGCTGTGGCACAGTGAAGGGTTTGATGGAGGGATTGGAGAATTGTTTGGAGACACAGGGTTCACAGATCGGAGAGATTGAAAATGTGATATCGGGTGGTGGCATTGGAGGCAGAGGTGGGTCTCTTAGGAAGACCTTTGCAAGACATTGAGAGCGAAGGTGGAGGAGCAGGAAAATAGTCTGAGAAGGAAGAATCTATGGATAGTGCGCCTGCCCGAAGGAGTGGAAGGTGCGAGTGCCACAAGGTACGTTTCGAGGATGCGGACGGGCTTGTGGCGGAAGGGGTGCTGGATAAGGCCCCTGTGGTGAACAGAGCACACAGGTCTCTGAGGCACAATCCTAGTGTGTGGGAGCCGCCGTGGGTGGTGATCGTGAGGCTTCATACATTCATAGAGAAAGAGAAGATCTTGCAGTGGGTCAGGGAGAAGTGGAACTGCGAATGGGAGGGGAACAAAGTCCAAATGTACCAGTACATTGGAGCTGTGCTCGCGAAACAGGGTGCTGGGTTCAACAGGGCCAAAGCGGTGTTCGATCGGCGGCGGGTCAGGTTAGGGGTGCTCTATACAGCGAAACTATGGGTGACGTATGAGAGTCGGGAATATTATTTTGAGATCCCAGAAGCGGCCAATGACTTTATCAAGGAACATAAACTGGGGAGAACTGAATGAACAATTCTGGGAGACTGAGGTAATGGCACTTTGGAATAATTGGGAATACGGGTAGAATGGCGAGGGAGTGGGTGTTTTCCTTTCTTCCGACATGAAGTTTTTTTTCTTTTAATTTACTGTCTAGTTGACAAAGGGTAGCGGGGGTGAAAAGTTTATATGGGGTTGGCTGTTCCCCCCCCCCCCCCCCCCCCCCCCCTCCTGCTGTCTGGCACTGTGTGTTCTTTTTCTATTTGTTTGTTCTTGGGAAAGGTGACCTGTGATTCAAAATGAGTCTTTGTTTGGGTGGGGGAGAGTAAGGTCAGCAGGGAGCCTTCTTCACTGAGCAGAGAGGTGAGGGCGTGGGTCAGTGGGAGAAGCCCTTGGGCAGGAGATGGCCCACTGGCAAGTAATGCTGGTGAATGGAAGTGAGGAGGGGGAGAAGGCCGAGAAGGTGGCCGGAAGGGGGAGGGGGAGGGTGGGGGGAGATAGTGGGGGGACACAACGAGGCAAGGTGGGCGAAGAAACATGGTCAGAGGCGGGGAAAGGAGTCATCTTGGATAGACCAGGTATAGGATGAAATTAACGGGGCCAGAGCCAAAAGGGGAGGATGGCGGAGGGTAGAGGAGAATGGAGGCGTAAGCCCCCGGTAAAGCTGATAACGTGGATCATGAGAGGGCTCAATAGACCGGTCAAAAGATCTTGGTCTTTGCACACCTCAGGATCTCGAGAGCGGAGGTGGTCTTTCTGCTGGAGACGCACCTTCCTGTTCAAGACCTGGTTAGACTAAGGAAGTGGTGGGTGGGTCAGGTTTTCCACTCGGGGTTTGATTCAAAGTCACGGGGAGTGGCACTGTTGTAAGAAAACGGGCTTTGTGAGCGTAAAGGAAGTGAGGGACCCGGGTGAGTGGAATACTGGAAGGGACGTCGGTGGTGTTGGTGAATTTGTGTGCACCGAATTGGGATGATGTAGGTTTTATGAGGGTGTTGCTGGCAGCAATCCCGGACTTGGCCACACACAAGTTGATTATGGGAGTAGATTTTAATTGTGTCCTGGAGCCAGGGGTAGATAGATTGAGCACAGGTCAACGGGTAGGATACAAATGGCAATGGAGCTGGGGGTTTATGGAAAAGATGGGTATGGTGGACACGTGGCGTTTCAAGAACCCAGCGGGAAGGGAGTATTCCTTTTTTTCGCATGTGTCTAGGTTATATTCCAGAATTGACTTTTTTGTGGTGAGCTGGAAGATTTTTGTTGGGGTGGAGGGGGCTGAGTACGCGGGGATAGTAGTCTCGGACCATGCGCCCCATTGGCTGGAGATTCGGCTTAGAGCGGGACGGGAGCAGAGGCCGAGGCGGAGGCTCGATTCAGGATTGCTGACAAATTGAGAGCTTTGTGACAAAGTGCGGGCTGAAATGAAAGATTATGTATAATTAAACCAAAATGGGGAGGTATTGGAGGCCACCTTTTGGGAAGCGCTAAAAGCGGTGGTCCAAGGGGAGATTATCTCGTTCAAGGCTCAAGCGGCTAAGGAAAGGAATGAGGAATATGAACGGCTCATGAACGAGATAGTTGAGGTGGATAAGGAGTACGCGAGCGTGTCCACTACAGAGAGGTTGGCGAGGAGGAAAAAATTACAGGGCAATTTGATTGGATGATAATGGGGAGGGCGGTAGGACAGCTGCGTAGGGCAAGAGGGGTGCAGTATGAATATGGGGAGAAGGCGAATCGAATGTTAGCGGGTCAGCTACGGAGGCAGGCCGCATCCAGGGAAATATTGAAGATGGGGACTGGGGCAGGGGATGTGGTGTTAGAGCCAGGGTAAAATAAATGAGGCGTTCAGGGATTATCACAAGGAGCTGAATAGGGTGGACCCAGGTGAGGTGATGAGGAGGATATAGGATGGTTCTTAGGCAAACAGGAGTATCCACTGCTGGAGGAAGAGAAGAGGCAGGCGCTAGAGGAGCCCTTGGGGCTGAGGGAGGTATTGGACTGTATAAGGGGTATGAAGTCGGGGACAACTCCGGGGCCCGATGGTTACCCAGTGGAATTCTATAAGGAGCGTTTAACGAGATGTTGGAGAAGGAGGAGCTGCCAGAGACGATGACGCAGGCAACGATCACGTTGATACCAAAAAAGCGGACAGACCGTTGGAACGTGGGTCGTATAGGGCCATATCACTGTTAAATACAGACATGAAAGTGCTGGCTAAGTTGGTGGCGGGAAGGATGGAAGGTTGCGTCCCGGGGGTGGTTGCGGAGGACCAAACATGTTTCGTAAAGGGCAGGCAACTTTCTAGCACTATAAGGAGGCTGTTAAATGTGATTATGACCCGCTGGAAGCTCAGGTACCGGAGGTAGTGGTGTCCATGGCTGCGGAGAAGGCATTCAACCGGGTGGAGTGGTGGTACCTGTTTGAGGTCCTGGGAACGTTTGGGTTTGGGCCGATGTTTATGACATGGGTGCGCCTGTTATGTGTGGCACCGAAGGCGAGTGTGCGGACCAATGACATGGGTTCACGGAACTTTGAACTACACAGGGAAACAAGGCAGGGGTGCCCGCTATCGCCGCTGCTGTTTGCGCTGGCTATAGAGCCTCTGGCAATGGTTCTTAGGAGGTCAGCAAAGTGGCAAGGGATTACGAGAGACGGAGGCAGCATCGGGTGTCGCTCTGTGCTATTGTATGTTTCGGTCCTGCTGGAGAGCATTGAGAGGATCATGGGCCTGTTGTGGAAGTTTGCGGCGTTCTCGGGATATAAGTTAAATGTCGGGAAAAGCAAAGTGTTCCTCAGTGAATGAGTTGGGACGGCGAGCCAATTTAGGGGGAATGCCATTTAAGGTGGCCAGAGACAGGTTCAGATACCTGGGGATTCAGGTAGCGAGGGAATGGGCGATGCTTCACAAATGGAATTTAGCAAAACTGGTGGGGGAGGCTAAGGAGGATCTCAAGAGGTGGGACACGTTGCACTTTGACTTTGGTAGGAAGGGTCCAAGTGGTGAAGATGAACATTCTGCCGAGGTTCCTGTTCATTTTCCAGACACTCCCGATCTTTATACCAAAGGCCTTTTTTCGGAAACTGAATACAATTATTTCAGACTTTGTATGGGCAGGAAAGGTGCCAAGGGTTAAGAGGCGAGGGTTACAGAGGCAGAAGCAGCAGGGAGGTTTGGCATTACATTAAACCTGCTACATTACTATTGGGCACTGAATGTGGAGAAGATGAGGCGATGATGGGAATGAGGAGGGGTAGAGTGAGTTCGGATGAAGGAGGAATCCTGTCGGGGTCCAGCTGAAGGGCTATGGTGATGGCTGCATTGCCAATGGCGCCGAGCAGATACTCAGGGTGCCCGGTGGTGCAGATCATGGTGAAGATTTGGAACCAGTTGAGGAGACACTTTGGGATAGAGGGAATGTCGGTGTTAACACCATTGTGTGAAAATCATGGGTTTGAGCCAGGGGGGAATAGATGGCACGTACAGGAAGTGGAGAGAAGTGGGGCTGGTTAAAGTGAGGGATTTGTATCTGGAAGAAGAGTTTGCCAGTATAGATTAATTGAGAGAGACGGTACAGCTCCCGAGAGGAAGTGAATTTAGGTACCTGCAAGGAAGGGACTTCGTCTGCAAGGTTTGGAGGGAGTTTCTCAGGTTGCCGAGGTACACCCCACTGGAGCGACTGTTGCTTCCAGATGTGGAAGGGGAGCGTAAGATCGGAGACATATACAGTTGGCTGGGAGAACAGGGAGGTGAGCAGGTGGTGAAGATTTAGGGGAAGTTGGAAGGGGAGCTGGGAGGGTAAATAAATAGGGGAGTATGGAGTGAGGCACTATGAAGGGTAAATGTGATCTCCTCGTCCGCAAGAATGAGCTTCATACAGTCCAAGGTCGTACAAAGGGTACATATGACCCCGGCAAGAAGTGCTTTTCAGGGGAGGAGGTCAGGCCGGACCCTTTGCTGTCGATATTTGGGATATCGGAGAAGCCAGAGCTGATGGAGAGGGGGAAGGCCGATGTTGTGGCCGTCACTTCTCTGATTGCCCAGTGACGTATTTTATTGGAGTGGTGGTCAGCAACCCCATGGGGGGTAGCGCCTGGCTGGGGGACTTACGTGACTTTTTTCGGTTGGAAAAGATTAAATACAAGTTAAGGGGTTCAGCGGAGGGTTTCGAGGTGAGTGGAGGATGTTCATGACCATGTTTGAGGAGTTGTTTGGTGTGGGGGGGTGAAAAAGAGAAATAATTTGTACAAACTGTATATTTGTTTGTTGGGAAGCTTGTTTCCCGAATTATTTGTCTGTTGTAATTTTTTATATATGTTTGCAATAAAATATATTTTAATAAATAAATACATAATTCCTGGTGCCTGCTATCGTTATTCACGTTGCTGGATAGAACACAATAGATTCCTAAGTGAATACATTAATAGCACAGTTAATAATACTCAAAATAAAAGCAGAAAATTGAATCACATGCCCCCTTGTTCAGGAATAAGAAATGAGCTTGTTCCAGTCAAGGGGGCTGGGATCATTGATAATAAATAGTGAAATATTCTTGGAAATGCAGCCTACAGACATTCCATGTGATACCATACAGTACATTGTTGGTCAAAAGATTGAACAGAATGAATAACTGTTGACAAACTTGCCAAACTCTCCTTTCGTTTAGTGCGTCACTCACCTACATTTAGGTGCTATTTGGTGCCAATGTACTCTTCCACATAAAGTCTGACATTATCCCCTGCACACTCATATTGTCCAGCTTCTTTATGGGGGGCTCTACAAGGTGCTAGCTCAAAAGCCTCATGAAAATTGAGAAAAGCAATATCGATGAGTTTCTTCTGGATTTTGCATAACTTTACAGCCACTACTTGTCACAGAGATTCTTGCCAAGAAAAGTTCTCCATAGTTTTCCGATTACTCTGCAATCCTCCAGGGGATCCCTTCATCTGCCCAGTGACAATTCACCCAAGAATCCACTTACAGTCCGAATTGAGAACAGTAAGATTTTCCTCCACTTTTTAAGGCTGTTCGAGTTCTGTCTCTTGTGGAAACCACAACTGCATTCTTGAACACCATCAAGTATACAGATCTTAAACAGAGACCTCTTTCCCAGCATTTAGGGGGGAAGCTACAATGAAAGTCTGTGGGTGCTGGCAGTCATCACCAAGATCATTGCCATTTAGCTGCCCCTTTTTGCCAAGAAGTGCTTTTCTGAATTAGTCATGAATATAGTGCATGTCTGCTGCCCTACCATTAGGTTGGTGATATCGTGCAGAGACCAGTTCCTCTCTCATCAAGCTGGTTCATTAAGATTTTCTATTATGCATTACTCTTTCAAATCATCCTGCAGCTGGGTATGGCGGGCCAGACGCCAACTTGGGGTAATGCTCCCTTGAGGCTCCAAGGATTTGTTGGACTGCATCAAACTTGTCAATTATTTGCTCCAGACAACAAAAAACTCTTTTGACCATAATTGATGACAGACTTCATCCAAAATAATATAAATTTATGTAATTTTACACCACTGCGGATGAAGGAACCTACTTATCTTATTTTATTTCATCTCCCTAATGACCTTCTTGACATCATGACATGCTGCACCATGTCTCTCTTGAATTTTCCAAAGTGGTTTTAAACTTCAAGCTTCATAAATCTTTTGGCATTGGATATAGTGTCACAACTACGTGATCAATTACTGAGCCTTTCTGAACCCAGGGCCAATATTAATTCATTGGTGAGCAACAGAAGGGACCAATATCTTAGAAGATGAAGGGCTAAAATATTGCAATGATCTATAGTATGTAGTAAAAATCAGGAAAGCACTTCTTCAAGGTCATCCAGTGACCTGCGCATTGCCTTGAATGTCCTCTGGCACTCGTGCTATTTCTGAGGGCCATGCATGAATCCCACATGTCAAGGATTAGACCACATAATCAGTACCTTCGCCCAAATATTACTCACTGAGCACAACCCCAGCTTCCACAGCAAGTAGTTTCTGATCAGAAACATTCACGAGGTCCCATTTTTAGCAGCGTATATAGACTCCTTGATTGCATGGCAATCTGAGATGATGCTCCATTGTCCATTCTTATAAGAAAGAAATTAAATCATTTGTGGGAAAAGAGGTTAGTATTACATCCAGCAAAGTGAGGTCAATGCTTTGGAGGAATCCTTCATGCTTCTGTTATGGAATACTCTCTGCAGCAGAAAAGAGATGAATGCATGTACCACTCAGAGTCATGTTTAATAACTGTTAAGCACATGCAACACAAAATGCTTCCATTTTCTCTCTAAGCCAAAGCGCAAACTGAACCACCCATCGATCTGACGCTAGACGATAGCATTGTTTAATGGAATTCACACTGAGGTTCTGATTAAAGTGTTTCTCAAAGACAATCTATGATTAAGTACCCCCATTTTTTTACCCAGTTGGGTGAAGCCATCTGCTCAATCAAGAAGGTTCGAACACAATTCTCCAGCTCATTCTTCCTCTGAGACTTAATTGATTTGAGAAAAATATTCAGAGTCCATCCCGCCACGTAAACCGCTGTCTTTACTGACAGGCATGGACAAAATGGGCCAAATGGCCCCTTCTGTTCTGTATCTTTTCAGTGGTTCTACCACTACCCTTGTCAGCCTGCTAATTTTTCTCAATAGAGGTGTTTGTTCAGAGTAACTGTTTCCAAACAGTATATAATAGGATAAGCTTTAAGAACAAGACCATTTTGGTGTACCATACATTCTAATATAGCACAAGCATTAAATAAGTGAATCCTATTGCTAAATCAGAATGTGGGGTCAAGTCCTACTCCAGGGCTTGAGAACAAATCCATACTGATGCTGCAGGGCAGTGCTAAGTGGGTTCTACACTGTAGGAGGGGTCATCTTTCAGACGCGATATTAAAACAAAGTCCGGTCAGGTGGATGTAAAAGAACCTATGGCACTATTTCAGGAAAGAGAAATGGAATTCTAGCCAGGTAAATTATTTGGTCATGGATTCTGGAAGGAGTCAAAATATTTATCCCTCAATCAACATCAGTAAAATAGATTATCGGGTCAGTTATCACATTCCTGTTTGAGGGGCCTTGTCCATTAACTGGCTTCTACATATTCTACATTGTAACAGTGAGTACAGATCAAATATAGTTCTGAAATAAGAACAAGAAATGCTGGAAAAGCTCAGCAGGTCAGGCAGTATTTCTAGAAAGCAAGAGTTAACGTTTCAGGTCATTATACGTTCATAAGGTATAGGAGCAGAGTTAGACCATTGGGCCCATTGAGTCTGCTCCGCTATTCTATCATGGTTGATATGTTCCTCATCTATTACTTACAATGCTGCAGACCAAGAGCTGGATTGCAAAGTAAGCCACAGCATCTCCTCCCGAGAACACATGACCTAGGAACAGGTGTAGACAATTTAGCATCCGAATCGAACACCCTCAATGTGATCATGCCTGATCCCAACCTGGCCTCAACTCCCCTTTCCTGCAGTTCTCCATAACCCTTCAACCCATTACCAATTAAAAATCTGTCCAACTCCTCCTTAAATGTACTCACTGACCGTGCTTCCACCGTACTGTGGGGCAGTAGATTCCACTGATTCACAACACTTTGGGAGAAATAGTTTCTCCTCAGTGGTTGGTTAGCACTGTTGCTTCACAGCAGCAGGGATCCAGATTCAATTCTCGCTTGGGTCATTGTCTGTGCAGAGTTTGCATGTTCTCCCCGTCTGCGTGGGTTCCCTCTGGGTGCTCGGGTTTCCTCCCAGAAATCCTGAAAGACGTGCTTGTTAGGTGAATTGGACGTTCGGAATTCTCCCTCAGTGGACCCGAACAGACGCTGTAATGTGGCGACTGGGGGATTTTCACAGTAACTTCATTGCAGTTTTACTGTAAGCCTGTTTGTGACACTAATAAAGATTATTATTATTACAAATCTGTTTTAAATTTGCTACCTCTTCCTCTGAGATTATGATTCTCATTTTAGAATGCCCCACAAGAGGATGCATCTGCCCCATATCTAGTTTATCCATACCTTTTAGCATCTTGTACACCCCGATTTGATCTCCCCTCATTCTTTTAAACTCTAGAGAGTGTAGGCTTAAACTGTTCAGACCCTCCTCTTATGACAATCCCTCACCTCTGGAACCAATCTCGTGAATCTCCTCTGAACTGTCTCCAATGCCACTACATCTTTCTTCAAATACGGGGACCAAAACTGTACACAATAGACCAGGTGCTGTCTTACCAATGCCTTGTATAGTTGCAACAACACCTCCTTACCCTTCTGCTCAATTCCTTTTGCTATAACTGCCAACATTCCATTTGCTTTCCTTATTATCTGCTGCACATGCATGCTCATTTTCTGTGACTCATGCACAAGGACACCCAGATCCATCTGCATTGGAGCACCCCGAAGTCTCTCCCCATTTAGATAATAAATTGCCGTTCCATTTTTTTCGACCAAAATGCATGACCTCACACTTATCCACGGTAAACTCCATCTGCCACATTTTGACCCACTCTCCTAACCTATCCATATCTATTTGTAAGATTCTTAATTACTCATTGCAACTTACTGTCCCACCTATTTTTGTGTCATCTGCAGATTTGGCTGCAGAACCTTCTATCCCTGTTTCCTAGTCATTAATACAGATTGTAAATAGCTGGAGCCCAGGACCAAACCCTAAGGCACCCCACTAGTTACATCGTGCCATCCAGACGAAGACCCATTTATCCCGACTCTCTGTCTCCTGTCCATCAGCCATTCTTCTATCCAAGCTAATAAGTTACCCCTAACTTATCTCATCTCATCTGTCATCTCATCTTGTGAACTAACCTTCTGTGCGGCACCTTATCAAACTCATTCCGGAAGTCCAGATATACTATATCTACAGTATCCCCATTATCCACTTTGCTTGTTACATCTTCAAAGAGCTCTAGCTAATTAATCAAACATGATTTACCTTTCAGAAAATCATGTAAGATTCTTAATTCCTCATTGCAACTTACTGTCCCACCTATTTTTGTGTCATCTGCAAATTTGGCTTCAGAGTCTTCTATCCCTGTATCCTAGTCATTAATACAGATTGTAAATAGCTGGAGCCCATGGACCGAACGCTTTGGCTTTCCAAATGTCCTGATATTACGTCCTTGATAATAGATTTAAAAAAAAAATTTTTTTTTTTAAATTCTCCTTTTTCAGATTTTCATCAAATTTAGATCAACCAAAAGATAATCAACAATATCAAATACAATGGAAATCCTCTGGCCAACAATCCCTTTATCCCACCCATGCCCAAACAGCCCCCAACATTTTAAATACAAAACATGAAAGAAAAAGAATCAAGAATCGAACGTCATCCAATTTCAAACCACCCCTCATTAATGTTTGATGTCGTTCAACTCTTGAAAATGATAAGCAAAGCCTCTGAGTTGTAGAACCCTTCCATCCTTCCCCTCAACTTGAACTTCACTTTCTCGAGTGTTAAAAACTCCAGCAGGTCACCCGCCATGCCGAGGATTGATAAATGATTCCAACAATTTTCCAACAACAGATGTTAAACTAACTGGTCTGTAATTTCCCACATTCTGCCTCCCTCCCTTTTTGAATAAGGGCGTTATTTTAGCATTTTCCCAATTCACTGGAACCTTTCCTGTGTCCATGGAATTTGATAACTAATGGATCCACTATCCCCGTTGCCACTCCTTTAACACCCTAGGATGTAGGCCATCAGGCCCTCAACCCCAAGTGTTTGAGTACCATTTCCCTATTGATGCGGATTGATCCAAGTTCCACCCTTTCTATTACTTCTGAATTGCCCGTTCCTACAGGAATGGTGCTGGTGTCCTCCACCATGAAAACTGAGGCAAAGTATTGATTTAGCATCTCTGCCATTTGTGTTCCCCACTATTAACTCACCAGTTTCATCTCCCAAGGGGCCAACATTCACCTCAGCGAATCTCCACCCTTGTATGTACCTGTAGAAGCTTTTGCCATCTTCTTTTCTGTTCGGTGTTAGTTTTTTTTCATAATTTACCTTAACTCTTTTTATTACTTTTTTAGCATACCTTTCTTTATGTTTGCAAGTGCCCCAATCTTCCAGCCTGTCACTGGCCTTTGCAATATGATATAACATGCTTTTTGCCTTTATAATGTCCTTGACCTCCTTGTTTAGCCATGGATGCTTTTTTACCCCTCTTCACATCTTTCCTCCTCACTGGGATTTTTTTTTGTGAGGAATTGAGTATCTCCTTAAACAACAGCCACTGCTCATCAGCTGTCCTACTTTTTAGCCTTCCTGTCCAGCCCATATGGGCCATATCTGTCCGCAAGCCTATGTAATTTCCTTTATTTAATTCTGGAACACTAGTGTGGGACTCCACTTTCTCACCCCCAAATTTAATCTTGAATTCTACCATTCTATGGTCACTACTCCCTAGTGGATCCTTAACTATGAGGTAATTAATTAATGCCTCCTCATTACAAAATACCAAATCGAGAGTAGCCTCATCACTGGTTGGTTCCCCAACATACTGTTCCAGGAAACAATCTTGATTCCTCCAGTCTATGTGCATATTAGAATCACCCATTATTATTGCCGTACATTTCTTGCAAGCCCCCAGTATTTCCTGGTTTATATTGTGCCCCACTGTAGAACCGCAGTTTGGGAACCTATAGATTACTCCTACCAAGGACTTCTTCTCTTTGTTATTTCTTATTTCTACCCAGATTGATTCGACATCTTGGTCTCCAGGGCTTATGTCATTTCTCATTACAGCACTGATCCCTTTCCTCACCAGCAGGGCTACGCCACCTCCTTTTGATTTCAGCCTATCTTTCCGAAATACTACGTACCCTTGGATATTCAATTCCCAGACCTGGTCTCCCTGCAACCATGTTTAGTAATCCTCACCAAGTCATAACCTTTTGTTTCTATTTGCACCATTAGCTCATTAAGTTTGTTATGAATACTTCTTACATTGAGATACAAAGCTTTTAAATTTGTATTAATGTTAGATTTTCCTACTCTTCTGTAATTCAGTGCTGCATAACGACAGGCACCTGTTCTGTCCCTCACTTTTATTTTCTGGTAGCCATCCACCATTTTGTTAACCTGCTTATCTCCTCCTTTAAAGTTTCCCCCCCAATGAACGCTTCCCCCCCTATTTAGTTTAAAGCCCTATCTACAGCCCCTAATTACGTGATTCTCTTGGACTCCGGTCCCAGCATGATTTAGATGAAGACTGTCCCTTTGGAACATGTCCCCTCTTCCCCACTACTGGTGCCAATGTCCCATGAATTCAAACCCACTGATCACACGCCATTCTTTGAGCCAAGCATTTACCACCTTAATCTTATTGAACCTGTGCCAATTAGCTCGTGGCTCAGGTAGCAATCCAGAAATTATTACCTTTTTGGTTCTGTTTTTTAATTTAGCTCCTCGCTGTTCATACCCACTTAGCAGAACCTCTGAGCTTGTTCTACCTATGTCGTTGGTTCCAATGTGGACCACGACAACTGGATCTTTACCCTCCCACTCCAAGTTCCTCTGCAGCCCAGATAAAATAGCCTGAACCTGAGCACCAGCTAGGCAACACAACCTTCGGGAATCTCGATCCTGGTCACAGAGAACAGTGTCAATGCCCCTAATTATAATATCCCCGATTACGACTACATTTATTTCCTCTCCCTCCAGTTGAATGGCTCCCTGTACCACAGTGCTGTTGCCAGTTTGCTCATCCTCCCTGCAGTCTTCAATCCCATCCACACAGGGAGCAAGAATCTCAAACCTGTTGGACAGGGATAAAGGCTGACACTCCTGCAACCCTACCTCCCGGATCCCGCTACCTGCATCACTCGCAGCACACCATCCTGTCCCTGACCATTGGCCGTATTTAAGTCAGCTATTCTAAGGGGTGTGGAATAGTGTCCAGGTACTGCTCTCCCTCCCAGGTGTGTCTCAGTGACCGAAGCTCAGACTTCAGCTCATCAACTTTGATCCGGAATTCCTCAAGCAACAAACACGACAGACGTGCTCACTGGGAACCACAATGGGGTCCACTAGTTCCCAAATCATACAGAAACAACACATCACCTGACTTTCCATGTCTATTTTATCTAATGAGTTTTTAATTTGGTTTTTAAACCCTATTTTTTTATTTTACAATTTAAAAAAAAATCTCCTTATTACCTGTCAGAAAGCAATTTATCAACTGTAAGAGGGACCTGAACTCTGTCCAAGTGAAAGGTCATTGACCTGTAACCTTATTTCTCTGATTCGCCACCGATGCTGCCTGACCTGCTGTGTTTTCCCAGCATTTGTATCCTTATTTCAGACTTCCAGCATCCAGTATATTTTGCTTTTGCGTCCAAAGGTACTTTGTTATTTGTTAAGTGCTTTAAGATGTCCCGCGTTTACACAAGCATACTACAAATGTACGTTTGTTCTTTCTTTATTCTGCAACAGTATGATTTAGCCATAGGTCAATTATTAACCTACAGAATTCAAACATAGAGGGCAGGATTCTGTCGTAATCGATGGGGCGGGCAACTCCGGCGAGACGGAGTGGCGTGAACCACTCCGGCGTCAGGCCATCCCAAAGGTGCGGAATCCTCCGCACCTTCAGGGGCTAGGCCCGCCCCGGGGTGGTTTGCGCCCAGCCAGCCGGCGGGAAAGGGGCTTGGCGCCAAATAGCCTCCGCCGCCTCGCACGCGTTGGCGCTTGCGCGGGAGCGTCAGCGTGTGCTGGCGTCATCCCAGCAGATGCGCAGAGGGCTTCGTCTCCACACAGGCAATGGCGGACTGCTACGGCCGCCGGTGCGGAACAGTAGAGTACCCCCATGGCACAGGCCCATCGGCGGATCGGTGGGCCCCGATCGTGGGCCAGGACACCATGGGGGCACCTCCCGAGGCCAGATGCCCCGGCGCCTCCCAAGAACCCCGAAGGCCGCCCGCGCCGCCAGATCCCGCCGGTAAGGGACCTACTCCAATTTACGCCGGCGGGACTGGCAAAAAACGGGCAGGACTTTGGTCCATTGCAGGCCGCAGAATTTGGGCAGCCCCGGGACCCATTGAGTTGCGCCGGTCCCCGCCATTCTCCGAGGCGGGCGGCGCGATTCATGCTGGGCCGATTTTTGAGGGGCCGGAGAATCTGGAGGATGGAGGGGGCAGGATTCACGCCGACCCCTGGCGATTCTCCGACCCGGCGGGGGGTCAGAGAATCCCGCCCAGAACCTTGCCGAGGCGTATCAGTGGTTATAATCATCCGGGGACGGTATGAGAAGAATGGAACAGCTATTCTTCTGGTCATGGAGACAGTCACTATCCAAAGGGGCCCTATACTCCAGCAGTGAGTGAATTAGAAGAAGAGTTCATAGAAGACTTTTCAAGAGACAGGATAGATGACTAGAGGATTTGGAAATCCAAGTGCAATAAGAAAATAAAGCACCATGCAGACTGCTGTGTTGCTATGTGACAAGTCCACATTACTGTGAATTTGTTTGCATCAGAACATCTACAACTAAATTATTGGCTGGCATTACACTTCAGCACCATGGAAGTTTCAAATTTCTAAATGGATTGCTTTTACATTATAGCTGGACCAAAATGATTGTTAAGAGAAGAATCTGAGTTAAGCCTCCTTTCAAAATGTACTGAAAAGGGAAGAACAATGGCAAATCCCATTTGATTCATTTAAATTAAGAATAGTAATGTTCAGCTAATGAAGTCCGCTGTTTAAGTGATTTGTTGCCCCCCCCGCTCCCCTTCCCCTCACCTGTTTGTTACATGTGCCTCAAAGTTTCTGGATTTAAAAAGTAGGGGGTGAAGTGGATTTAGTTGTGCCCAACATGACTCCGAGTAAGGCAGATTGAGATTGGTTCAAGCAGATTTTTCTAGCAGATACCTGTTTATCTTGAAGTCTATTTGCTTGCCTTTATCTGAATATATAAAACACTGATTTTCCCCTCAAATGTTGTCAGTTGTGGCTGAATTGGTGATCTTCTTGCCCCAGTGTAAGAAGGTTGTGCTTAAATCCCACTCCAGGGCTTGTGGAATCTAGGCTGACACTAAAGTGCAGAAACGAGGGAGTGCTGCACTCTCAGAGGTGCCATCTTTCAGAATAGATGTTAAACTGAGGCCCTGTTCTCCCTCCCAGGTGAACATAAGATCGCTCGTTGGTCTGCCCGTAACTTGTTGGAATTTCTAGTGCAAAGAGTTGTCCCCGACCGATTGTTCCAGACTGGTACTGTCCAAAGCCCAGGACTATGCGCTGAGGGATGCATTAAAGCTTGGGGCAGCCACCGCAGAGGAACAATGAGGGACGAACGCTGTCTAAGACCTTTCAGCCATGGTGAACTGAGGGGAGTGGAATTATACAGAATGCCCTTAGGCTTTATGACTCGCATTGAATGTACACTGTGAATACTGTGAATAAGTCCCCAGGGCCTGATAGGATCTACCCCAGAATCCTGAAGGAGGCTAGAGAGGAAATTGCTGAGGCCTTGACAGGAATCTTTGGATCCTCACTGTCTTCAGGTGGTGTCCCGGAGGGCTGGAGAATAGCCAATGTTGTTCCTTTGTTTAAGAAGGGTAGCAAGGATAATCCAGGGAACTACAGGCCGGTGAGCCTTACGTCAGTGGTAGGGAAATTACTGGAGAGAATTCTTTGAGACAGGATCTACTCATATTTGGAAGCAAATGGACGTATTAGCGAGAGGCAGCATGGTTTTGTGAAGGGGAGGTCATGTCTCACAACTTGATATTGTTTTTCGAAGAGGTCACAAAGATGATTGATGCAGGTAGGGCAGTGGATATTGTCTATATGGACTTCAGTAAGGCCCTTGATAAGGTCCCTCATGGCAGACTGGCACAAAAGGTGAAGTCACACGGGTTCGGGGATGAGCTGGCAAGATGGATACAGAACTGGCTAGGTCATAGAAGGCAGAGAGTAGCAATGGAAGGGTGCTTTTCTGATTGGAGGGCTGTGACTAGTGGTGTTCCGCAGGGATCATAGCTGGGACCTTTGCTGTTCGTAGTATATATAAATGATTTGGAGGAAAATGTAACTGGTCTGCTTAGTAAGTTGCAGCCGACACAAAGGTTGGTGGAATTGTGGATAGCGATGAAGACTGTCAGAGGATATAGCAGGATTTAGATCGTTGGAGACTTGGGTGGAGAGATGGCAGATAGAGATTAATCCGGACAAATGTGAGGTAATGCATTTTGGAACATCTAATGCAGGTAGGGAATATACAGTGAATGGTAGAACCCTCAAGAGTATTGACAGTCAGCGAGATCTAGGTGTACAGGTCCACAGGTCACTGAAAGGGGCAGCACAGGTGGAGAAGGTAGTCAAGAAGGCATACGGCATTCTTGCCTTCATTGGCCGGGGCATTGAGTATAAGAATTGGCAAGTCATGTTACAGCTGTATAGAATCTTAGTTCAGCCACACTTGGAGTATAGTGTTCAATTCTGGTCGCCACACTACCAGAAGGATGTGGAGGCTTTAGAGAGGGTGCAGAAGTGGTTTACCAGGATGTTGCCTGGTATGAAGGGCATTAGCTATGAGGAGCAGTTGAATCAACATTCCAGTTTGCAGTGTTACGATCACAGTTCATGGTAGAATTGGACGGGAAGATCCCAGAATGGATCCCTGGCTGATCTTTATTTTTTTCATAAAATGTGGGGTAACAGAGTCACAGGACTTAATTAGTTTTAACAACAAGAAAAAACATTAATTAAACATGAAAAAATTGGATTATGATGCAACATGCCTCTACTCCCCCGTTAGTTTAACAGTTACACACAGGTTTTAGGATTAACATGGATAACAATGTACATCTTAATCTGCAATGGTCTCATTAACACAAAGTCCCTTTTACACACACCAGGTGGGCTGATAAGCTCTCCACTCTGAACCCAAGTGAATGTTTGTGGATGTCTCCTGAGAACCCGCACCCCCCCCCCCCCCCCCCCCCCCCAGATGACCTTCACGTGAGAGTTTCCAAACTCCACCCCTAAAAACACATTTCATAATCTTCTCTCATCATAAAGCAAACCTAAATGCTTTGCATTGCAAAATCCAGACCAGGATTTCCAAATGATACCTTTGAACAAAGCTTTGTCTCCAATTTTAAAAGCAAATCCAGTTCAAGATTTTACACCAACCCATTTAGGATTTCTTCACTGCTGTGCAAGCTGCTCACAATTCTAGATTCCCCAATTGTGTTAAAATTACATTAAATGTTTCATCTACCTCTGAAGTATGTGTCCCACTTTAATTCTAATTACAGCAATTGTCACTTTAACTCAGAACACTTTGTTTACTTTTCTTTGAATTCCTCTGAACAATACCTTGGCCCCTTTTCCCTTAACATGCGGTGTCTTAAATGTTTTTTGTGTCCCAATTCCCTGGTTACCTGGAATGTATCTTATTCCTGAGGAAGATTGTATTTTTGCAGCTCCTTTCTCTTGTCCAGCTTCTGCTGGCAGAGTTAAGAGCTGTTCTCTCCCCAGTGTCATGTCTCCAGCTGCCCACAATTTCAGTTAAAACTAAAAATTAAAAGCTTTTCTCCTAGTCCTGTTCCTGGCCATTCCCACCAACACTCTGCCTTTCTTACCGCGCCCCTGGTCCCTCCGGTGCCTGTCACCAGGGGGCCTCTCACCCCACCACCCGTCCTTGCCAGCGATACGTTCTGAGGCCCCAGTCCTATGCCCTCCTGTGTGGTCTACCATGGGTGCCCTCCTTGGTTGAGTTACATGATACCCACCAGCAGGTTTTATTGGGGCACCTTGTGCCACCGAGCAGTGCCATGCCTGATGGCTTGCTTGCGGGCAGGGCCTATGGATGGGGCTGGGCGAGGAGGGTGGGCACCTATTGAGACCATAGCTGTAGTGTGCCGTGGGTCCTGTGTGCGATGCAGGGATTGTGCCTGTTCGGGGGAAGGGTGGATGGGAGCATGTGTGCAGTGGGCCAGCAGGGCTTGGGATGACCAGTGTTCCTGTGGGGTGGGCTAGCTGATAGTGCCACTGGTGGGACATCTGTCCTGGGGGGGGGGGGGGGGCAGTGTGCCAGGGTGGGTGCCAAAGTGCCAAAGGGTCCGCTGTTCGGGCTACTCTCTCCTCTTCCCCTACTCCTCTTGCAGAGAGGCAGCACCTCGGATGGATGCATTGAGCGGTGCCAACACCTGGTGAGCCACTGGCTGCACTGGACCACACCCATCCTGCAGACCATCGCTGGAGGCCGGGGAACACTGGGTCAGGCCTACTCACCTTTTTTTCGTGTTTTTATTAGTTTTCACATTTCTATGATACACATTCCAGTTTGTTCTTTAAATTTACAAGTTTCATCACCGCGCTTTGTATTGGACATGTTTTGTGGAAGCCTTCTTCCGACCCATGGATGGGGAATTTTATCTTCCCTATTGGAGGAATTCTGACAGGTCGGACAGCCAGTCTGCAGCTTTGGGTGGTGCTGCCGATCAGCAGCCGAGCAGGATTCTTTGGCGGGCGTGTCCATTGTTGCAGGCATGAACCTGTGGTTGTTACAGATGGGAGCTATCGTGGAAATTTCGATTAGGCCGAAGTGTTGTCTCATTTGATACCACGTTTGGAGCATGGCAGCAGCGCTGGTCTTCTTGGGTGTTTGGTTGGAGGGGATGGGAGTGCGGCCGTGACTAGGGCTCGAGGGAAGTCCCTGTGTAGGAACTCTCCGCCATCCTCGGCCATTCCGCTCCTGTTTCCTTCACCCATCCCCTCACCTTTCCTGCTGTGGCCGTCCAGTGGCAGAACTGTAGGTTTGAGAGGACCAAACCTTCCATACTTCTTTTCCGTTGTAGGACCCATTTTTCGATCTTTGCGTTCTTCCTTCCCCTCACACATATGCCTGATTAGTTTATCTACCAGGTTGAAAAAGGCCTTGGGGATTGTAGATCAGGAGGAATCTGAACAGGAAGAGGAACCTGGGCAGTCCATTCATTTTGATCGTCTGCGCTCTCCCTGATAGGGAGAGTGAGAGTGGGCCCCACCTCTGCAGGTCCCTTTCAACTTTCTCCACTAGACTCGTCAGGTTCCATTTGTGGATCATTGTCCAGTTGTGGGCAATTTGGATCCCAGGTAGCGGAATTTGTTCTGGGCTTGTTTGAACAGTAGTCCCTCCAGCTTTGTCCATCTCCCCTGCGAGTTCACCGGAAGATTCCACACTTGCTCAGATTGTGTTTGTCGCCCGAGAAGGCTCCAAACTCCTTTAAGAGCTTCATGATCCATTCCATACTGGCTTGCGGGCCCGAGATATAGAGAAGCCAATCACGCAGAGTGAAGTCTATGCTCTTTGTCTCCCCTCTGACCTTTTGACGTTCAGGGAACAATTGCCAATGGCTCAATTGCCGGAGCAAACAGCAGCGGGTACAGCGAGTCCCCCGGGGGAGTTCGGAGGTGTACAGACCCTGGCAGAAGGCCTCAAAGGCCTTATTGACCTTTTCCAGCTCGGCTACCAGCCTGCCGTAGCTCTCCCTGACCTGTGCTATTTCCCTCGTGGCTGCTGGTGAGCTTTGTCTCCGTGCTCGTAAAAGGTCCCCCGTGCCTGGCGGAGTTGTGCACTGCTTTTCTCATGAAGAGCAGGTCAAAGTCCACTTGAAGCTTTCTCCTCACTGCCAGGAGATCTACGGTCGGGGCCGCGGAAATCGTGTTCGGCGATCGGCCAGAGAATCCCCGTTGACGCCAAAATCGGGGGCGGTGCCGCTTTTGCCCCCAATGGGCCGAGTTCCCGAAGGCGTGGGGCGCGTGTGCTATTTCTTTTCAGGAACCCGGCGTGGCGGCTGTGGACTAAGTCTGGCGCCGCCACAGTCAGGGGGGAGCCGATCCTCGGGTAGGAGGTGCTTTGCGGGTGCTGGGGGCACTGGTGGGGGGTGGTCACAGGGTGGCGGGATTGGCAAAAGGGGGGCACTATTTGGTAGGCCAGGTCTGCGCGCTGCCGGCGGCATGCGTATGCACGGCCACGGACCCGGCAATTCTCTGGCCGTATGCACAGTTAAAGCAGGGGGCTCTACGCTGCGTGCCTACTAGCCCCCCACCAGACGTACACCCCCCCTCCCCCCCACCCTCCTATGATGAGTCGGTGTGTGTCTATGTCGGGAACTTCCGCCATGAACTTCTTTATGAATTCCGTGTCGTCCCAGTTGGGAACATACATGTTAAGGACCAGTGGCGCCCCTTCTAGGACTCTGCGGACCATGATGTACCGTTGCCCTGGTTCTGTAACTGTCTTCGTTGTTGTAAACACTGTCCTCTTTTTGAGCAATATGGCTACCCCCTAGCTCAAGTCCCATAGCACAAATGGTACGTCTGTCCCACTCATCCCTTTCTTACCCACTTCAGTCCTTCTCCCTTAGGAATGTCTCTTGGAGGAAGACTATGTCAACTCTCATACTTTTCAGGTGGATGAAGACTCTGAATCTTTTCACTGGCCATTAAGTCTCCTGATGTTCCAGGTTCCCTTTGTTAGAGAGCCATCCAAAATGGTCAAGGTCGCCATACTCACAATGAGGCTGGACCTCTGCACTCTGGGGTTTCCCTTTGTCTAGAGGCCACCCAAGATGGCCGCCTACCATGTGTATACCATGTGGATTTGCCCCTGCACTCCGGGTTACCCTTTGTTTGGGGAACTTTCAAAGTGGCTGCTTTCGGTGCCTTTGTGTTCCCTGCTGTCATGTACAATCTGTCGTAGCCAGTCGAGAGCCCTTCCCCCCCCCTTGTCCTTCTACTCTCCCGCTGAGTCTGCTTCCCTCCCTCTTCCCCCCTTGCCCCTGCTAGTATCCCCTCCCCATTTCCCATGCACCCATTTATCCCTCTTGATACCCCCCATCCCATTTGCAGCGTTCTCCCCCTGTCGCCAGGCACCCTCTCCCTAGCGGGAGATGCACTATGGCCCCCACCTCACTTGTATTTCCTGGCTCTAGCTTACACGCTTGTGTGGTGGTCCCCCCTCCTGGTGTTGGTCTAAACTTCACCCCCTCCTGCGCCCTGTTGCTCTCACCACCTCCTTTCTGAGCCATAGCTCCAACATTCAGAGCAAGGCGGTGCAATCCTGTGCAAACAGTCTCTAAATGTCTCAATCCACCAAGGTGTCTGGTTCATCACTTGTTCTGCTGCCATCTTCCCAGCCCACGTTTGTGGATGAATTTGTCTGCATCCACTGGTGTGCTGAACTAATGTCCTCTGCCCTGAAAGGTGACACAGAACTTGATGGGGTACAGCATTTCAAACTTCACACAGTTCTTATAGAGGTCTTGCCCTGGCTCTGTTGCCCTGCCCTGACTCGGCACTTGGCCTGGTCTGCCTCAATGTCCTGATAAATCCTGATTGGGTGTCCCTCTCAGTTGCAGGACCTTGTCTGTCTGGCCCATCTCAGGATTGTTTCCCGGTCCTGGTATCGATGTAGCTTTGCGACTATGGTGCTTGGTTGCCATCCGGCCTTGGTCTTTGACCTGAGTGACCTCTAGATTCTGTCTCTTTCTGGCGGATTGGGGAAGCTGTCTTTCCCCACCAAGTTGCCCAGCATTTGGGGCGTGTATTTGATGGGGTTCTTCTCTCGGTTCCCTCCGGTAGGCCCACTATGCATGGGTTCTGGCGCCACAATCCGTTCTCCTCATCCTCGACCTTTTGCCTTAGCATCCCTTGTGTCACCACCAACCTTGCCATCTCCATTTCCAATGCGGTGATCAGGTCGCTTTGGCCAGTCAAGGTTTCTCCAGCTCTCTTATGGTTGCGTCCAGGTTGTGCAGTCACCCCTCAGACTTTCCCAGGGCCGCCTGCAGGGTGATCAGCACCTCTGCCACCGGCACCTTGACCGATGCCCTCATCTCTGCTTTAATAGCCTCCTAGAGCTCCTAGAGTCCCTTTGAAAGGAACCCCCTTCATCCGTTTGTCAGGGAGGGGATGCTCTGTGTGTGGACTGATAGTCCCTCTCGGTCAGCTGTGACCGGGGCCTCATCGCCCTGCGTGCCTGCCATCTCCTTGATTCATCTCCCCAGGATTTTGCTGCCTTTTCCGTCAGTTTGACCCCTGGAGCTGCTGTTGCTCTGCATATCTAGTCCTGGTGTTGTTGGAAGAGGGTGAGGGGTGTTTTTCCTGATTTTCGCAGGCTATTTTGTGCCTAATTCCAAGTTGTCAGGAGGAGAGCCACCTTTCGTGCATTCGCTCGGTGCATCGCCGTCACTAGAAGCCATCGTCGGGTCTGTTATTAATACGTCAATGAGTGTTACTGTACGTTGTTCATGCCCACGCAGCGCGGAGGGTGGAACGCATCCATGCCACCATTGAAGCGCACCATTGGACACCCAGCGCCGACCTCGATTTTCGGCTGGCATCCAATACTCCGGTCGATCGTGATTAGTGGTTATGGCATTGCTGAGAATCCCGTCCTCGGAAAACTCTGCTTGTGGGCAGAGTGTAGTTTCTATCAGGAATCTTGTTCACTGTGAATTGCTTCTGTCGCCAAGGCCAGCAGCAGAATATGACCAGTCTTATTCAGTTTAGTGACTGGAATCGGCACGCTAATTTAAATATATGGGGGGCGGGATTCTCAGTCAACGACGGATTCATGAAACGCGATTGGGCGGAGTATCGGTTCCGATGCCGAAATAGCGGCGAGTGCCGATTTCATGCCAAATCGCAATTCTCTGTCACCTCGACAGCAGTGTCAATGCATTCCACTCTGCATGTACAGTAAACACCATTTGCATGTCATGAGTGGGCCTGACTCGGTGGGCGCGATTCTCCGCTCCCACGCCGGGTGGGAGAATCGCAGGAGGGCCACTCTGGCACCCCCCGCGATTCTCCCACTCCCCCCAAAATGGCATGTTGTGTTTTGCGACACGGCGCTCGGAGAATCGCGGGACGCCGTTTTTCACGGTGACCCGCGATTCTCCGACCCGGATGGGCCGAGCGGCCGGCCGTTCCCGACTGGTTCACGCCGGCGGCAGCCACACCTGGTCGCTGCCGGCGTGAACATGGCGCCAGCAGCTGTTTTGTGGCCTGTGGGGGGCAGGGAGGGGAGTGAGCACCACGACCGCGCTCGGGAGGGGACTGGCCGACAATCGATGCCCACCAATCGTCGGGCCGGCGTCTCAACGGGACGCACTCTTTCCCCTCCGCCGCCCTCAAGATCAAGCCGCCACGTCTTGTGGGGCAATGGAGGGGAAGACGGCAACCGCGCATGCACCAGTTTCAGCCGTCAGCCATCGTTACGTCAGCCGCGCATGCGCAGGTTGGAGCCGGCCAACCTGCGCATGCGCGGTTGACGTCATTAGGTGCGCCGGCCGCGTCATTCTCGGCGCGCTGGGCCTTGACGCCAGCGGCAAGGCCCCGCGGCCGAGATTCACGGCACGGCCCTCCTAGCCCCCCGGGGCGGAGGGGGGGGGGTGGGGGTTGGGGGAGAATAGGGGGCAAGGAGCGGCCTCCGACGCCGTCGTGAACCTCTCCGGGTTTCACGACGTCATCGGGCCCTGCGGTGAATTCCGCCCGGCATTCTCCGGGGCCTCCGTAATTTTCCACCTCTGATGCTCAAAATTCCTGATGGCGAGTTCCATTTCTTCTTTTAAAAATCGTGAAACTGGCATCGTGGCTGATGAGGGAGAGAGAGGGGATATGGAAATTGTCCAACATCGCCATATTTTGCTGACAGTTGTGGCGATGGTCGGAGGGCCTTCTGCCAGGGAGGAGAGGAGCTGGCCACGAGGTGGGCTGTGGGATCAGGGTGGATGGCCACAGAACACCATTGCCGTAGCCTGCAAGGCAGCCATGCAGCTGCGTACGTCGCTAACAGCCCACTGTGAATGTAGGGCCACAGGTCATGTAGGTGTCCCCCCAGGTCACCACCTAGGTGCCCTCTGGCTGAGCTGACTGTGTGTGGGGATTGTAATGTGTATGTGCGGCTGCAGCTTGTCAGCCTCCTGTGTGTCAATCACAGACCCGGCGAACCCCTCACCGTTTTTCATTGGAAACGATTGTGCTCCACGTGGCGCCATCCCCTCCATAGTCGTTGAATCAGTCCAGGTTCGGCGGCAGTTTTGCTGTCGCGAAAGTTAACGCATCGTGCCCTGATGCTTAGTCTCAGAAATGGAGAATCCAGCCCAGGATGTTTTTAAAATAATACTATAGCTTTCTCCAATAACTGACTCAGTGGCAATCATAACAGAAGACCATAATTCGAGTACCCAATTATTTTTTTACAATTAAGGGGCAATTTGGCATGGCAAATCCACCTTACCTGCACATCTTTGGGTTGTGGGTATGAAAACCCAAGCAGACATGGGGAGAATGTGCAAACTCCACACAGACAGTCACACAGGGCCGGGATTCGAACACAGTGCCACCGTGACGTCCAGAAGACCATAACATTTAAGGGAGATTGAAAAATTAATTCATCTGCCCATTTCAGCCTGTGAAGTTGACCATAAGCTCCCATATTCCACTTTAAAGTGACACATGCTTGGTTTGCTTTCCTGGCGATTGATGTTCATGAGCAAGATTTCTTTGCTGACTCTATGAAACATTGGTGGAAGAATCACTGAATAATTTAGCTTTTTTGTATGGGATTATAAATTCTTCTGAATCCAAAACTAAACATGTCCCAGCACAGAAACAGCTTGAGAGATTTCATAGAGGTTGTGCCAGTGTTTGGTTTGCGGTGATTTAGTCCGAATGTAGAAAGCAGAGGCCTCGTGAACCCATTGTCCTTCCCTGCGCAGCAGTGATGTTTTTGTTGAGAACAAATGATCTTCAGAAATGTGATGCGCTTTGTGAGCCTTTAATAAAATTACCAAGATGGGAAAGGTGGCTTATGGTGTTTGCTGATGCAGACCTTTCTACTGGATAAAAGCTAACTAAATCAGGAGCCATCACCGAGTAATGAGATGTGAGGCCCAAATCTGTTTAAAGCGCACATGACGAGTAATACAATCACTGGATTTTTGTTTTGAGCCTAAAATGCACTCACTGACCCAACAACTCTATGGCCTTCGCATTTCCATATGTTTGTTACTCTTAAAGAATTCATGGATTGCGAATGCCACCAATAAATTCTGAAGGTTTCACAGTTCTCGGAGAAGTGCCATTTCAGGATAATCGGAGGCAAAGTTGGTGGACCAGACAAGATTTTATTTAGCTATTTGCATCTCTGTCACTCACGTGGTTTTAATGAATGTCCCACCACCATCAGATAGCAGCATCCATGTCCATTTAATCCCCGCACATGTCCAGCAGTTAGGTGCCAAATTCCTACCTGTTCTGTTTTCAGTCCCCTTGCACAGGTTTACAATGTAGGAATTGCTCCCACAGTTAATGAATCACTTTTACTGAGTTGAAGGAACAAGGGAATCATCTGGAAATGGTGAACTCCGTTATGTTGCATTACTCCAAGCCAAGAATTAAAGATTTAAATAGTTGGTGACATATTTGGACAGAGGGCCCCCGACCCACGATGCACCTGTGCCTGTTTCCGTTGAGGCAGGCAGTGTACATATTTGCTGCTGCCTCCTCATTTAAATGATTGCAGTGTCAGCCTGCGTGCAGCCCCATACTGCTGACCAGTTGAGTGTTCAGCAGTGGCCCAGAAGTGTCTATTGCCAGCCCACGGTGCATTACCTGCTCCTCTTAGGCAGCCTGCCTTTCTTAAAGGGGAGCTGGACTCAGTGGACGGAACACGCTGCTAATTACGTGTGTTAATAATGGCTGCAAGTAGAAACTGCACAAATGCAGAACCGGTGAAGAGAGAGACGTTCTAAGTTCATGGATGTGTTGGAGGTCTGAACATCGGATGTTCACTTCAGGAGAAAAGTCATATTTCTGTAGGAGGAGAGTGGTTTTGTGGGGGGTGGGGAGGAGGTCCTTGAGGACATTTTCTGAAGTTAATGGAACCAAGTGGCCAGGGAGGTAAATGCCCTCAAGACCTGACAACAGTGTGACAACAAATTCAGCGATCTCACTTGTTTGGTCAAGGTCGGAAAATACATTTTTGAATGATGCTTCCTACTCCCTGCACCATTAGCCACTCACATTTCTCAAGGTACCACACCCTTATCACTCACCAACACCAGTCTCTGACAGTTAGGATTCATGCCTGACATCTAATAACTCCATCTCATGCTCACACACCTTCCAATGGTGTCAGCCTCACCCCCCAGGTGCTTCCATATATCTTCAGATATTCAACCACGGCAAACATAGAACATAGAACAGTACAGCACAGAACAGGCCCTTCAGCCCTCAATGTTGTGCCGAGCCATGATCACCCTACCCAAACCCACGTATCCACCCCATACCCGTAACCCAACAACCCCCCCCCCCAACCTTACTTTTATTAGGACACTACGGGCAATTTAGCATGGCCAATCCACCTAACCCGCACATCTTTACACTGTGGGAGGAAACCGGAGCACCAGGAGGAAACCCACACACACACGGGGAGGATGTGCAGACTCCACACAGACAGTGACCCAGCCAGGAATCGAACCTGGGACCCTGGAGCTGTGAAGCATTTATGCTAACCACCATGCTACCCTGCTGCCCTTGCTACCCTGCTGCCCTATCATTGACATTCTTCCCATTCTCTTGCAGGACCCAGTGGCCCATGACTGGAGGGAGCAATGCAGAGCCAATGGGAGACAAGGAAATCTGCATCTCCTGCGTCCTATGGAGCAGATGGTTCTCCACATCATTGGTCGGATGAGAGAGAGCCCATTTCATCTGGTGTCACTGAGACTATTGAGAATAACAGCATGTTGATACCTTTATGTCTCTTCTCCACTCCTTGTTCACCTTCATCCTGCTAGCTGGCAATGCTGATCATGTGACCATGGACATCTTGGCTGTACCTACTCTCACATTTCCATTTCCTCACTGCAACCCTCCACTTCTGATTTTCCACTTTCAGTCACATACCAACTATCACTGGCTCAGCCACAGTAGCTTCAGGAGGGAGGCTGAAAGGAGTTACATTCCTCTGAGACAGAAGCACTTGACTTGACACTCATTGCCACCGCTGAGACACTGGCAGTGTGCAAGCTTTACATGCTGGTATAGAATCAGGATCTACCCGTGGTGAGTAGCTGCGTATAAGTGACCACTGGGAAAGGCTAACTGTTGTGCCAGCTCAGTGGAGGACGAGTTCCCTGACGAGTTCTGCAGTGGGCTCAGATTTGGACTTTGATGGAGCAGAATGCTGATGAACATGCACAATGAGATGTTGTTGTAAGCCTGCCAGATAACCTCTTGTTAGCTCCAACCTGGCACAGGCAAGCGCACAGAGACTAAAGTTCATCCTTTCCAGCAAGGAAGTGATGGCCAACTCTTTGACAGCCCGTTTTTAAAAATTCATTTCCAGGATGTGGGCGTTTCTGGCCAGCCTAACTGTTGTAGGGCGATGTCATACAATGAGGCAGAGTTAAATTACAACAGTGATTTAATAACTACGGAAAAAGCTTACATACAGATCAGCACAGCTCCAACATAGGTCTTGCTCCACTGACTCCAGGGTTTACTCTGATATCCCCCTATCACTATACACTGGGTAGTGTGTTGAGACCCAATAGGCTCAGGTTTGTGCATCTCATCCTCATCGGTTCCAATTGGATCATGTAGCCCGCGAGGGAGCATCTCTTTAAAGGGCCCTTCTATCAAACTCCTCCCCTCTTAAGTTCCGTAACAATTTCACAAAAAAACCTCTTATATACAACCATGTACAGTTTACAGAATTCTCAGTAAGGGAGCCAATGGGCAAAGTTCATAACGTCAGTCTATCAGGGGACTTATGGACTCTTGCAGAGAGCCACAACTCTGTAACCAGTTCCTTCTTACTTGAGGCATTCGAGTCTACATCAGGGGCAGCAGTTTTAGATTCTGAAAATGAGCCAGTACGACACTCCCCAATTCCTTCTGCTGACACACAAGATTCCTCAGGCAAAACCCTTGGTTCTACCTCTGTAGACACTGTGGCTGCTGCACTGGTAACTATTATTGGGTTCACACGCTTCGCTGTGGGTGGTGGTGGAGGGGGGGGGGGGGGTGCACAGCTTTCTACCTTTTTATATGATCTATATGCTTCCACACTTCGATGATATAAGACACTGGGTCAGTTATTGTCATAACCTTCCTGGGTATCCAAGTTGGTCCCCCTCCGAATTTCCAGAGGAAAACTAAATTTTCTATTTCAAACAACCTGTCTCCCTTGGCTGAGTTGTGATATTCCATCTATGCTTAGCCTCCACCCTCCCTGTAAATTCGGGGAAAGGCAGGTCTGGAGGTGTCGACCGATCAACAATTAAACCGGAGTAGCCCCAGTGGTAGCATGTGGAGTCGTATTGCATGAGAGTAAAGCATTTACGAAGCGGAGCGGCAGTGGTCTGCTGGCCTGTTTCTTTATTGAGACTTTAAAGGTTTGGACTGCTCGCACCAACCCATTGGAAGTAGGGTGGTAGGCAACCATTCGTATGTGCTGGATACCGTTAGGTTGATAAAGAGTTGAAATTCCTCGGCTGTGAAAGCAGTGCCTTTGTCAGAAATGATCACCTCTGGGATGTCATGTGTGGTGAAAATCTGTCACAGCTTTTTTTTAAATTTAGAGTACCCAATTCATTTTTTCCAATTAAGGGGCAATTTAGAGTGGCCAATTCACCTACCCTGCGTACCTTTGGGTTGTGGGGGCGAAACCCACACAAACACGGGGAGAATGTGCAAACTCCACACGGACAGTGATCCAGAGCCAGGATCAAACTTGGGACCTCCGCACAGTGAGGCATAACTGTTAACCACTGCACGACCGTGCTGCCCTGTCACAGCTGTTGGCCATGGCTGATGCAGTTGTTGAACGCATGAGTTGGACGTTCAACCATTTTGAGTGGGTGTCCACAACAATCAAAAACATCATTCCCATGAAAGGACCTGCAAAATCAATGTGGAGCCTCGTCCAAGGGCAAGCCGGCCACTCTCAAGGTCATAGTTTAACCACGGGTGGAAGGATCTGCTGTGCCTGGCAATGTTGATAATGACTGGCCAGACTCTCTATTTCTTTGTGTGTCCCTGGCCTTCTCTTGGGACTTCTCTTCTGGATCTTTCTCAAGTTTATTCCCTGGAGCTGCCAAGGTTTTCTTTGGGAACTAGGTGCAGTCTGTCTGACTCTGCATCTGGCATGTATATGGCCTTTTCTATTGCATCTGATGCAAATTGTTTTGCTTGGGCGGCACGGTAGCACAGTGGTTAGCAGCACTGTTGCTTCACATTGCCAGGGACCCGGGTTTGATTCCCAGCTTGGGTCACTGTCTGTGCGGAGTCTGCACCTTCTCCCTGTGTCTGCGTGGGTTTCCTCCGGGTGCTCCAGTTTCCTCCCACAAGTCCCGAAAGACGTGCTGTTAGGTGAATTGGATATTCTGAATTCTCCCTCAGTGTACCCGAACAGGCGCCGGAATGTGGCGATGGGGGGATTTTCACAGCAACTTCATTGCAGTGTTAATGTAAACCTACTTGTGACAATAATATAGATTATTATTGTTAAATTAGCTCTTTATATTTGCATCTATTTTGGGAATGGTCTCCCCCACAACGATAACAAGCCTCTAGACCCTGTGACTGATGGACACTCTTCCTTTTCTCAGGCTCTGCTGCACCCTCACTATGGGTACTTTGAGCAGCCGCCTTAACTGATTTGCCTCACTTTGCTCAGCTTGCAGTTCAAAAGCGTTTTGTTCAACGCTGTCAGTTGCTTGAGCTAACTCAACCGCTTTATGTCGGGATAATCTGGTTTCTGCCAGCAACATCTTCTGAATATTAAAGTTATTGATACTGCAGACCAAACAGTCACCTGATATATCCCTGAGGGACTGACCAAATTTACAATATTCTGACATCTGGGGAAGCCTGGCTACAAAAGCGGATACCGTTACTCCAGGGCCCCAAATGGCTGAATGGAATTCACCTGAGGAAGGAGCAGTGCTCCGAAAGCTAGTGTTTGAAACAAGCATGTTGGACTTTAACCTGGTGTTGTAAGACTTCCTACTGGAATTTATAGCGTGTGTTATAATGGAGGATGGAGGTTGCAGTGTCCTCTCACTAGTTGATCAAAGGATTTGGTATCCACAGCCTTCGGAGATGTTAGGCTTCTCACGAGGTTATATGCTTGTCCACCGCAAACTGTGAGTAATATAACTTTGTCCTTATCTTCTGCCAGGATTTTGTTGGCAGCGAAAAAGTATCAAAGACTAACTTTCAACCTCTGGATCAAATGGATCGATTTTACCGAATAGACGCATTGCTATTCCTCTCTGATTGATTCTTTACCTTTTTTGCAGGTCTCCGAGAGGCCACTCTTTTCCCCTTCCGATAACTTTTCCTGTTTTCGACTGGCCCGATTTATTTTCGTCGGCAATGTTGTTGCGTGAGGCAACACGACGAGGCAGAGATTTATTAACAATGGAAGAACTTTATATACACAGATCAACACAACTCCAACACATGTCTCGTCTCACTGACTCCAGGGCACATTCTGATGATTCCCCACCTACCCAGGGCTGTGCCCTGGCACCCGATAGGCCCAGGTCTGCGCACTCCGCCCTCATAGGTTCTGGGCGGGTCATGAGGCCCATGAAGGATTGACCCTTAAAGAACATAAGACATAAGAACTAGGAGCAGGAGTAGGCCATCTGGCCCCTCGAGCCATGCTCTCACACCAACATTTATTGCCCTTCCCTAATTGCCCTTGAGAAGATGGTGGTGAGCTGTCTTCTTGAACCACTGCAGGACCTGTGTTGTAGGTATACCCACAGGGCTGCTCGGTAGGGAGTTCCAGGATTTTAACCTGGCGACCTGTGGACCTGCCCAGGATGCAGTGTATGGTTGCCACTGCAACTCAGGCAGAAACTATTCAATGTCTCACTGCCTTCGTGGAAGCTCGGCCAGAGAGGTCAAGAGGCCCATACCTGTTGCCATGTAGGCACAGACTGCTGTCATCATGCCTGCGGATACCAGCTCTCAAAGGGGCATGCAGGGTCTTACTGCAATCTAACTATCTTTCGTCCGATATATTGCTCGGATTGCTGAGACATTGTCCTGGGAATGTCAGTGGCTCTGTGTAGTTTTTGCCCAGGATGAGATCTTTCATCCTCCCACTAGCGCCACTTCGTCAGTGCCCTTGCTGATGCCTTAAAGCCAACCAGCCCAGGTGCTGGTGGTTCAGTCCAAAGGCTGGCCCTCAAGATTTAGAGATGCTTACTGTCAGCAGTTTTCCACCAATCATGCTGCAATCACTGGGGTAACGCTGCCTAGAAGCACCGGGCTAGGAAAGAGTATCCATAAGTCAGGCACTAAAGGAATGAAGCAGGATCAGTAGTTCATTCTTCCTTGCAAAATTTTCATGTATTTATTTTATAAATTTATTATATAATTTTATTATATAAGGTTTTATTTGGCCAAGAGGACACTGTAATAGGATGAAATGAAAATCGCTTATTGTCACAAATAGGCTTCAAATGCAGTTACTGTGAAAAACCCCTGGATGACTGGAAAGGTGGTGGAAAAACTGATATTGTAAAAGAATCAGAGTCTGAGTAGGTGCTCACAGACAGCCCATCTGGAGCATCTCAGATGCCACCTCCCTGTGCGCACTTCATCCTCCTCCTACACTTGCTCCTCTCTCCACTGAGAATGTTCTCTCTCCACAGCTATTGCTCCATCTTTCTGTCATGTAGCAGACTCAGAGACAATACAGTTGCAGATCCCAGGCCTGTTGCAGCCTTTGTGCGGACAGGTCACCAGATTTTCTGTCCTCCCTGTGAGGAACCGACGACACTCCATGGCAAAGCCAATAACTCACCACAGTGCTTCCCCAAACTATGCCATAATATCAGATCGAAAAAATCAACATACCTGCAAGATAGATATCTGGCCCTTTTCGATAGAGCTCATGGAGCATTATCCTTTCTGGGGGATATATATTAGTTTGTGGGTGGTTGGTGCATGCGTTGAGCAGACCTGTGCAATCTAATTTTCAAAAATCAGCCAGAATTTAATGTCACAACCTGGCCGGTCAATATACTTTCGATGCTTGCATGACACACCCACAAAGGCACCCTGTAACAGTAGGGATATTGTGTGGAAAATAAAGGGTTAACAATTTCATGGTAATACTTCTTACCACAAGATGGTGATCAAGAGCATTCACATATATATCACGTGACGACCCTTGATTCTGGGAGAAAGTGTTTAGGCATGAGATAGAGTAGTTGTGTATTTGAGAGTTCTGCACTTAGAGTTATAGTATAGTTTATTTTAGGAATACGTTCAAATCTTATTGAACTAGTGTTAATAATCAGCTTTGTTAATTTACTTAGCTTGATGTTCTTTCTTCAAGACTACACATTCAAGATATCCAGACAAAGAAAATGGAGAACATCACATGGGACCAGGAATGGTTCTTAAAGTATAATAGTAAGATTTAGAGTAAGAAAAAATCTCCGTGCGAAGAAAAAGAAAATAAATCTCAACCAGGCTCCGATCGCAACAACCTTGTGGAATCCAGAAGCGTCGAGGGGGAAAACAGCCCAGTCGAAGCTTTATGGAGGGTTTGCAGACTCTAAAGCAATTCAGGACATCGAGTAAAGTAAATGTAAATTGGACTAATTTCAAACAACAGTTTGAACTGCGTATCTCAGCCTTAGATCCCAAAGTGGCCGGTGCTCAGTGAAAGATAGTGCTGTTCCTAACAATGGCTGGATCGCAGGCTTTAGAAATATTCAACACATTCCATTTTGAGAATGAGGTTGACAAAAAAAATATAACAAACATATAGGAATGTTCGACAGGCACTGTGAGCTTCAAATCAATGAAAATTCCGAACGATATAAATTGCAGAAGGAAGACCAGAAAACAGCTGAAACATTTGATTGCTTCAATACCGATCTCAGGCTCAAAGTGTAGAACTGTAATTTTTCAATGTTATTAGACTCCCTTCCGCGTGATCAGATTGTATTCGGTATAAAAAATGAAAAGCTGCGTGAAAGATTGCTCAGGCAACAGAAGTTCACATTAGACGATGCTAATATGTGTTGTGCAAGCAAACTTGCTAAAAATCAATATTCCGAAATGTTGTTCCGTGAAAGTGGCGCGAAAACGAACAACGTGGCGGATGCCTTCGATGCGGTGGCGCACTTGAAAAAACAGCGCGCTCCTGATGGTGCCCATTTGGCACATGACGCAATGAGCAAACGTTGTGGCCACGCCCATTCAGTAAAAAAATGCCCAGCCTTCAGTAAACCTGTGCAAAGTGTCGCAGACTTAACCATTTCGCTTTGCAGTGTACAACAGGAATGAAATCGCAATGAAGAGCTGTACAAGAAGTAAATTCAAACAAATGTGAAATTAAAGTGAGTAATCACGACATTGTGGAAGACTAATTAGACTTGGGAGATGTATTTGAGTTCAACGATTCTTTTGCTATTCGCAAAGTAGAGAAAGTAAATACAACTCCACAGGCAATTTCCAAAGTGGATAACTTCAAACCAATCTTGATTTTTTCACAATCAAGATGAGTGGACAATTCCATTAAAGATTAATGGAACCAACAGTCATATCAAAGTGAATACCGCAGAGACGTCGGATATCAGTCTACAGCCAAATGATGAGCCAGAAGAAGAAGACGACGACCCTGTCAGCTTATTTGGCTTCAGTAACGAGCTGATAACAAGTAACATCTGACCTGTGCAGCACAATGGTGAGAGCGAAGGTTCTGAGATGGACTGTGAAGAGGCTGACCATGAGAGTGCAATGGCAAACGAATCAGTTGAGACCACAGCAATTGAATATGAGAGTGCAACAGCTGACAAATCAGTTGCTAGCACATCAATTGTGAATAGCCAACAAGAAACTGCAGACATCTTGTAGAAGTTGACTCCAGATAAGAAGCGCAAGGCGACTAATGATGCATCCTTATCACGTTTTGTTGAAAACTTGAACTCAGAAGAATTCTGAGGAACTCGAGAAAGTGTCGAATGACTTCTTCACACAGAAGACAATGTCAGTCATGGATGTCAGAGTTGGATCTCACCTGAGGAAGGCGTTGTGCTCCGAACTCTAGTGATTTGAAACAAACTTGTTGGAATTTAACCTGATGTTGTAAGACTTCTTACCATGTTTTCAATGTAAGACTTCCAGGCTCGTGGCCTCTCCTACTATCTAACTGCTGACGCTCCGGGCTTGCGGACTCTGCCTGCTCCCTGGCCCTCCATCCTGCTGATCCTTCATTTCGCCTAACCTCCCAATCCCCAACTCTCCCTGTCACCGCTTCCCTCATGTGAGCCTGCGTTGTGAGCGAGGGCGCTAGAGATGAGCAACAAAAGGCAGGAAGAGCAGCTTCAACTTGCATGAGGTGAGTCACATGCCAGAGAGCCGGAAGCAACACGGTTGGTTAAGGAGCAGCAAATGTTGCGAGTCCGAGGGTCAGCAACAAAAGAGAGGTTCAGGGAGAGTCAGAGGCTGTTGCAAAATGGCGCTGATCTGTTTACGTGGCCAGACTTGCGCAAGGCAGCTTTAAAACAAAACTCACAAAGCTAAACAAGAATACAGGCCCCATTAAATGACCAATGATAAAGCAAAACAACCGAAAACAGGGTGATTTCAAACTTCAGCGCCATGGAGGGCTTGTTCATAGGGGATGGCTTTGTTAATGTGTTTCGGGTGGAAACTGGAAAAGTGGAGCATCGTGAGGTTATCCGTGGGCTTGCGGTAAAACGAAGTGTTGAGGTGGCCGCATTCAAACAACCGTGCAACCTCAAACAAATTTTTGTTTGCAGCAAACTACCCAGCCTTCAGAACAGCGACTACGACACCACACAACCTTGCCATGGCAATCTCAGCAAGACTTGCCAGAGCATCGACATGGGTACCACCATTACACATGAGAACACCACCCACAAGGTACACGGTACATACTTGTGTGACTCGGCCAACGTGTTCTACCTCATGCGCTGCAGGAAAGGATGTCTCGAAGCATGGTACATTGGCGAGACCATGCAGACACTGCGACAATAGATGAATGGACATCACACAACAATCGCCAGGCAGAATGTTCCCTTCCTGTCGGGGAACACTTCAGCAGTCAAGGGCATTCAGCCTCTGATCATCGGGTAAGTGTTCTCCAAGGCGGCCTTCAGGATGCGCGACAATTCAGAATCGCCGAGCAGAAACATATCGCCAAGTTCCGCACATGAGTACGGCCTCAACCGGGACCTTGGATTCACATCGTATTACATTCACCCCCACCACCTGGCCTTGGCTTGCAAAATCCTACCAACTGTCCTGGCTTGAGACAATTCACACCTCTTTAACCTTGATACCAATCAATTCAGTCAAAACGGTAGTTAACAAGAACTGTGGTTTTAATCAGCTAGAATGTGCCCACCAGTAGCTCCTCCCGCACTGAGAGGCGGTCCCGGATCGATGGGTTATATACCTTCTCAGAGGGGCGGAGCCACAGGCAGAGTCAACAACAACATCAACATATCAACAGCATACGTGGAACACCACATTCACCCCCTGTTAATAAAACATCCGGCGGGGGTGAAGTGGACTCACAGTTACAGTCTCACAGGAGGGTGGATTGTCCGCTGTGAACATCGCAGTGTAGGCGTTGGTGTCGTGACCTTCTACTCCAGGTGTTTGTCGTCCTCACAATAGGGTCCCGGACAGGGTGACGGTGCAGGGGCGGTACTGATGGACCCGGATGAGTTGATGGGGTAGATGGGGAGGTAGAAGGAGGCGGTGAGGAGATGGTGGGTGCAGGGGTACCAGTTGATGGGGTAGATGGGGAGTTAGAAGGAGGCGGTGAGGTGATGATGGGCGCAGGGGCATGGAGGGTACGGGAAAAAAAGGCAACAGGCCTCCCTGCCTGGTTAAGAGTGGCTGCTAGGGCAATGTCAGACGGATCGCTTTCCACCTGGAACGGGATGGATTCGTCCACGGCGTGCATCGTGGCCTTCGCAATTTCGTATCTGATGCAGTTGAAGGCCAGGCGAGCCTCAGCCGTCAGGGGAAAATTGGTGGACTTAATGAGTAGGCGGGCTTTGTCCTCGTAGTTGGGGACCCACTGGGCATAGTGGGAGAAGAACCTCAAGCCCCTTTAGGGCCTTGGGGCAGTGGGGGAGGGGGAGTTGCAGGAGGGGGCGCGTGCGTTCATTGTCAGGCCCTAGGTCACCGTTTTCCATGACGTAGCCGAGGATGTCTAGCCGGGTTGTGCGGAAAACGCATTTCTCCTTATCATATGTCAAATTAAGGAGTCGGGTGGTGCGGAGGAATTTTTGAAGGTTGGCATCATGATCCTGCAGGTCATGGGCGCAGATGGTAACATTATCCAAATACGGGAACGTGGCCCGCAGCCCGTACTGGTCGACTATTCGGTCCATCGTTTGTTGGAAGACCGAAACCCTGTTGGTGACGACGAAGGGGACCCTGAGGAAATGGAAGAGATGGCCATCTGCCTCAAAGGCAGTGTATTGGCGGTCTTCCCGCCGGATAGGGAGCTGGTGGTATGCGGACTTCAAGTACACCATAGAGAAGACTCGATACTGTGCAATCTGATTGACCATGTTAGATATGCGCGGGTGGGGGTACGCATCGAGCTGCCTGTACCAGTTGATCGTCTAACTATAGTCGATGACCCTCCGGTGTACCTCCCCGGTCCTGACGACCCCCACTTGCGCTCTCCAGGGGCTATTACTTGCCTCAATGATCCCTTCCCTCAGGAGGCGCTGGACCTCTGACCTGATGAAGGCCTTGTAATGAGCACTGTACCATCTGCACCAGGTGGCGAAGGGCTTACAGTCTGGGGTGAGGTTTGCGAAGAGCGAGGGATGGGCGACCTTCAGAGTTGCGAGGCTACAGACGGTGAGAGGGGGCAGGGTTCCCCGAACTTCAGGGTTAGACTACGGAGGTTGCACTGAAAATCTAAACCCAGTAGGAGATGGGCGCAGAGATGGGTGAGGACATAGGGCACGATTCTCCGCTCCCCACGCGGCATGGGAGAATCGCGGGAGGGGCCCCCGACAAAATTAATGCCCCCCCCGCGATTCTCCCCCCCCCCCCCCCCCCCCCCCCCCGGCTCGGAAGGATCGCCGCTCGCCGTTCTTCACGACGAACTGCGATTCTCCGACCCAGATGGGCCGAGCGGCCTGCCGTTCGCGGCCATTTCACGACGGCGGCAAACACACCTGGTCGCTGCCGTCGTGAAACGGGAGTGAGAAGCCCGTTTGGGGCTTGTAGGTGGCCTAGAAAGGAAAGAGCACCACGACTGTGCTCGGGAGGGGACAGGCTCGCGATCGGTGCCCACCGATCATCGGGCCGGCGTCCAAATCGGATGCACTATTTCCCCTCCGCCGCCCCGCAAAATCAAGCCACCACATCTTGCGGGGCGGCGGAGGGGAAAGACAGCCACCGCGCATGCGCGGGTTCGTGCCGTCAGCGTCATGACGTCAGCCACGCATGCGCGGGTTGGAGCTGGCCAACCTGTGCATGCGCGGCTGACGTTATTAGGCGCGCCGGACGCTCCTGCGGCTTAGATTTATGGAGCGCCGCTCCTAGCCCCGCCGGGAGGGGAGAATAGGGTGCGAGGAGTGGCCTCCGAGGCTGTCGTGTACTTGGCCGATTTTTCCCGGGAGCGGAGAATTCCGCCCATAGAGTTTGAAATTGACGCATTCGATGCCCTGTATTACCAGGTTGGCGGTTCAGTACCACCGGATCTGCACGGAGTGTGATCCGGAAGCTAGGGATATGACTTGTGAAACGGGGAGGACCCGGAGGGAACAGCGCCTTACCATATCCAGGTGGACAAAGCTATCCGTGCTCCCGGAGTCGAATAGGCAGGATGTCTCCTGCCCGTTGAGGCTGATGGCCATCATCGAGCTTTGAAGATGGCAAGGCCGGGACTGGTCAAGTTGAATGGAGCTGAGTTGATGGCGATGAGTGTCGTGCTGGTCGCAAAATGGCGGCGTCGATGAAGTCAGACAAAATAGCGGCCCCCATCGATCGCACGCGGCGTTCAGCATCGATGACGTCAGACAAGATGGCAGCCCCCATGGATCCCACGCGGCGAGTGATGCGTTAGCAGAGGGTGCTCTGGGCAGGCACAATGCCATGCTGCGGGGTTTGTGAGTCTCAGACTGAGCTTGACAGGCCTTTGGTTTTTGATTTTGATTTTTAGGTTTAGCTAGGCATACCTTAGCGTAGTGCCCCTTCTTGCCACACTCGTTACACGTGGGGTTGCGAGCTGGGCAACGCTGCCTGGGGTGCAGGCCCTGACCCCAGAAGTAACAGCATGGTCCTCCGGAGCTGGACGGCTGCCGTGCGGCGCAGGAATGAGGCACGTCTGGGTCGGGTGATGGCTGCGCCTCCGACGTCCCCGAGGATGCCGCGTGGTTGGATGGGAAGGCATTCAGGCTCTGGAAGGCCACTTCCAGCGAGATAGCCAGCTTCACAGTCTCCTCGAGGTCAAGGGCCCCCTTTTCTAGAAGCCGCTGCCGGATGTAGCTGGACCAGACACCTGCCACATAGGTGTCCCGGACCATCAGCTCCGTGTGCTCGACTGCTGTGACAGCCCTGCAGTTACATCTGCGGACGAGTACTCTCAGCTCACGCAGATATTCAGCCAGTGACTCACCCTGGCGCCGATGCCACGTGGTCAGGAGGTTTCGAGCAAGTACCTCGTTCACCGGCCTCACAAACTGTCGTTTGAGCAGTTCCACTGCCTCCGTGTATGAGGCTGCGTCTCTGATGAGCTGGAGAATCCTGTGGCTCACCCGGGCATTGAGGAGACGCTGTTTAACTTCCGGGGAGACCTTAGCAGCGAAGGAGCTGAGGTAGAACTCAAAGCAATTGAGGCAATGCTCAAAAATTGCCTTGGCTCCGGCACCTGCAGGTCAAGATCGAGTGGTTCAGGTTTTAAAACGGCTTCCATCGTAAAATAAATCTAGCTGATTAAATTGATACCAATCAATTCAGTCGAAACGGTAGTTAACAAGAACTGTGGTTTTAATGAGCTAGAATGTGCCCACCAGTAGTTCCTCCCGCACTGAGAGGCGGTCCCGGATCGATGGGTTATATACCTTCTCAGAGGGGCGGAGCCACAGGCGGAGCCAACAACAACATCAACATATCAACAGTAACAGTGAGTAAATACAATAATATATACAACAGCCATACGTGGCTCACCACAAACCTGCTCCATCTGGACCTGTAACAACTTAATTACCTGCAAAGACTAGCATTCAAATTATTGTCTTGCATCTTTGACTTTGTCAATATAAATGTTTCTGGAACCTACCTCTTCATTCACCTGAGGAAGGAGCAGTGCTCCAAAAGCTAGTGATTCAAAACAAACCTGTTGGACTTTAACCTGGTGTTGTAAGACTTCTTACAGTCCAAATCTAGTAAATGGTAAATGCATTTCAAAGGAAAATTGTCCAAACCTTAGACAATGTTGCATTGGTACTTTTTCTGTCTTTTACATTAGTTGTGTGCTTATTGTATCAATTTTCTCATCTAGATTTGCCAGGTATAGTTCCTAAGGAATGCCTTCACACTTCACTCAGTTTTTGCATTTTAATCTGTGTCTTTCCTGTATTTATTGTCAAGATTAAGAAAAGAATCAAAATTGCAATCTGAATTTGGACATTGAAGCAAATCCCTGAGCTTGGATTATGTTCATTTTTTGCTTTAAACTATGAGCAGGTGAGACTTAATTTCACTTTGGCTGGTGTTCAGGTTCCAATGGTTGCAGGGTGTGATGGAGAAGACATTGCGATCTGTGGCTGAATCTACAAGAAACAAATATATCTTTATTGAATGTTACCATTTTAAATGCCGACCGATCTCACGGGGACGATTGCATTCCTGGACACCTTATTTGCTCTTGGCGAATGAGGTATTTGCTTGCCTTTGCAATATTGGCAGAACAGGACTGGGACTGAGGGCTTACAAAATCTAAACCTTGGTGGCGCAGAGGTTAGCAGTTGTCTGCCTGCGTTATCCGACGTTAGTTGTCGTTTGCCTGCGAGATGGAGTATGCGGAAGGAGGGAATGCGTCCATGTGACTTCCTAATCAGGGGAAATTTACTTGTCATCTGAATAGCATCTCCCAGTTTGTCAAACCAAGTACAATGCAAAGGTTCTGAAACTGCAACTTACAACCCCTGCTGGTCAGTGCACCATCTAGGTAGGACTTCTGCCTGTCAAGTGCATACAGTGCTGACTGATGGAACCATCAATTGAATCGACTTACTACAGAGCCAGCCTGTTACCCGTTGATGAACTCTCAGTGAACTGCAGGCTGACTCTGGACAAGGGTATTTATACAGCAGCACTAGGGGGAGGAGTTGTGGGCGGAGCTAAGGGTGGAGCCCTGTACAAGCTCCTGAGCATTCCCAGAGCTACTCCCCCTAGTGGTCGGATAACGCTTACAAAGATATAGTGTGAATTATGAAATGAAAAAAAAATGAAAATCGCTTATTGTCACGAGTAGGCTTCAATGAAGTTACTGTGAAAAGCCCCTAGCTGCCACATTCCGGCGCCTGTCCGGGGGGCTGGTACGGGAATCGAACCGTGCTGCTGGCTTGCTTGGTCTGCTTTAAAAGCCAGCGATTTAGCCGAGTGACCACACTGACCCGGTCCGAAAATACAGGGTGAGCTTATGTTAATACCGACTAAACTTTCAGTAGCACAAAGTTATGTGGACAGGGTGGAAGGTGGCAATTTGTCTAGTTGATCTTTAAAAAGGCCGGTAACAATGAATATTTAAGCAGCATGTCAGGGAGATATGGTATTGTCAATGAACTAGCAATCCAGAGGCCCAGGGTAATGCTCTGGGGAGCCAGATTTATATTCCACCATGGCAAAATTTGAATTCAATAAAAATCTGGAATTGCAATTCTAATGGCCATGAAAACATTGTCAATTGTTGTGGAAGCCCATCTGGTTCACTAATGTCCTATAGGGAAGGAAAGCTTGTGTCCTTACCTGGCCTGGCCTACATGCGACTCTAGACCCACAGTAATATGGTTGACTCTTAATTGCCACTCAGTTCAAGGGCAATTGGGGGATGCGCAACAGGGGCGAAATTCTCCGCGGACCGACGTGACGCCCATTTCCGGCGGGAAAAAGCGGTGTGCATGACTCCGGCGTCCGGGCCTTCTTTTAAGCTGGCAATCTCCGTTCCCGGAAGGGCCAGCAGCTGACTGACGCGATACGCGGCAGTTTCACCAGCTGCGGAAGTGGTGAGACCCGGCGTTTTTTGGAGGAGGAGGAGAGAGACAGACCCGGCATTTGGGGGGGGGGGGGGGGGTCCGGCATTGGGGGGGGGGGGTGTTCCGGCATTTGGGGGGGGGTTGCGGGCAGCGGCGTGCAGAGAGGGGGGGCGACGGATGCCCGGGGCCAACGCACCGTCGCCCCCCCCCTCTGTACGCCGCTGCCCCCTACCCCAACCCCCCCCTCACCACCCCTACCTCCCTCCCCACCCCTACCTCCCTCCCCACCCCTACCTCCCTCCCCACCACTCCTACCCCCCTCCAACGCCGCCCCCCATCTCTCGCAACGCCACAACCCCCGCCCCCTCAACGCCAGTACCCACACCCCCCCTCCCTCTGAAGGCCGGTACCCATACCACCCCCCTCTCTCCTCCTCCCCCCCTTCCTTCCTCCCCCCCCCCACTTCCTTCCTCCCCCCCTTCCTTCCTCCGTTAGTGGGGGGGGAGGTGCGGCGTTAGTGGGGGGTGGGGGGGGTGCGGCGTTAGAGGGGGGTAGGGGTGGTGAAGGGGGTAGGGGTGGTGAGGGGGGGGTTGGGGTAGGGGCAGCGGCGTGCAGAGGAGGGGGGCGACTGATGCCCGGGGCCAACGCACCGTCGCCCCCCCTCTGCACGCAGCTGCCCCTAACCCAACCCCCTCCCCTCACCACCCCTACCCCCTTCACCACCCCTACCCCCCTCCAACGCCGCACCCCCCCACCCCCCACCCCCACTAACGCCGCACCCCCCCCACTAACAGAGGAAGGAAGGGGGGAGGAGGAAGGAGGGGGGACGGAGGAAGGGGGGGAGGAGGAAGGAAGGGGGGAGGAGGAAGAAAGGGGGAGGAGGAAGGAAGGGGGGGAGGAGGAAGGAGGGGGGAGGAGGAAGGAAGGGGGGAAGGGGGGGGGGAGGAGGAAGGAAGGGGGGGAGGAGGAGAGAGGGGGGGGGTGTGTGGGTACCGGCCTTCAGAGGGAGGGGGACGGGGTGTGGGTACCGGCGTTGAGAGGTGGGGGGTTGCGGCGTTGAGGGTGGGGGGTTGCGGCGTTGCGAGAGATGGGGGGCGGCGTTGGAGGGTGGTAGGGGTGGTGGGGAGGGGGGTAGGGGTGGTGGGGAGGGGGGTAGGGGCGTTGGAGGGAGGTGAGGGTGGTGAGGGGGGGTGGTTGGGGTAGGGGGCAGCGGCGTACAGGGGGGGGGGGCGACGGTGCGTTGGCCCAGGGCATCCGTAGCCCCCCCTCTCTGCACGCCGCTGCCCCCAAACCCCCCCCCCGATGCCCCCCCCCGATGCCGCAACCCACCCCCCGGATGCCGCAACCCACCCCCCGATGCCGCAACCCACCCCCCCGATGCCGCAACCCACCCCCCCGATGCCGCAACCCACCCCCCCCGATGCCGCAACCCACCCCCCCCCGATGCCGCAACCCACCCCCCCCATGCCGCAGCCCCCTCCCCCCCCCATGCCGCAACCCCCCCCCCCCGATGCCGCAACCCACCCCCCGACACTGAACGGCCTCACGGTAGCATGGTGGTTAGCATCAATGCTTCACAGCTCCAGGGTCCCAGGTTCGATTCCCGGCTGGGTCACTGTCTGTGTGGAGTCTGCACGTCCTCCCCGTGTGTGCGTGGGTTTCCTCCGGGTGCTCCGGTTTCCTCCCACAGTCCAAAGATGTGCGGGTTAGGTGGATTGGCCATGCTAAATTGCCCATAGTGTAAGGTTAATGGGGGGATTGTTGGGTTACGGGTATACGGGTTACGTGGGTTTAAGTAGGGTGATCATTGTTCGGCACAACATCGAGGGCCGAAGGGCCTGTTCTGTGCTGTACTGTTCTATGTTCTATGTTCTATCATCAATGGTTGACGCCGTTTTAAAGCAACTGTGATTTTCGCCGACGTGACCCGTGGCCACGTCGGCGGGACTTCGGCCCATTCGGGCCGGAGATTTGTGGACACTAAAAAAAAAATGAAATCCCGCCGGCGCCAGCTGTTTTCAGAGGCTGCCGGTGGGATTTGCACAACGCCGGTTTTTGGCCGGTGGGAGATTTAAAAACCCTGCGGGAGCGGAAATAACGCCGCTGCCCGCCGATTCTCCGACCCTGCGTGGGGTCGGAGAATCCCGACCCTGGAGTGAAGATGTTTATTGATGATTGCATAGTGTTCAGTTCAGTTCTATTCCAAATTTCCCAGTCTGTGCCTGCTTGAAGCAAGATTTGGACAACAACCAGGCTTGGGTTGATAAGTGGTAAGCAACACCCATGCCACCCAAGTGTCAGATAACAACCATCTCCAACACAGGAGAGACAAAACAATTCCCCTTGATATTCAATGGTATTACCACCACTGAATCTTCCAAGATTAATATTTTGATGGTTTACATTGACTAGAAAGTGAACTGGCCCAGCCACAAAAATACTGATGCAAGAACAGGTCAGAGGCTGGATATTGTACAGTGAATGACTCACTTCCTGGCTCTGCAAACCCTTTCCACAAACCTATAAGGCACAAGTCAGGTGTGCAATGGAATACTCTACACTTGCTTGGGTGAGTGCAGCTCCAACAACACTCAAGCAGCCAACACCATAACAGAACAAAGCCGTCCATATGATCAGCATCCCATCCACCACCTTCAGCATTCACTCCCTCCACTACTGGCGCATGTGGCAGCAGTGTGCACTATTTAGAAGATGCACTGCAATAACTCACCAAGGCTCCTTCTACAGCACCTTCCAAGTCCATGATCAAGCCCCTTAGAAAAAAAAAGGACAGAAGGCACCGGAGAACACCATCATCTTTAAATTCACTTCTACGTGACTCACCATCTTGTTATCATTCTTGGCCAGACCCTAGGTTGTGGAGAGGGGAGGGAGTTTGTGAGGGTGGATGAGTTTGGGACCACTAACGTTTCGTTTAAAGTAGACAAAGTTTCAGATTCAGGGAAAGGATTCTCTTTCGGTGGGATCCTCGGATTCGTCGGCAGCGCACTCACGCCCGTGGACTTCCCGACGGTGTGGGGGTGCCCACAATGGGAAAACCCATTGGCGGGCTGCCAGGACAGAGAATGATTCTGTCAGATAGGGGGCTCGCCGCATCAGAAAACGGGTGTAGCGGGACGGAGAAACCCACCCAAGGTGCTTACTAAGCGGATAAAGCCACAGGATTCAACTGGATTGAAACCAACAAAAATAAACTTAGAATCATAGAAAAGTTACAGCACTGAAGGAGGCTATTCAGCCCATCTTGTCCATGCCAGCCCAAGAATACCTAGCTACCCGCTCTATCCCACCTTCTTGTACCCGGTGCATAGCCCTGTAGTTTAGTGCACATAAGGTATAGGTTCAGACACTTTTTTAAAGTGTTTAGGATCTTTGCATCCACCACCAACCCAGGCAGTGAATTCCAGACTCCCACTACCCTCTGTGTAAAAAAAGTTCTTCCTCATGTCCCCTCAAAACCTTCTGCCTCTTATCTTGAATCTATGTCCCCTGGTTCTAGAATTTTATCCTACCCACTCTATCTCTCCCCTCATAACTTTGTACGCTTCAATTAAGTCACCCCTCAGCCTTCTTTGTTCCAAGGAACAGAACCCCAACCTATCTAATCTCGCCTCATGACCAAACTTTTCTAGCCCTGGCAACATTGTTGTAAACCTCCTTTGCACTCTCTCCGGAGAATTTACATCCTTCCTGTAATGTGGTGACCAGAACTGCACACAATACTCCAGTTGTGGCCTCACCAGTGTCCTATACAATTCCAACATTATATCCTTACTTTTCGCTTCTATACCTCTATCAATGAAGGAGAGCATTCCATATGCTTTCTTAACAACCTTGTGCACTTGAACTGCTGCCTTTAGGGACATGTGTGCTTGTATGCCAAGATCTCTCACTTCATCTACTCCTCTTAGTATAATCCCATTTATTGTGTACTCCCGATAACTGTTTGACCTCCCTAAATGCATGACCTCACACTTCCATCTGCCACTTTATCGGCCACTCCACCAAGTAATTTATAGAATTCTGGAGATTGTAGCTATCCTCTACCCTGTCCACCACTCAGCCAATCTTTGTGTCGTCCACACATTTTCCAATCATGCTCCCCATGTTCACATCCAAATCGTTAATATGTAACACAAACAGTGAGGGTCCCAACACTGAGCCCTGTGGAACACCACTTGAAACAACTTTCCAATTGCAAGGGCAGCCATTGACTATTACCCTTTGTTTCCTGTTACTCAGCCAACTTTTTATCCTGTTCAGCACATTCCCTGGATCCCATGGGCTTTCACTTTCTTGACCAATCCGCCATGTGGGACTTTGTCAACATTTACATTACCACTTCAGGAAGGTAAAGACATTTATTTATTTTATACTCTAACATTCAGGGTAAGCATGTGTTACATATCAATTGACCGGCAAACTAAGGTTGAACATACCACACCAAACAATAAATGATAGCTGCGACCAAACACGATTTCATTGATTTCTCAACAACCCACCCAGATGTTTGGCATATTATAAGACAACCCTCAATCTCACTGAAGCTTTGTTTTTTTATCACAAGAGTTTCCAATCTCTATCATTGGAATTCCCTCCAAAAGCCACTTCCACTCGCAAGGCTTCAACAAAAACCCACCTTGCAGGGTTTCAATCTCCATTCCAAGATTCTTTCCCTGCTGGATTTCCAAATACATTCAAGCATCCTCTTACAAACACAATTTCAGATCTTTGGCCATGTTAAGCAAAACAGCACTGCTCCACAGGGGCACTTCTGCTGCAATAGCCCGCAGCATGGAGTCACCAAGCTTTAGGTACCTTCTCAAATCTTCAGCGCTTTTCTAATGCCTGCTTCGATTAAAGTCTGCTTCCCACTGCTCTTCCTTTTATTTGGAGCCTATTTCTTCACTCTTTTCTTTTAAATTAACTTAATGGGACCAATTTATATCCCCTTTCTTTGTCCCTTACCTGGGACTTCTGTTTGGGACCTCTCCCTGTTTCCCTTCCAAGTTTGGGATCTCTCTGTCCCGCTCCTGTGTCCTGCTCCCCAAAACAATCACTCAGCTAGGGCACTCCACTCCATACCAGGTCATCTGACCTCTCTTTTGTACCATTCCTCTGTGCAGGCACGTGGTGAACATAGAATACCCAACCAGTCATGCATGAAAAGCCAGAGATTCCGTGGGAATCAGAGTTCCCAACCTCTGAACTCAGCAAGGTAATACAGGCTTCATCACCATCCTGACTTGGAAATTACTACTACTTCATTGTCATTAGGCCCAAAGCAAGGAACTGTCAACTAAACATCAGTTTATGAGGACCCTCAGCTACAGACTACAGTGGTTCAAGATGGCGGCTCATCAGTGCCTTCTCAAGGGTATAATTAGGAATTGCCAATAAATGTTGGCTGATCATTATGATGAAGATAAGAAATAAAGGTTTGATTTTATATTGTTCCTTTAATGAACTTAGATATTCCAAAGTACTTTACAACAAATTAGCACTAACTGAAATGTGGTTACAGTTGTAATGTAACAAATGGTGCTGCTCTAACAACGGGAAATGGTATGATCAATGGGTCAGTGCAGGGTGCATATTCCTCCTATTTGCACACCTATTCAGTAAGTATGGCAGCTCTATGGCATGGCAGACAACCAGCTTTTCTGTCTCCTTAATTCCAACCATTCCTAACTATACCTTCCCTTCCTGCAGAACCATCACAACATCTGGAAGACAAAAGATGACGATGAGAAGAGAAGGAAATGGTGATGGCGAGAAGGATTAGGATGGCCAAGCTGATTGCACTGATGAAGACGAAAGGTTGATAAGGACCACGTCACACAGAATTCTGAGAGGCACCTTCTGGTCCAGTGGTTTCATCAGCTTTCAGGTCCACAGAAGCAGCTCTGTTCAGGTAGTGAACAAAATTAAATATTGCAGAAGTTATTTTCTAGCTCAAATAATGAGTGACCCGAGGGCTTTTTTTTTTGGTTTTCAGGTTCCAAGAGGTAATAACTTCTCTTTGTTGGTGATGCTAGCAACAAATGTGCCATTTTTCAGTTATTCTAAATTATCCATTGCACATAATGAGCATTACAGCCAGCATTTCAGGTTATGGCTGATAGAGACCCTCATGTAAATGCACTTAAACAATCTGAGTCAAAAATTGGAATTGCAGAGAAGCTCCAATGGTAATCACAAAATAGATTGTTGGCTTTATTGGAGGTGGGGGGGGGGAGGGGGGGGGGAGGAGGAGGGACACACGGGGAGAGAGAGAGAAAGAGAGCGCTAATCCAATTTGGTTTTGCCCCAGAATTCACTTCACTAAAATGCAGAAGTGCTGAGAGGGTGCCCTATATGCAACAACAAAATGTGACATTTTGAGGCCAGGTTTGTTACAGTGAAGCCATCAGCATGGGTAAAGCCTAAACGGGATAAAGATCAATTGAAAACCAAATTCACCCCCCCCCCCCCCAACCCCGCTTCTTCCCCCAGCACCTCATGTAAAGCTCTAGAATTTTAGCATTACTGTGCAGCCATTGCACAAGACTGTTTGCTACTGAGTTACTTGAAAGAAGAGAAATCATTGGAGCTGGAGAAAATCGAAGATATTAATCACATTTGTTCAGTGGAGAAAATCAGGCAAAGTGAAGGTATACATTGACCGTGACAAGCTGTGGATTGGAAGGCGACGGCATTGTATTTTTTAAGGCTCAGACCAAGTTTAAATAGTATAATGAATTGCAGTCATGAAACATACACTCTTGGCCTCCAATATCTAATCTGAATGTCACTGAACTTTGCTACCTGCAATGTAAACCCTCCCCCTTTCCTCTGTCCTGAGTTTCAGACAGTAGAAAAGGAGGCTGTCACAGAAAATGTATTTTTAGGGTCAAAAGCAATGCTGGCTTTCACTGAACTGGAATAGGAGCTTTGTTCTTGTTTGCTGGTTGCTAGGCAAGCTTCAGCAGCCGCAATGGGCACAGTTGGAGATTCAGATCACAAAAGATCAAGGCCTAGTGCTTCGAATAATAATAAATGACTGGCTTTGGCAGAGCCCAGGAGGACCATCTGTGACCCCCACAGGTCACTGAGCTTGCCTTGTATAAAGAAACCTTGGCTATTCTGTGCTTTCACTACTCTTCCTCTGCATTCCACGTACTTGGGCCGCAAGCCAAAAACCGAGACTTTCACAACACTGTGGCTGCAATCAGACTGAGGAGGGGGATTAACGTGTATAATAATCCATTAGCAATGTGTAATAATCCATTAGTCCCTGCCACAAAGCAAGCTATATTTTTTTGTGCAAGGCTCAAAATAAAGGAATCCGCACCAGAACTATGCCTCCATTGCAATGTTTTATTACGGGGACAAAAAACAAATGTGACAGCGTTTGACTCCGCGTGGGTATGCTTAAAAGAGAGGAAAAGTAGGGGAAAGGAAGAGAGAAAGGCGAAGCAAAAGAAAATAAAGGCTGAAAGAGCGACCCAGAAAAAAGTGTTGCGAGGGAGGGGAATATGATAAAAAGAAATTAAAAAGTGCACGGCAGTGAGGAATAGGAGGGATAAATAGAGGACAGGTCGAACAAAGAAATGAAAACTGTCGAGTGGAAATGATTGCAGATTAAAATCAAACAGTTAGAAAATTAAAATTGTGAACAAAAAGGTCAAAAAGGATTTTTTCTGCATCGTGTGTCATGTGACAGTGAAGAATAGTTGTGTTTTCAACTGTTTTAAGCAGCTGAGAAAAACGAATTGAAAAATATGCAGGAAATTGCCTGAAAAAGCACCTATCTCCCCTCCCCCATCCCCCAGAACCAACACAATGATACATTCAAAGTTGCAATAAAAGATGCCTCAGACAGCAATAACCAGATCTCCTTCTACTTGGATGAAACAATAAAAAAAAAACTGGAGTGACAGTCCGTGAAAGAAAAGCACTTAAACTGGAAGCAGCTCAACAGCACTTCCAAGGAAACGTGAACTTGCGAAGTTGGGTGAAGATCCATCAATCGAAACTTTCAAAGTCCACACCAGCAGTACCAAAGTCACTTGTCCGCCATGTATTGGAACATCAAGGGCAGAGTGTCCACGGTTTCCCACATACACACTGGTGTCTCGCTGTCAGTGCAGAATTAGAAAATTTACCTCACTGAGTCGAGACAGCAGAGGTAAAGGAGACAACGGTAGGCCAAAGTACCTTGCAAAGAGCCTCACAAAAACAACTCTCCCGTTTGCTGTGTATCGTTGTTTGCAACTCTGATTTGATCAACAAAAAGAAGCGGAAGGTTTTAGGGTTTGCCTGAAGAATGCGATAAGGAAAACAGTCCTCTGCACTAAAGATTGCCACATAGACTCTTGGCATTAGAGCTACATCCTGTATGGAGCCAATAGCTGTAGAACCTGATCCTTTGCACGTAATTTATCCATTTCGGACCCAAGGAAGACAAATCAGAATACTTTCATAATGATAAGCAACGAGGACCTTTGGAAAAACAAAGCGATTTCTGTGTCCATCGAGAGACAAGTCAGTAAAAGCTTGTGTACAGGTCTGAAAAATAAACAGAAAGGCTAATGGAATCTTCACCTTTATTTCAATGGGGCTGGAAGCAAAGGGGAGGAAGTTATGCTTCAGTCAGACTGCATCTGGAATAATGCGTTCAGGTCTAGGCAGCTCACCTCAGCAAGGATATATCAAGTCAACGAAAGGGTAAAGCGTGGTTTCACCACAATGGTACCTGGGCTTAAAATCAGAAGTTTTTGTGTCCTCATGATTCCCTCCAGCTCCTACTCACTGGTCAAGATTTTATAACCCCTACCAACTGGTGGATTATTACAGTCCCGTTGAACTAAATGGAGGTTTAAATGGCTCGCCACGTCTGCTAGGGGGAGACATTCTGCGGTGGAGCTGTATTATCCAGGCCGCTGTTGTTTTGTGATTCACCCAACAGGATCCCAAATCTCTCTCAATACTGCCTTGTTCCCAAGTGGCTGCTGACTGAGTAAATAAGGTGCCATGATTAAATCAGATGAGGGAACACTTTTTATTGAGATGCCAAGCTTCTGATCAGAAATGTCTTTAACCGTTCGTCACCTGTGTGTGACACAAAGGACAATCATTTTAGGGAGGTGCTCTCTGACTTCTAAATCAAAGGGTGATGTTGGACAATTGCAGGAGGTGAAGATTTACATCATTCGTGCCTCTGGGAAAATCTGTGAATTTGGAAAACCCGTAGGCCTTTGGTTTTTTCTGGGAAATGGCACTTGAATGTAAATTCAGGGAAAACATCCCCTCAGTAGCTGACTCTGTGACCAGGTCTATTGTCAACTGTGCTGGTATTTATTTATATGGTTTGTAATAATAATAATAATAATAATAATAATAATAATCACTTATTGTCACACGTAGGCTTCAATGATTATTGTCAAATATTGATAAAAGACACACTTTTGAAGCACCTGATGTTGCTTTGCAATGTTAAAGCAGCTATATAAATGCAAATTGGTGTTGCTGGTGCATCTGTGGTTCCCAGACTACCTGGCATTTATAAAATAGATATTTTTATTGGTTTTGCATCACATTCTGCCCTCTCCAGGGTTATCACAATATATTACAGAAGAATTTCAATAAATAAAGTGAGTGTACAAGAAGGAAAACCAACAAAGGAAACAAAATTACACAACAAATGGACATGTATACACTCAAATGTAATCCATGTACAGGTGGCCAGTTGCTGGCGCAGCAATATTTATTTACCTGCCAGCTCCTGGGTAGTGCTGCTGATCGCCCGCCAAGCGGGAGTCTCTGGCGGGCGATCAGGGAGGCAAAGGCTAGGGCGTCTGTTTCCTCCCCAAAAAGAGCTCTGGCTGTTCCGATACCCCAAAGACTGTCACCAGTGGGCACAACCCCACCATCACTCCACAACCCTGGACATGGCCTCAAAGAAGGTCATCCAGTACCTGACAAGCCGAGGGCAAGACCAGAACATGTGGATGTGGTTGACTGGGCACTCCCTGGCACCGTTCACCACTCAAGAGTGTTGTGGTTAAGTGCGCCCTGTGCTCCACCTTTAGCTGCATTAGGCTCAGCCCTGCACATGAGGGGGTGGAGTTTGCCCAGCGGAGTGCTTTGATCCAGAGTCCTTCCTCTATTTCCATGCCCAGTCCCTCCTCCCATTCCTCCAGTGTCCTGCCCAGCGGTGTGCGTACCTCCTCCAGTATCCATCCGTACATGTCAGCACAGTTACCATCCCCTAGTTCACCCACAGTCAGAATAACTGGTATTGTTAACATCCCCAGTAATCAGGCAGCGTCGGTGGAGAGTTCATGTTTCAGTCGAGTGACCATTTGGGTGGGGTTCTCTGGCTTCTGAGCATGTGCTTCTCTGTGGCATGCCATTTACTGACAGCGGGATGCTCTGCTCCCGCGTACTGTCAATGGGAATTCCCACTGCACGACACTGAGAAACCCATGGGTGGGGGCGATTGCCGGCGGGACCAGAGAATCCCGCTGCCAGTGAATGGCAAGAAAATTTCAGCCTTTTCAGAATGTTCCGATGAAAGGCCACTCGACTTGAAACATTTAACTCTGTTTCTCCCCAGCAATTCTTTGTGTGTTTTGTATTTCAGGTTTCCAGCATCCGTACTATTTTGCTTTTATATTGTTCATGTCATGTCCTCTTTGCCAGTTTAAAGAAAGCAGACGTAAAAAGAAAAATCATGTCAGAATTGACCTTGACAGCTACTGTCAGTGTCTGGCATTTGGCTGGATGTCCTCTTGAACTATGCATCAATACTCTGTCACCAGCTCTGTGGTGAATCGACAAGTTTGCATGCATTGATTCAAGGGAAAATCTAGATAAATCCACAGTTAACAATAGTTATTGATTGGAAAGGTAGCGACAATAGAAATTCTCCTGTTTTGACATTACCTGGCGTCCATTCAATTATCTGTTCCTGCTCATCTTTCTCTTCTCCCTCTCAGGAATATAAATAAGGAGAAACTTATAGAGGACCCATTATGTGAATGATACTATGGGAGTAATAATGACTAACCCCATCTCCCAAACTCCCTTGCTTAGACAACTGAGAAGAGGAAAAAGTATTGAGAACACAAAGTTCAATTTAAGTTGCAGATTTAAGTTTGTGGCTGCCTTTTTAACCTATTCATTAACTAGAAAAATACAAACAAAAAGTGATGAAGACCCAATTCATCATTCTCCGTGAATTGATTAGGATGGGGTATAATCTGACACAAAAACTAAGGCCTGAGTGTTTTAGTATTGATGTAATTTGTTTTGTAACATAAGTTAAGCACATTATTTGTGGCTGCAGTTGTTTTTTCTCAGCAACTGAAGTAAGTCTCAACTCTATGGGATGTCACGCTCATCAATTAATCAACAATGTCCAAAATGACTTTCAAAGGCCACTCATACCTTGATCGGCAGACCTCCCTTTCTTGCATTTCCAGCCACCAATCTGTTTGGTGTCTGCTTTCTGAGCATCAGACAGCATTCATATAGGGTTTCTTCATGAGTTCAGCCTTCACTAGTAGCTTGCTTGCTATTGATGACACCCTCTCTGTCATTGTTGAAATTGGGTCTGTCCACTTCCATCAGAAATGCATCCATTCAAATCAATGTACAAGTGACATGTGAACTCAGAATACCATCATACGTCTGTCAATGTCCCAGCTCCTCGTACAATCAATGTACTTGTAAAATTTTGCTTTGTTGGAGGTGGTCGGTGAGCAATTTCCTTTGGATTGCCTATCACTCAGCTTATGGTTTGTATATTTAATGACATGTTCATTCTCAGGTGGCAGCTAGTGATGTAATTCTGTGATTAGCGAAGAAACTGTCAATTTTTCCATTGTCAGCATGAAAGAAGTCAAATAGGGCACAGACATCAACAGGAATAGTGACAGAGTGCGCAACTGATGTCCTCGATCACTAATCTCTGTGACTGCATATGCTCTATTGTGCTTTGCATTGTTTTGATCTGACATTGAAAGACCACACTACAGCACAAAGAAGTTTTGTGAACACTTTGCTTCTGGTGCTTCCTACACAGCATGCTAACGTTACAGAGTGCTCTGTTTGACTTGACAAGGCAAGCAAAGGGGCATGGTCGCGTGGTTGCCAGCAATATCTGTGATTTCACCATTGATTAAACATTCTTGTTCATGGTTATTGGTCACAATGTGTATTGGTCACACTTTGGCAGCACAGAGATATAACGATGATGAACAGTTTTGCTCTTTTGAGTTGCTGTGCAAATTTTCCACAATGATCCGGCAACTCAGCATGCCACCCGAGGACATCGCCCAGCTCCCAGAACACCTTTGCAGTGCTCACAAATCCTCGGAATGACCTCCAAATCTTTTGGCTCCAACAAGCCAGAACTCTGAAGTGAGAAGTGACAAAAATTTATCAGCGTAAAAAAAATGAAATGGAAGGGATCAAATCACTCAAAATATTAGCCCAGAATTTGCTGTCAAAATAACAGTGAAGCTAATGGTGATCAGAACTTTATAGTTATTATTGGGTAGTTTCGGAAACACAAAGTTAAAGGAAGAAATATGCACAGTGGAGAGACTACAAAGATATTAATCATTGCAACACTCCTCCCTTTTCAATTTTCACTCCAACCTTTGAACGTTCATGAATGAGCGCTAGATGAAGTATTTTTGTTTATCATATACATTTCTTTTTATGAAGAACCACATAATTAGATTCATTTACTAATACCATTAAATGTTTATGGTAGGTGCTCAATGACAGGGAACAAATGATCATGCTGGTGGGAAACCTGCAGGTTCAAAAGTGGCTGAGGATGAGTTGGAGAAGGAGACTAAAAGGTGGAAATTCAGTGGAGAAGGCATGTTTGATGGTCTGAATTAGATCAAAAACAATCTATACACTAGACTCCCTCCCTGAAGACCTGCTCACGTCAATGCAGCCAGTTGTTGGAACATGCCAAATTCTGTCAGATTTCACTGCCCCCCCTCTCCCCCCCCCCCCCCCCCCCCCCCAAAGTTCTCAAATCATTCTTCCCAGCCACCCTGCAACGTAGGTTCACATCTCCCTGTTCCCAGAGACCCTTGAAATGTTCAACAATTCCCAAATATCCTTCCAATTCTTTTGACTCCAACAAATCAGAACTTAGTGACACTGGAAAGTGACAAAAATCCAACAGGACATAAAAAAATGGAAGAGATTAAATCACTCAATACATTAGACCAACATTTGCTGTTTGAATAACACCGAGGATAATGGCGTGAACCATTATAGATACATAAATAGAACAGCAGCTTCAGGAGTGTGATTAAACAGAGATATCTAATACCCTAAAGCTGCTACCTGAGTTGTGCCACTCCATTGAACTTTGCACAAAAAAAGTCTTGCTAAGGAACACAACAGTGAAATGTTTTGAATGTCATGAGGTTGCAATATCAACCAAATCAGCAGGGCATCGGAGTGTGACGATTCGGGGACTTTCACAGTAACTTCATTGCAGTGTTAATGCAATACTTGTAACAATAATAAAGATGATGATGATGAGATTATATATTTACAGCAAGAAACTACAGCTGGGGCTATTCGGCCCTGTCTGCGATTGGTATTGTCACGGGAGGATGGGAACATTTGGAGATCGGCCCTGCCCTGCCCGCCCGCGACAATGTCCTATGGCAGAATTTTCCGAAAAAAACACCAGAGTTGTTTTTGCCGGGAAAACCTTTGCAATTCCTGCTGCCCGCACCGGCAGAATCAGGTCCACAATTTTCAAGCACTTTGAAAAACATATTCTCCCCATGTGAAAAATGCCACACCAGAGGTGCGAAGCATCTGATTTACCCATCCTGGAGACCACCTGAGCATTTCAATGAAGGGGGTGCTGCATTTAAATGGCTCCACAGCAGTTGCTCACAGTCAAACCAGGAGAATGGCAGCCAAGAAACCAGCTTAACTATTCAATGAGCGGGTCCTCACACGGATGCTGTGTAGTAGAGTTGGGCAACTATCTAACCTCACAATGGCAGGAGGCCCTCCGGCAAGATTTTAAATCCCGCCTGAGTGACAGTGGCAACACTGGTCTGTGTCAGCAGCCCGAACAAGAGGACGGGTGTGCAATGACAAAAGAAGATGACTGACCTGCTACCATCAGCAAGGGTAAATGCTCCCGTCTCCTCTTGGCACTCCACCCTTCCATCACCCCCAGAGTGTTATTTGGAACCCACAGGTCACAGGTTCCCAGCACCCAATCTCCCAGCATCATCCTCCAAGCCCTCTGACACTCCACATCACAACCCTTCCTGCTGAGGCGCAGTGCCCACACATGCCAGTTGTCATCGACCTCTGACCTGCCAGGTGTACAGCTCACATTACCCACTCCCTGAAGGGAAAGATAGCCCACAACCAAAGAGAGAGAGAAAATGGGTCCCAGGATGCGCGAGCTGAGGATTCTTTTTTTTCCCGTTTTTTCATAAATTTAGAGTACCCAATTAATTTTTTCCAATTAAGGGGCAATTTAGCGTGGCCAATCCACCTACCCTGCACATCTTTGGGTTGTGGGGGTGAAACCCACGCAATCACGGGGACAATGTGCAATCTCCACATGGACAGTGACCCAGAGCTGGGATTGAACCTGGACCTTGGCGCCGTGAGGCAGCAGAGCTAACCACTGCGCCACAGTGCTGCCCCCGCGAACTGAGGATTCTGACTCTGTACGAGCAGGGGGTCATGGAGCTCATAATGGAGGAACAGGAGCTGGTCGGCACTGAGAGTGAGGTTGGCCGACAGGAGAAAAGTGAGGAGCCACTGCACTTCAACCACATGATCAATCTCAAGTGAGTGCTCTGTTGTCCAAACTCTTGACTAGACAATGTCATAAAACCATGCCCCTTGTCTTGCAGGCACATCAATCAAAGATTCTGGCCTGTCAACCATCAGTGCCCACCACAATCCCTCGAAAGCACCTTGGAGGAGATCTCGGAGGAGGTCACAGAAGAAGCATTGCAGCTGTCACGCCCACCATCCACCATCACAGAGGTACACCCCTCAGTAGTTGAACTTGGCAGACAGGCCGGCTTCTGGGTCACTGTCTGGAAAGCATCACACTGCTTTTTTTAATAAATCAGCTGGAGTTATGAACGTCCCAGAACTCGGACAGTCAGAAGTCTGCAGATCCCAAGAAACAGCTGTGCCCCAATCAGGTTTCAAGCCTCTGCTTGAGATGCAAAAACAGAACAGGAGTGGTTGCCAGTGACATTCCTGTGACTGCAAAGCCGGATGGAGGACTCCAAAGCTTCCTGTCATAGGAAATGCTGCCGGCAATGTGTGGCACCCAGGCCAACACTGCAAGGGTAGCAGCCGCAGTGAAAAGACATTAGATCCATGATTGCTGAACCCTAAGCTGTCCCTGAGGACCATGGCTGTGTGATTCAACACCGTGGCCAAGACAATGGCTTGCCTCCAGGGCTGGTAGCACTAGATGATGTGAGGCTTCTGCAGCTCATTCCAGCTGCATCTCTGTCTCATGGAGTAGACCAGGGGCCCATGCGTACCTAGAAGGAGGAGGAATCACTGGAGCACCAGGAAAGCCTGGAAGTGACCAGCCCTTCTGAGTCTACCCTTCCTGATATCAGCGCACCTCATGGATAACGGACATAACAGAATGATGCAGTGACACCAGTGCCACCCGAGAGTAGGTCAGGGCCCTCCAAAGGACAGCCACCAAGGGTATCTCAGGCAACAAGGGATCGTAACAGTTGGGTTACAGGGATAGGGCAGGGGAGTGGGCCTCAGTCGTGTGCTCTTTCAGAGGGTTGGTGCAAACTCGATGGCCTGCTTCTGCGCTGTACGAATTCTATGATCTGGGCATAGCTCCTCTCACAGGCCCTCAAAGTCAGGCAAATGGCTGGGCCACACAAAGTGCGGCCCAGCACCCAGATGACTAAGGCTGACTGTAACCCTATTTATGTGGTCATGGAGTGGTTATTACGTCTAATAATAATAATAATAATAATCTTTTATTGTCACAAGTATGAAGTTACTGTGAAAAGCCCCTAGTCCAGGGGTGGGCAAACTACGGCCCGCGGGCCGCATGCGGCCTGCCAAATGTCTTTATGCGGCCCACCAAGATCAAGTCATAAAAAAAAATATTTTTTATTTTTTTATTTTTTGTTTTAATTTTAAGGTTAATGGGGGGGGGGGGGGGGACTGTTGGGTTACTGGTATAGGGTGGATACGTTGACTTGAGTAGGGTGATCATTGCCCGGCACAACATGTGTTTCATGTGAAGTTTCTACTTTAAAATATTAATTAATAAAAATTAATTGCTTTTTTTTCTTTAAACTGAGTTACTTTGTTTTTCAAATAAATGTGTTTCATGTAAAGTTTCTGCTTTAAAATATTAATTAATAAAAATTAATTGCTTTTTTTTCTTTAAAAACCTTTTAATTTGGCTATTTTAAATATTAATTATTTTACTTAATATACTATGCGGCCCTTTAAAATTGTGAATTTCTGAATGTGGCCCTTGCACGGAAAAGTTTGCCCACCCCTGCCCTAGTCGCAGTGATGGGAGGATTCACAAACCAAAGGAATTGTAGGGGCGCAGCGTGGGCATGGGTGAAGTTAGTCACAGGTAGCTGGATGTCTTTATCAAATGTCACAAATGCACATGTTACCACAATAAAAACAATCTTAAGGTTTCATTGTCATTCACCCTCCTCCCAGTAGGCTAGCAGGTGGTACGGTGGTGACACAGTGATTCGCACTGCTGGCTCACAGTGCCAGGGACCCAAGTTCAATTCTGGCCTTGGGTGACTGCAAAGTTTGCACATTCTTCCCACGCCAGCTTGGGTTTCCTCTTGGTGCTCCGGTTCCTCCCACAGTCCAAAGGTGTGCAAGTTGGATGGATTGGCCAGGCTAAATTGCCCCTCAGTGTTTAAAGGTCAAATGTGGTTACAGGGATAGGGCAGGAGAGTGGGCCTTGATCGTGTGCTCTTTCAGAGGGTTAGTGCAAACTCGATAGCCTCCTTCTGTGCTGTAGGAATTCTATGATCTGGGCACAGCTCTTCTCACAGGCCCTCAAAGTCAGGCAAATGGCGAGAATGGGCCACGCCCTTGAAAGATGTATTGGTTTATTGGATTTTGTATTGAATTAGAACAGTTACTAAGGGGGATTCATTAAGATGTATATACTGTACATAGATTACTGTAGCTGTCGTGTTTTCTTTATGTTTATAATTGGTCATAAATTCTTGCTGTGTTTTATGTATGTTAACTACATTCTTATAATAAACTTTGTGTTGATAAAAGTGCCTAGGAAGTCTCAGGAATCACATCTGAAGTGAAGGTTATTGTGCTCATCCTAGCTAAATTCAACATAAAATTTATACGTCAGGTGAACTTCATAATACACTTTGGGGTTTCTGAGCCCTGGCCCATAACAAGCACAATTCTTTTCTGCATCAGGGATTGTCAAAGCTAAAAGGCACCCTTCTTACTTAGGCTGCATCATCCTGAGATCTCATTGCTGTCAGGCAATTACACTTAAGACTCCTGGTCAGCCTCTCCATTAATTTTTAACGATTGCATCTTCCCCATCCCACCGCACACCACATCACACCACCAAGCTGTGTTGTCTGCTCCTTCAGGGTTTCATCTACCCAGCCCCTTAGGCCCAACTCCTTCAGTCTTATCACACCTTTCCCCTCATCTCATGAGCACTGCACCCACAGGTACCCCATGCGCCCATGCTCCTAATAGCTGATTAACTCAGTGCTCATTAAACTTTACGAACACAGACTGCAGACCAGCACAGTGCTCTCAAAACATTGTAGACTACACAGGCTGCAGAATAGCAAAGTGCTCTAAAACAGGTGGCATGCTTCAGGGCAATACACATCAATCACAACCCCTATTTCGGAGGGCCCTATCCAATCCTGAGCCCCCATGTCCACTTCCTCCCAACACTCCTGGCACCCCCCCATCTCTAGCTGGGCAGCAGGCTCTTACCCGTTGGACTCCTTGGTACTAGTTGGAGAGGGGTTCTCACCTCTTTCCTCACTTACAGATGTCATTGTGGCATGGTGACATAGTGGTTAGCACTGCATCCTCACAGCACCATGGACCAAGGTTTGATTCCGGCCTTAGGTGACTGTCTGTGTGGAGTTTGCACTTTCTCCCCGTGTCTGCGTGGGTTTGCTCCGAGTGCTCCGGTTTCTTCCCACAGTCCAAAGATGTGCAGGTTTGGTGGACTGTCCTTGTTAAATTGCCCCTTCGTATCCAGGGATGTGCAGGTTAGGTTACGGGGTTACAGGGATAGGGTGGGGTGGATGGGGGAGTGGACGTAGGTAGGGTGCTCTTTCAAAAAGTCAGTGCAGATGTGATAGGCTGAATGGCCTCCTTCTGCACTGTAGGGATTCTGTGGAAACCATCCCAGAGACAACTTGCACATCCAAGTGTTTACTGAAGAAGACTTTCCTATTTGGAGATGAACAAAAGAAACTGCAGTAAATGACTACATTTTTTTATGAATCCAGCTGACCCCAGCCTTTTTATGATCCCAGCTCCTGGACAGGTCAGATCCCAACATCGGAACTGGCTTGACAGATACTAACATTTATTTTTAGAAAATGGAAAGCGTGTACAGAGCCACAGGAATCTGCTGATGAACTTTTAACAAGAGGATGAAACATTTATTCAACAGGAAATGATTTACTTTATTACACCAACTATACCTTTACAGATAATATACACACATTCATAAATATAGTACGAGTTACAAAATCCATTTTATACTCCCATCTTATCCGTTCACACTCAGTATTAGTCCACGTAAACTAACAGGCAAACTGCAATCGGATGCGCCACATTCCAAAACGGGGTCGGGTCGGGGTTGGGCAGCACGGTAGCATTGTGGATAGCACAATCGCTTCACAGCTCCAGGGTCCCAGGTTCGATTCCGGCTTGGGTCACTGTCTGTGCGGAGTCTGCACATCCTCCCTGTGTGTGCGTGGGTTTCCTCCGGGTGCTCCGGTTTCCTCCTACAGTCACAAAGATGTGCGGGTTAGGTGGATTGGCCATGATAAATTGCCCTTAGTGTCCTAAATTTCCCTTAGTGGTGGGTGGGGTTACTGGGTTATGGGGATAGGGTGGAGGTGTTGACCTTGGGTAGGGTGCTCTTTCCAAGAGCCGGTGCAGACTCGATGGGCCGAATGGCCTCCTTCTGCACTGTAAATTCTATGATATCTATTCTATGATATGAATTGCTGCGACCGGCGCGAAGTGCGCCACGTTGCCCTGGCACCGGGACGCGATTCCCCGCAGAGCGGAGAATCGGTTGCGGGCCCCCCCACCGATTCTCGGCCTGTTACAAAAATCCCAAGTCCCGCCGGTGCTGTTCTAACCTGTTCGTAGCCAGCGGGACCTCGGCGTGGAAGGGTCCGGGGGTGGCCTGTGGTGGGGGAGGGGGGTTCGACCCGGTGTGGGGGGGGCACCTTCGTTGTGGCCTGGCCCGCGATCGGGGCCCACCGGCCTCTCGGGCTGGGGGCCACCTTTCTTCCATTCCGGCCCCTGTAGCCCTACGCCATGTTGCGTCGGGGCCGGCGCGGAGAAGGGAGCCACTGCGCATTTGCGCGTTGGTGCCGGAGCCACTGCGCATGGGATGGGCCTGTTTGGTGGTGAAATGGAAAAATCTCACAAGAAGGGCTTAGATGCATTTCCCAGCAACATAAATCCAGGAAGCAATTGCCCCTCCCTCTATCAATGGTAGGCCACATTTCCCATTGTCGAATGTTGGAAGTGTAATCCATTGAATACCATTATCTTGGCCACACAGTGAAATCACCTACCCCACCACCAACCCAATACCCCCCACATCAAATTTAAATCCCACATTGACGTTACTTAAAAATTATGTGATTTATAAGTGGTTTTAAAAAGATGTGCACCTGGTGACCTCAACTTCGTGGGGAACTCAGACATGAGTATATACCACATGAAGCAGCATTCACAACGATCCCTATACAAGGAAGTTCTCTGAGGGGGTCAGAGACAAGTCTCGTGTCTGAAAAGGTGGGGTGGTTTAACTGGGTTACAGGGATAGGGTGGAGGTGTGGGCTTGAGTGTGGTGCTCTTTCCAAGGGCCGATACAGTCTCGATGGGCCGAATGGCGTCCTACTGCACTGTGGATTCTATGATTCTCCCCAGAGGCTTTCCATGGGTAGCCTGTGGTGCCGGGGCACTAGCAACACTGGATCATAAAATCACAGAAACATAGAATTTACAGTGCAGAAGGAGGCCATTTGGCCCATCGAATCTGCACCGGACCTTGGAAAGAACATCCTACATAAACTCACACCTCCGCTCTATGCCCGTAACCCAGTAACCCCTCCCAACCTTTCTGGACACTAAGGGCAACTTAGCATGGCCAATCCACCTAACCTGCACATCTTTGGACTGTGGGAGGAAACCGGAGCACCCGGAGGAAACCCACGCAGCATTGGGGAGAACGTGCAGACTCCGCACAGAGAGTGACCCAAGCTCGGAATTTAACCTGGGACCCTGGAGCTGTAAAGCAACTGTGCTAACCACTGTGCTGCCGTGCTGCCCCACTGTGCTACCGTGCCCCCCTGGAGTTCATTACAAATTATTATAAAAGCCGGCCCAAAGCAGGGCCTGGTGTCGTTAGTTCTCCCAGCAAGAACTGAACTGGGAGAGAGTTGCTGCTTTGAGCAGAATATTGTAAATAGTTAAATAAACCTCTGTTCTCTTATCGCTGGCTTTCTCAAGTAACTAAACATGTACTTTACCTTTTTCTTGCCTTTAGTAATTAATCACAGAATCATAGAATTTACAGTGCAGAAGGAGGCCATTTAGCCCATCGAGTCCGCACCGTCCCCCGGAAAGAGCACCCTACTTAAGCCCACACCTCCACCCTATCCCCATAACCCAATAACCCCACCTAACCTTTTTGGACACTAAGGGCAATTTAGAATGGCCAATCCACCTAACCTGCACATCTTTGGACTGTGGGCGGAAACCGGAGCAACCGGAGGAAACCCACGCAGACACGGGGAGAACGTGCAGACTCCACACAGACAGTGACCCAAGCCGGGAATCGAACCTGGGACCTTGGAGCTGTGAAGCAACTGCGCTAACCACTATGCTACCATACTGCCCTAATAAACTCACTCAACCTCTAATTCAAGAAAACCAAGGTCAACATTTTTAGGGAACTTCACCTGGACTAGATTGTAATAGAAGAGAGGGAAGGGAACCCCAGGGAAAGTGCAACAGTGTGGGGGATGGGGGTGGGATGTGGATGGGGTGAGGGGTAGAGGTGGGGTACAGGGCAACAAAGACTGAAGGTTAAATGCAAATACAAGGTGGGGATGGGCTGCAGAATGGGGTAATGAAGAAAACAGCCGGTTAAATGGAAAAACATGTCAACAATGGATGAGCGCTATTTTCCAGCTGAGACCATTTTGTTTGAAGTCAATTGACAAGCTTGGAGTCAAGCACTTGTGCCACTCAAACAGCACTATTTCCTGACAGTGCTAATGATTGCTCCTCTACGTCAGCACGGTAGCATTGTGGATAACACAATCGCTTCACAGCTCCAGGGTCCCAGGTTCGATTCCGGCTTGGGTCACTGTCTGTGCGGAGTCTGCACATCCTCCCCGTGTGTGCGTGGGTTTCCTCCGGGTGCTCCGGTTTCCTCCCACAGTCCAAAGATGTGCAGGTTAGGTGGATTGGCCATGATAAATTGCCCTTAGTGTCCAAAATTGCCCTTAGTGTTGGGTGGGGTTACTGGGTTATGGGGATAGGGTGGGGTTGTTGACCTTGGGTAGGGTGCTCTTTCCAAGAGCCGGTGCAGACTCGATGGGCTGAATGGCCTCCTTCTGCACTGTAAATTCTATGATTTAACAATTGCGCGTAGACTACCAAATCCAATGAGTGCTATGGTTCAGCAGAACCATTGGGCAACTGGTCAAGATTAAGGTGACCATGGAACACTGACTGAGGGGTACGCTGTAATCCCTTGATTTATGTTCAAGTTTATATTGGCAACTTTGCTTCGTGGTCCAAACAAAACGCAAGGCCTCGGAGTGCAGGTTAGGATAATGCCTGTGCCTGAGATGAGAGCTCAGGATGCAGTCGAGTGGCCAAAGCTGTCGCCACTTGGTCATCCGCTGTGGGGTGTGCTGGGGGTTTTGGTCAACCATCACCCGCATTAAACGTTGGGCATCCATGTGGTGGGCAGCACTCTGCGGCATGCAGGGGGCTTTGAGAGGCAACCGCAGGCGATGACTTTAAAACATGATTGGTCCTCAGCAGACAAATGGTGACCGTCGTGTCTCTCACTTTGATACAGTGAGGGGACCATCAAAAAGATGTTTCCCTCATTGCGTATAGACAGGAGAGGATTGTGTGCAGTCTGGTCGCCACACTATCGGAAGGTGTGACTCCGGGAGAAAACGTGCAGAGGAGATTCACCAGGATGTTCTCTGGGCTGGAGCCTTTCAGCTATGAGGAGAGCTGGGAAAGGCTGGGGTTGTTTTCCATGGAGCAGAGAAGGTTGAGGGGGACCTGATTGAGATGTATAAAATTATGAGGGACATAGTCAAGGTAGATTGTAAGAAAACTTTTCCCTTATACAGATCAATAGCCAAGGGGCATGGATTTTCAGTAAGTGGCAGGAGATTTAGAGGGGATTTGAGGAAAACCCTTTTCACCCAGAGGATGGTGAGAATCTCACTGCCTGAAAGGGTGATAGAGGCAGAAACCCTCACAACATTTAAGAAACATTGAGATGAGTACTTGAAATGCCATTGATACAAGGCGACTGACCAAGTGTTGGAGAATAGGATTAGAATAGATAGGTGCTTGATGGCCAGCACAGACATGATGGGCTGAAGGGTTTGTTTCTGTGCTGTAAAACTATATAGGCGCGATTCTCCAGAAGAATTTCGAAGTGCTGTAGCGAGCGTAAATTTCCGCAAGTTTCCTGGCACTTGTCCCAGCGAGGCTGGCAACATTATTCAAGTTAATTGGTCGATTTAACGAGGCCTCACGGGTTTCTCGCCCCGAATGCCGGCGCACCAGTTGATTCACCGAGACTGTGCTCACCAGCTCCCTGCTAACAATGTTGAGCAGCACTTAAGCAGCACCCCAGCCAGCTCATAACAATGGCACCCCGGAGACCTGCCCCAAGATTGGGGGATGTTGATCTGGTGAGCCTCCTGGACACGGTGGAGGCCAGGAGGGATGTCCTGTTCCCCCTTGGGTCCCGGAGGGTGAACCACAAGGCAGCCAGTGCTGTCTGGGATGAGGTGGCAGCAGCGGTCAGCTCGGGCAGTGTGACCAGGAGGACTGACATCCCGTGTCGGAAGAAGGTCAACAATATACACTGGGAAGCCAGAGTGAGTAGCCACCAACGTCCCACCCCCCAACACCCCAGGGGAGTATTCCCCCAGGCAACCCCTAACCATCCATCCATCACCCTCCCCCTTCAGCACTCCCTCCACCCACCCCTTCAACCCTCCCCCCCCCATAACTGTGAACCACACATGTGACTAATGATGCCCTCCTTGTGTCCCCTCATGAAAAGCTCTCCCATAATTGTCGGGAGAGGGGCCAGACTGGCAGTGGGGTGCCGGACTCGAGAATCCTTGCCTCCTTTGAGGAGCGGACCCTGAGGGTGACTGGTATGGCTGAGGACAGGGCGGTCACCAATGCGGAGGCTGGCGGATGCCGCAAAGGTGAGGGACCATTAGGCTCCACCCGGAGAGTAGTGATTGCCTTACTGACTGACCCATCCCTCCCACTGATCACATGCCCATTCTCCTGCACGTCCTCCAGCCAACAGCGCCGCCCCATCCCGGATGGCACCCTCTCCAGACTCCGGAGAGAACACCTCGGAGGAGAGCTCCGAGGATGCAATTGTTATTGTCCCGCCACACACCTCGGTGGGAAATGTTAGTAGTCAGGCTTCTGGAGCACAATCAGGGGAGCACCACACAGGTGCTGATGTACATCAGATGGAGGCAGGAACCCTCAGCCGAGACAGTGATTGGAGGTCTGCTGGATCCCTGGACTGAGGCTCTCTGAAACTCTGAATCTCTGGAACAAAGTTACTAGAGGCTGATGGGGATGATAGGGACCAACCTGAACATTCAGAGGAAGATGTCAGCATCACCCCAGCAGATCCATTGCTGCTTGGACGAGTCTCAGAGACTACAGGGCATGATGTGGTGCCGGCAATGACTGCACCGAGGCCAACACTGCTAAGGTGGCAACCGCAGTGGAAAGCCTGGTGCACGACTCCGGAACCATTAGTGAAGGTATCCAAGGCATTGCGCAGTCGGTGACAGTCATGGCTGAGGGTCTCGGCAGTGTATCTGCCTCTCTGGGGAATGGCACCCAGTACCACGCTGATCTTGATAGGGCTCTGCGGCACATGCCCCACTCTCAGATGGGATTGGCCAAGGCACTGAGGAGCTTGTCCCAGTCGCAGGTGGGCATGGCTGAGGCACTGCAGAGCATGGTCCGGCCACTGGGGGATGTTTCCCAGTCACTGAGGAGCGGGCTGAGGGCGTCGGCACGATGATACAGACTGACTCTGGGGAATCACCAGGGATGACAGAGTCAAATAATGAAGGGGCAGCCAGGGGCCGAAACAGCAGCCCCTCCATCCCAAGGTGAACCACAGGGCCTATGGGCACTGACCGAGAGGAGGGGGCGCTGAGTGCCAACCCGGACACGCCCCATGGGTGGGTAGCCACGAGCACTCCCGGGTTCCACCCCTCTGATGAGGCTGTGTCTCGGGGTCAGCACACAGGACAGGGCGGCACGGCTGTGGATATGCTGTTGACCAGTGAACCAAGGCCCTCCGGTCTCAGAGCCCTCAGAGGATGCTTGCCTGGTTCATCAAATGCAACGGAATGAGAGAAACAGTTGGCTACCTCCACCTCAGATGTGCATCCTAGGGAAACACAAAGACGTAGTGGTAGAGCTAGGAGGGCCAGGCATGTCGAGCATCACCGAGGGCACATGGGTAGGGGGGCAGAGGTTAGGTAGGGGGTGTCGAGGGCGTGTTGAGGGCTGGGGGGGGGGGGGGTCATTGGGGGCCGGCACTACTGGAAATGGGGTATTGTACAGCACATTAAACAACTCTTTGCACAAAATTATGAAGCCTCTGTCACTTTCTTCCGCAATGTGGGCTGACCTTTAACCTTTGCCTGACTCTCCAGGCAATCCCTCTCCCCATGGCACCCACCCACCCTCTGGCCGTGATCATGTCCCGGGAGCCGTGTCCCATCCCCTGGGTGTTTGGATGTTGGCTGCTCCATGCGTGGCGTTGACTCCCACACAGTGTCCAGGCATCAAGATTTGATTGGAATGCTCGGCAATGGCTTCCACAAGCTACATGGCCCGCCTACCCACGGTAACCCACTTGTCATGTGTCAAGTGCTCACCTAACCACGATTGCCAATTCCCCATTAGCGATTGCTTTCAGCCGCGCAGCCAGAGGCCTCAGCAGTCGGTGGGGGCTATGGGTGATCCGTGGGGCAAACGGGTAGGGACAGGGGTTGCATCCGGAATGGGTTTGGGATCCAAGGGTTTGCATGATGGTGCTGCGAGCGATTGTCCCCCCCAAGTTGCACCCCCCCCATCAGTGCCTCGACCCCCCCCTCTCATGGCAGCCCACCCCTGCGGAGGGTCCCCCACCCACCGCCGAGCACTGGGGTGGCAAGCCTAGTACCCCCGGGCTCTTTGCCAGTGAGCAAAGATGGCTACTCACCTCCTCAGCTCCCCACAGAAGCCCTTCCGTCAGGTTCATGTTTTTAAAAGGGAGTACTAATCGGCGCCAGCGTGAGCACTTGCTGGGGAGGCCGATGAATGGCGGGAGGCTGTTGGATGGCGAGTGGCTCTCGTTAATTGTATTGAAATGGGCCTTAAGTGATGATAATTAGTTTCTCGCCACGTTATGGCGAGATTCCGAATCCTACAGGTGCAGGCTGGCTGCATTGCAAACTGTTTGGTGCCTAGCGCTGTTCCCATTTTTAGCCTCTCCTGCTATTTACCGACCTCGTTACGCGTAAGCGTGAAGAACGAGGCCAGAATATCGTGCCCTATGGCTCTAAGAATGCAACAGCAGCTCTTGGTTTATTAAAGGCAGGAGCACGAACACAGGAATTAGGAACATAAGTAGGTAATTCAGCCCTTTGAACGTGCTCCAACATTTAATCAGATCATGGCTGACCTCTTCCTGATCTCAAATCCACCTCCCTGTCTGTTTGCCATATCCCTTTAATTTGTTTTTACCAGAAATATATCTGTCTCCTTCTTGAAACCATTCAATGATTCAGATTCCATCACAATATTAGTATTGGGCAGCAAGTTCCACAAATTCACCACCCTCTGCGAGAAGTAGTTCCTCCTCAACTCAGTTCTAAATCCTTGCAACCTATAGCTCTTGATCTCTCATTCTAGATTGCCCCACAAGGGGAAACCTTTAGTCCACATTTACTTTATCAAGCTCTCTTAGTATTTTATATTCCTCGATCAGTTCCCTTCTCGTTCTTCTAAACTCCAGTGAGTCTAAGCCCAAACTGTTTAGTCTCTCCTCATACGCCAACCCTTTCATCCCCGGAATAAATCTGGTGAACTTCCTGTGAACTGTTGGCAATGCCACCACATTCTTCCTCAAATAAGGAGACATAAACTGGACACAATACTCCAGATGTGGTCTCATCAACACCCTATAGAATTGCAACAGCACTTCTCTACTTTTATAATCCAGTATAAACGCTAACATTCCATTTGCCTTTTTAATTACATGCTGTACCGGCATTCCGACTTTCTGTGATTCATGAACAAAGACACCCAGATCCTTCTGCTCGGGCGCATTTTGAATCTGCTTTCCATTTTGACAGTAATTTGTCTTTCTATTTTTTTGGTCAAAATGGATAACCTCACACTTACCCACATTAAACTCCATCTTTCAAGTTTTCGACCATTTTCCTAGCCTTACCATGGTCTGGATTTTCCACAGCCCCGTGCCGAAATGGACAGCATGGTAGCATAGTGGCTAGCACAATTGCTTCATAACTCCAGGGTCCCAGGTTCGATTCCCGGCTTGGGTCACTGTCTGTGTGGAGTCTGCACGTTCTCCCCGTGTGTGCGTGGGTTTCCTTCGGGTGCTCCGGTTTCCTCCCACAGTCGAAGGATGTGCAGGTTAGGTGGATTGGCCATGATAAATTGCCCTTAGTGTTGGGTGGGGTTACTGGGTTATGGGGATAGGGTGGAGGTGTGGGCTTGGGTAGGGTGCTCTTTCCAGGAGCCGGTGCAGACTCGATGGGCCGAATAGCCTCCTTCTGCACTGTATATTCTATAAAATTGTGGCGTCGGGCGGGCAGAGAATCCACTTTCACGCTGTAATCGGGCCCGGTGCCGGTTCAGTGATTCTCTGGCACCCAAAAATCGGTGTGACTGTGTCGTGTGCCGCGCCATTGGGGGGCCATTGCCAGAGGCCCACCAAGCAATCCTCCGCTCCCGACTGGTCGAGTTCCCGACGGCATGGAACTAACCACCTATTGCCGATCAGGATGCTGGTATGGCGGCTGCGGACTCAGTCGAGGGGATCAGAGACCGGGCGGGGGAGGGCCCTTATAGGTGGCGGGGATTAGATCCGCGCAGTTAGATGCTCGGACACGCAGCCGATCAGGGGTGGAGGGGGTCTTATTTTTCTGTCTGGCTCCATGGTCCGAGTCCGCCATGGAGCTCAGCACGACCGCTGGAGACCGCCACATGCACATGCGCAGACTCCAAACCGTAAGTGCAGGGGCCCGTACCGCAGCTAAAGCTGCAAGATTTACTCGGGTCCCTGCTACCTCCCTGCAGAGCATTGAATTAGGTCAACTTTTTAATAGGAATTTCGGGAGTAAAACCCCACCGTGTTTACGCCAGTGTGGGGACATAGGGCTGGATTCTCCCAGAATGGGGCTATCAGAACATAAGAACATAAGAACATAAGAACATAAGAGCTATGGCCCCATGCTGGGGTAAAAACTTGGGCGTTGCGCTCCCCAGTTTCCTGCAAAAAAAACTTACCTTTTGGGTTCTAACAGGGACCCTGGGAGCTTCACACAGCTTTGGCTGTGGACACGGGGCCCTGACCTTCGGTTCTGAGTCCGCGCTTACGCGTGGCGGTGGCTTCCAGCAGCCGTGCCGAGCGCCGTGACGGATTCGGACCCCAAACCAACACCAACAAACTAAGCCCCCCTGATCGGCCGCGCGGTTGAGGATCCTTCCGGCCTGATTGCTGCCCCAGCCGCCCATAAGGTCTCCCCCGGTGCTCGATTACCCCGGTGCTCCGCAGCCGCTGCGCGAGAGTCCCGACCGGCCATATCACATTAGTTCCACACCGTCGGGAACTCGGCCAGTCGGGAGCAGAGTATCGCTGGGCGGCCCTCTATCAATGGCTCCCCAACCGCGTGATGCAAATCGTGGACTCGCGGATATTCAGGGCCCGGAGAATCGGTGGAGTGACGCCAGGCCAGATTCCGTCGGGATCTTTGATTCCCCACCCCCGTGCCAAATGTGATTTTGGTGCGGGGCTGTGGGGAACACAGCCCAGAGTCTCATCATATGCTGGTTTAGCACAGTGGGCTAAACAGCTGGCTTGTAATGCAAAGCAAGGCAAGCAGTGCGTGTTCAATTCCTGCACTGGACTCCCCGAACAGGTGCCGTAATGTGGCAACTAGGGGCTTTTCACTGTAACTTCATCGAAGCCTACTTGTGTCAACAAGTGATTATTTGACCGGGATTCTCCAATATCGCGGCCAAGTGTTGACACCAGCGTCAAAACAGGCGCAAGTGACGCCGGCGCCAACAGGCCTCCAGGCCCAGTAATTCTCCTGTTCTTCGGGGGCTAGAACGGCGCCGCAGTGCTGTACGCTGCTCCCACCTCCACGCCAGGCGGAGCAACATGTCAGCGACCGAACAGCGGGCTCATGAGGAAGAAGGTAGGCCCCCTCCCGATCGCGGCTGCCTGCCGATCAGAAGCCCCTGATTGCGGGCCTGGACCCCGTGGAGCCACCCCCAGAGTCAGATCCCCCCACCCTCCCACCAGGACGTCCACATCGGCCGCGGGTCCGGGCTCCCGCCGGGTGGTACCACATTTGAATCACGCCGGCGGGACTCGGCGGAACTCTGCAGGAGTTCGGCCCATCGCCCACGGAGAATCGCCGCGGGGGCCTATTTCAGCGGCCCCCGACCAGCGGCGCGACGACCGCACGGGCGCGAATGGCGCCGATTCTCTGGTTGCCGGAGAATTGGCGGCCCGATGTCGGAGCAGCATGGCGGGATTCTCGCACCCCTCCAGCGATTCTCTGACCCAGCGCAAGCTCGGGGAATCCCGGTCTTTATCTCTTCTTCACTGCCTGCTTTCCCACCTATTTTAGTATCATCCGCAAATTTTGCGATGTTACACTCTGTCCCTGCTTGCAGACCATCTATACAAATTGTAAACAATTGAGGTCCGAGGACTGACCCCTGCCGCACCCCGCAGGTTACAGTTCACCAGCTGGAGAAGTTTCCATTTATCTTGACCCTCTGCTTTCTGTCAGTCAGCCAGTCCTCAATCCAAACTTGTTCCCCGCCCCAATCTCACCTTTAGGATCAGCCTTTTATGCAGCACCTTGTCAAACACCATCTCGAAGATTAGATATACCACATCCACAGGTTTCCCATTATCCACTTTGCTGATTACATCCTCAAAGAACTCAAGGAAGTTTGTCAAGCATTGATTACCCTTCATAAAACCATGCTGACATTTCCTTAACGATTGATTCCAGCAACTTCCCCACCACAGAGATCAAGCTAACTGGTCTATCGTTTCCTAATTTTTGCCTCTCTCTCTTTTTGAATAGGGGTGTTACATTAGTGTGTTTCCAATTCACTGGGAAAGTGGCTAATGTAACGTTGTTGTTTAAGAAGGGAAGGAGGCAGGAGTCTGGAAATTATAGGACGGTTAGCCTGTCTTCGGTCATTGGTAAGATTTTAGAGTCCATTATTAAAGATGAGATCGAGGAGTACTTGGAAGTGCATGATAAAATATTACTGAGTCAGCACGGCTTCGTCAAGGGGAGGTCATGTCTGAAAAATCTGTTAGAGTTCTTTGAGGAGGCAACAAGGAAGTTAGACAAAGGAGAAACAGTAGATGTGACTTATTTAGATTTCCAGAAGTCCTTTGACAAGGTGCCACATAGGAGACTGTTAAAAGTAAATGTGGTGTTAAAAGTAAGATCCTGGCATGGATAGAGGATTGGCTGACTGGCAGAAGGCAGAGAATGGGGATAAAGGGTTCTTTTTCAGAATTCCAGCTGGTGGCTAATGATGTGCCTCAGGGGTCTATGCTGGGACCACAGCTTTTCACAATATACATTGATGATCTGGAAGAAGGAATTGAAAGCATCGATGCTAAATTTGCAGATGATACAAAGATCTGCCGAGGGACAGATCTGTATTGAGGAAGCAAGGGGGGCTGCAGAAGGAGTTGGACAGGCTAGGAGAGTGGGCAAAGAAGTGGCAGATGGAATAAGTTGTGGAAAAGTGTGAGGTTATGCACTTTGGAAGGAGTAATGGAGGCATAGGCTATTTTCTAAATGGGGAAATGCTTCGGAAATCAGAAGCACAAAGGGACTGGGAGTTCTTGGTTCTTGTTCAAGATTGTCTTAAGATTAACACGCTGGTTAAGTCGGCAGTTAGGAAGGGAAATACCAATATTAGCATTCATGTCGTGAGGGCTAGAATACAAGATCAGGGATGTACTTCTGAGGCTGTATAAGGCTCTGGTCAGACCTTATTTGGAATATCATGAGCAGTTTTGGGCCCCGTATCTAAGGAAGGATATGCTGGCCTTGGAAAGGATCCAGAGGAAGTTCACAAGAATGATCCCTGGAATGAATCTGTGGAACTCTTTGCCACAGAAGGCTATGGAGGCTAAATCACTGAGTGTTTTAAGACAGAGACAGATAGGTTCTTGATTAATAAAGGGATCAGGGGTTATGGGGAGAAGGCAGGAGAATGGGGATGAGAAAGATATCAGCCATTATTGCATGTGGAACAGACACGATGGGATGAGTGGCCTAAATCTGCTCCTATGTCTAATTTTGAAATGTCGTAACCAGTGCATCTTCTATCTCTGCTGCCACCTCCTTTAATACCCTAGGGTGTAGGCCATCAGGTCCCGGAGACTTATCTGCCTTTAATCCCATCAGTTTATTCAATACCTTGCCCATAGTTCCTCTGCCTTAACTGCAGTTTTAGGGAAACTTTTATTATCCTTTACCATGAAGACAGAGGAAAAATATTAGTCCAGTGCCTCCACCATGTCTGTTTCCCCATCATTACATCACCAGTGGCCTCCTCTAAAGGGCTGATATTTACTATTCCCTTCTTTATATACTGATAGAAGCTTTTAGTATCAGCGTTTATGTTTTCTGAACTCCAAGGGGTGTCAGGGCCTTGACATGCACACGTTGAGCCCCAGAGAGCCATCATTCATAGCTCATCCACAGACCCAGGGTCTAGGACATGTGCTACTGGCAGATGAATGAGAACCAGTGTTACTGATGACTGTGCCTGTCCAGGAAACTGGCCATGCAGATATGCCACCTTCCATAGGATGTGGTGCCACAAGGACTTGGAGAGAATCCACTACCGGTGGCAGTGAATGTGATCGCTGTGCTCTGGCAGTGCTCCTTCCAGGGCCCTGTGGGGGATCTGTGCAGGATATCACAAGCCTTCACCCAAGAGGGCACGGATGCCATTTCTGCCAAGGCATGCAACTTCTCACTTCAAATGGGATCAGGCAAGCCAGAAAGCAAGAGCTCAGGGATTTGTAGTGATTTCTGGAGTCCCACAGGTTCAGGGTGCCATTAACTGCATTCAAGTGGCTCTTAAATCTCCCTGGCATCAAGCGGTCTATGATGTGGATAGTAAAGGCCTCCACTATTTCAATGTCCCAGCTGGCCTGCAACTATAACAAACAGATCATGTGGGCTTGTATAAGATACCCCAGAAACGTCCATGACTTGTACATCCTCAGCAAGTCTCAGATTCATGTCATCTTCCAGGGACACAGACTGCAGGGTTAGTTCCTCAGCGACAATGGCTGCTCACAAACGATGTGGCTGATGACACTCTTATGGCTGCCTCAGACTCCCGCTGAGAGAAGGTAAAATGGGGCTCATGCTGTGACCCAGAGTCTGATAGGGTATACCACTGGTATCCTGAAAATGAGTTCAGGTGCCTGAACAGATCTGGTGGAACACGCCAGTATATTCCACAGAGTTGATTGCTGCATGCCTCATAACCTGGCACTCCAAACAGAGGGGGGGGACCTGGATGCTGAGGAGATGGAAGAACTGCATATCCCCTCCGATGAGGAGGTTGAAGGGGATGTGGGTCCTGAGGCCCTGGAAGGTGAGGATACAGGTGATGAGGCCATTGTACTGGCCTGATGAGGCAGGTGAATTTGTGAAACCCCCAGAGCCACAGAATTCCAAGAGGATGATGACACGATGCAGTGTGGACACCCCTGTGGTGGGGAGGGAGGGGGGGGGGGGGCAGTGGAGGCAGCATTTTGTGCTGGAGGGTGCCACGATGTGAGCACAGATCTGTGATAACCATAGGTTTGTTCTGGCAAGGCTGGAGGCGAGTTTTAGGGAGTGGTGGCAGGTGGGGATCGAGAGCTTTCAGGACTTGTTTAGAGAGGGCATGTTTGCGGGGCAGGAAGACTTAGAGGAAGTGTATGAGTTGCCCAGGGCGAATGGCTTTAGGTACCTGCATGTTCAGGACTTCGTGAGGAAGGGGGTCCCATCCTTTCCCGGGATGCTGCCCCTGGGGTTGCAGGACAAGGTGCTGTTGAAGGATGAAATAGGGGAGTTGGAGGTGTCGGATATCTGTAAGGAATTGATGGAATGGGAGGGAGACCTTGCTGGGGGACATTAAGAGGAAATGGAAGGAGGACCTGAGAGCGGAGGTGGGAGCTGAGATGTGGGTGGAGGCCTTGTGGAGGTGAATGCATCCTCGTCATGTGCGAGGTTAAGCCTCATTCAGTTTAAGGTGGTGCATAGGGCTCATGTGACGGTGGAGAGGATGAGTAAGTTCTTGCGGGGGTAGAGGATGGGTGTGGGCAGTGTGAGGGGAGACCTGTGATTCACAACCACATGTTCTGGGCGTGTCCAAAAGTGAGGGGATCCTGGCAGGGATTCTTGGACGTGATGTCCGAGGTGTTGGCGTGGGGATGCTCCAGAGTCCAGAGGTGGCGATATTTGGGATTTTGGATGACCCGGGAATCCAGGGGGGTGAGAGAGGCCGATATTTTGTCTTTTGCCTCCCTGATAGCCCGGAGACGGATTTTGCTAGGGTGGGGGGGACTCGGAGGCGCCGTAAGTGAGGGTGGGGGTGAGCGACTTGGCAGAATTCCTGAGGCTGGAGAAGGTCAGGTTCGCTCCACGTGGGTCGGCAGAGGGATTCACCTGGAAGTGGAAGCCATTTATCAATTTCTTCAAGGAGGATTGAGGAGTCAGCAAGGTGGGGTGGGGGGGAGGGGTGGAGCGTGGGTTAAAATGAGGAAGCCGAGATGTGCGGGGTGTTGGTGTCAGGGACAGGTGGGTTGTGGTTGTTTATTGAGTTGTTTTGTTGTTTTTCTGATATTTTATGTATATATATGAAAATGTCTTTAATAAAACACTGCTCATCATAACAAGGAGCTTTGGACAAGGAGACATTTTTGACAGCATATTTACAATGGTAAACATTACATACAAGTGATTAACCCCCGTGTCCATACTGTGCAACAACATCTTCTTGATCTTTCTAATCCTGCAGCTATGTTCTCCACAACAGAGGTGGAGGCAGCCCTCTGACTGTTGCACCCTGTTGTCTGTGATGATCTTGGTGGGTGTCCTCTGGAGCAGTCATTTTCAAAGGCAGCGTTGCAACCCGTGGGTGGGTCGCGAGCAGGTGTCGGGAGGTCGGGAACGTCACGTGGCCATTGGTCGCGGCAGTCCAGATCGCGGGAAGAAGAGCCCAACGGCGGAGACTGGCTTTTTAAAATGCCGGCAGTCCCACACGATTGTGCCCCCTCAGCAGTGCGCAGGCCTGGAGCCCAGCGAGGCAGACCGCTTCCTCCAATCATCCTGTCTGGAGCGGCGGCACAGTGTACATGCCTCGTACACTGGTATCACGTGCTCTGGGCACAAGAGAGATTCCTCCATTTTGTAGCTGTCGACAGTGCTGCTGTGAACTCCAGGGCCTTTGGTGAACAACCCATGAAGAAGCTGAAAATAGGAACAAAGCAGTGTAAAGATGATTTCTTGAGGTATGGGTTTATTAATTGTGCCACTGCAAATCAGGATTCAAAGTTCCTGTGAGTTTTATGCAGGGAAGTACTGGCAAATGAAAGATTAAAACCCTCAAAACATCAAAAAGAATTTGAAGACTAAGCATGGCTAGTTCGAGGTCAAACCTCTTGATTTTTTCCAACGGATGCAGCAAGAACTTAAATCTCCAGCTGACGTCCTCAGCAGAAATATAACATTGAATGAAAAAGCAAGTGAGATAGTGAGGACCAAGCAGGTTCAACTGTCACATTGAAGGTAAGTGAAAATGGTGGGTCGCAAAGGTCGGCCGGCGTGGGTCGCGAAGGTTGGCCAGAGTGGGTTCCAAAAGACTGCCGATTGTTAAAAATGGGTCCCGGGCAAAAACGTTTGAAAAACACTGCTCTGGAGGGCCGAGACCTCGAGGATCCCAGCCTGCTTTTGAGGTTCTGCTGTGTGGTAGTACCACCGTCCATGGTCTATCAAGCTGGAGCTGCTGGGGTCAAAGAAGAAGCGGATTCAGATGGGCTGGATCATCTGGGTGGATGGCTCTGGGGTGTGCTCCTGCTGATCACCTTCGTCATGAGGGCCCCTGGCTGCCACCTTGAGAAGGAGGGGTAGCTGGAGCGAGCTCAAGATGTCCCATACCCTTTTGGCATTGACACTGCTGGATGCCAGCAAGTGCCTCAGTGATGCAGTGCAGCTCCTGCAGCGCTGCAGGACCGATGCCAGGACCAAGGTCTCCACAGCGGCTACCACCCTGCCAGTGTTGACTTTGGTGCATTGGCATGTCAGCACTATCACCTCAGTCTGAAGGCAGATGGACTCCTCCATCCTGCTTTGCAATCTGAGGAGTGCAGCAGACATCCCTTCCTGATTTTCCTGAGCTTGTCTTTGCTGCGCCAGCAACTGAAATATGATCGAGTCCAATGCTCCTCATCTCACTCGGACTCAGCACATTCATGGGCTCCAGCAATCCTACTGAGTGCCGGCACTCTGGGATATCCCTGTCTCTGTCTCCCATGGATCAGACAGTACAATGTGCTCACCAGACTGTGACCCCGAGGCTACTCTAGAACTAAATCCCATCGAGGTGTGTGATGTTTGAGCTGGTGGAGGGAGGGTGTGGGTGAGCATTGTTATGGGTCAACAATGTCAGGGTTGGTGTATTCCTCGTCTGTGCTGTTCTCAGGGTTGGAGTGTAGGATCTGACTCATGGACCCTCTCGGCTGCATCCCTGTTGTGCCTGTGAAAGAAAGGGCAGATCATGAGTATATGACAAGGCCCTGAGAAACAGGAGACATTACTTACAGCATGGCTGTCTGATGGATGTTGCAATACAGTATCCTCATTTGGATAAGCGCTGCTGACCTCACTGTCAGCACATAAACGGTCCACATCCTCCCAGGCCAGCTGAAATGCTCAATTATCAAAGTCTGTGAAGGAACGTGGGCCGGGATTCTCTGAGCCTCCGCGCTGAAATCGGGCTCAGCGCGGGGACGGAGAATGGGGCCTCAGACCTGCGGCGCCAGGACGCGATTTTACACGGACCGGAGAATTGCTGTCAGCCGCGCGTGCGCAGTTGACGCGGCGCCGATCGGGGGCTGTTGAAAGAGGCCCCCGTGGCGATTCACTGGCCGGGTTTCCGCCGGTGTTCTTCTGGCTTGGTTCCAACCTGGTTCCACCTGGCGGGAGCTCGGACTCGCACCCATGCTGACCATCCTTGTGGGGGGGGGGGGCGGGGGGTCAGACTCCAGGGGGGGCTTCACGACGGACAGGCTTGCGATCGGGGCCTACCAATCAGTGGGTGCGCGCGATCCGGGGGGTGCCTATCTTCTTCCGCACTGGCACGCTGTGTGGCTCCACCATGTTGCTAAGGGGCTGGTGCAAAAACAGCCGCCGCGCGCATGTGTGGGCCCGCAGTCGGAAGTGCAGGGCCCCGTATCAGCAGCAGGAGCTGCGCAGCATACGCCAAGTCCTGCCATCCCTCTTAAAACCGGAGAATCACTCCGGACTTTTTGAAAAAAGTCTGGAGTGATTCGCGCCCGTTTTCCGGCGGGCGTGTGGACATAGCCCCATTTTCGGAGAATCCCGGCCATGAGGTTGCCTATCCCTCCAACAGTCTGAGACCTTTTCTTTTTGATGTGTGCCAGCTTGTCCTGCCTGAAGACAGATGGAGATATTGTAAGCAGGATGCCTGCCCAGCCTGATGATAAAGGTGCCTGGCAAGTGTGGGTGGTGAGTGGGGCCATGGACTTGATGAGGGCACGACCCTCAGGTGAGATGAAAATGTGTCTGGGAGAGTGAATCGTGGTGTCTTTAAGCTGGCATTGAATGAGCTTCCTGTGGATATGAGATGGGTCTGTGAGTGCGTGAGTTAAGAGTGTTGAGAAGAGTAACATGTCCTGGCGGGACATAAAGATCATTCATTCTTTTTCACCACTGGGTGGCTGCCCTCGTTTGGAGCGTGCTGTGCTGATCGGTAAAGAGTTTGACGTCTCCCTGACATAAAAAAAGCTCGGAGTAACTATCATGACTCAGTTACACATCACATGAATGTGAGACTCACAAAGATCACTGAGTGGGAGCTTGCCAATAAGAGGCCACATAGATGCATATGCACAATATTTTCAAATGACGGGTGCATAATGAGTGAGTAAATACCCGTGACCTAGAAGTGATGTCAAAATGTATTAGTTTTCCTAACCCTACCGTTAAGCCTGAGTGCAGACTCACCATTCACAGCAAAGGTGGAGGAAGCCTGCTCACTGCCATGCCCTGCTGTCTGAGATGACCTTGGCAGATGCCAACTGGAGGCTGGATGCTTCAAGGGTCTTCACTCATAGACAGGTGCATCCTCCTTGACCAACTCGAGTTGAGGGATCCATGCAGAGGGGAGTGCCGTGTGTGAAGGCCCCTGAAGTAGTCAACAGATGTTCATCAAGCCCGTAGATGCCTGAGGGCCTCACCTTGAATGTTGAGGAGAAGGGGCACCTGGAGTGAGGTTGAAGTGCCCTGCCATCCCCCTTGCCGAGTCACTGATGAATCCCATCAATGCCTATAGCAATGTTGTACAGTTCTGAGTTCATCTCCCGCAGAACCTGCTGGACCAAGGTCACCAAGGTGGTCGCCCCCCTCCCTATGGTGAACTTCAGGCGCTCGCATGTTGGAGCTACAACATCAGTCAGAATCTGGGCGGGCTGAGATTTCCTTTGCTCCAATCTGTTGACTTCCTCGCACATCTCCAGCATTTTTCCGGTGACCAATTCGAGAGGCTGATCATCTGACTCAGCCTCAGTGGCTGCCTCATTTCCAGCTGTCTTCTGAGTGCCAGAGGCCTGGGCTGGCATTGAGTCTGACTAGCAGAGAAGCATTGGTGAGGTTGTAGCCACCGAAGTTGGCCATTCCCTCAATACAAAATGGAGGAACGCAAAGCTTGCAGGTTAAAATGGACAATGTTTGCAGCATAAGCAGACTGCACCAAGCCAATGTGTATTCTGTCTGCTAAGAGAGCAGACAGCACCGAAACGAACATTCCGCATACTAATAAGGCAATCTCCGGGATAGTTAACATAGTAATGGAACGATCCCAGGGACAATGGACACAAATAGGGAAGTGATTGCAACAGTGTATGGGAAACGAGACACCCCGGCACCAGCGGGGTTCGAAAACAAAGCACCTGAAGGCCCGCCCAGCAGCCGAGGGACAGCCTCAGTATTGGGGGGATTCAAACAAATCGATTGGGAAGAGACCCAATCGATCCCCAGCAGATAGAGGGTCCGCCCAAAAGGGCGCGAAGCCCTGGGACCTATAAAAGACAGATCCCACACTTAATTCGTTCTTCTTGACCAGCCCTCCTCTCTAGACCAGCCCCTCGACCAGCTCTTACCAAAGAAGACCTTGACCGAGAGAGAGGAAAGGTTTGGGACAGCAGCCGCCAGCAAGTAAGTGTCTCACAACGATCGCTACCAGAGATAGACACTCCTGACCCCTTTTAACCCGTACCAATCTGAAGTCTGCAGACCAATGCAGAGCAAGAGGTCTTGTCCCCTGATCCGGCAGTTCCTTTAAGATAAGTATTGGTTTATTTAGTGGTAGGAGTAGTTTAGTCATCTTAGCGTGTGCGTGAGTAGATTATAATTGTACTATAATAAACTCATTTGTTTGAACTTACTAATTGGTATATGGTTTTATTGCTTTGAACTTGACCTTGAAACTTGTGGCGGTATCTTAACGATACCTGGCGACTCCAGAGCTAATGAACGAAACAGAGCCAAATCGAGTGTTGAGCACACTCACCGAGAACGAGCAACAAGGTGGTCTCCTGAATGAGACTAATCCAGATCCATTAGCCACCGACACGTGTGTCTCTGAGCTGGTGGGGGATACAGGTGAATCACAACAATGGATCTCCTTCTGATGGCTCCTCAGCATCCTCCTCTGAGTCGGTTTAGAAGCTGGAGCTTATGTTGGCCCTGCTGGTGGGACTGGACCTGCTGGTGCCTGTAAGAGAGGGAAGCTAGATTTAGTTCACGAACAGGCGGAATGCAAGATTACATGCCACTCACTGTGAATGCCAGGATGTGATCAACTCATGGGGGCTTCATCTGTACTGGCTTGCTGGGAAAGACCACTCTCGTTTTCCTCACAGGACTAATCTCTGTCCTCGCCCACCATCTCAGTGGTATCCTTCTTGAAAAGAGTTATCTCCTAGATGTTGACCCTCCTCCGGTCCAAGATCTCTTCCTCTTGTTGTGGGCAAGCTTGGCCTGTATGAAGATGAATGGACAGAAGAGAAGACGGGGAGGGGGAAGCATGCAAGTCTGCTGTGTGTGTTAAACCCTCTCCAGTAAAGGCGGAGGATGGAGCTTGTGCAGTATGATAGGTGAGATACTGGTAATGTGAAAGTGCCTGTGAGACATCAGTGCTGATATCTCCCCGGCTAATACTGAGTGAGATTCTGGAGCAGTGTAACCCTCTCAGTGCATGATACCATTGTGGGAGTGCGAGAATGGAATGAGACTTACCCTGGTGGAATGGATGAGATTGTTCATCCACTTCCTGTGTTGAATGTCATTTCTGGTGGAAATGCCTTCCTTTTCTGACTCCCAGGCCGCTGATGTGAAGTTTGAGGGCCTCCCTAGCTATCAATGGGGTGGAGGACACCCCGGTGCTGGCATACTCCTCTTCTGACTTCTGGTAATCATGGCTAAACCTTGTTCCTGTGTCCAGCCATCTTGAGACGTCTGCTGAAGCCACCTGAGCTGGAGAGAGTGAATGTGGAGTTTGGGTGTCATTAAATGTTGCACCCAGACATAGAACATAGAACAGTACAGCACAGAACAGGCCCTTCGGCCCTCGGTGTTGTGCCGAGCAATGATCACCCTACTCAAGCCCAGGTATCCACCCTATACCAGTAACCCAACAACCCCCATTAACCTTATTTTTAGGACACTAAGGGCAATTTAGCCTGGCCAATCCACCTAACCCGCACATCTTTGGACTGTGGGAGGAAACTGGAGCACCCGGAGGAAACTCACGCACACACGGGGAGGACGTGCAGACTCCGCACAGACAGTGACCCAGCTGGGAATTGAACCTGGGACCCTGGAGCTGTGAAGCATTTATGCTAACCACCATGCTACCGTGCTGCCCACATTTGACTCCATTAGGTAATAACGGGGCAGTTCCTGACCTGGCAGGTGATTTGGAGAGATACTCATCTGTGCAGAATTAATTAGTTTCAGAATGCAAAATCGGGTGTGAACTCCGACCATTGCGGAACCCGCCTGCCTTGACCCTTAATTTTAAAAATTGAAACTTTGGTCCAATATTTTCCCTTGAGCTGTCCGTGGTTAAAACATATGAGTTGGAACAGGAATAGGCCACTCGGCCCTTTGAGCCATTCAATAAGACCATGGCTCATCTGACTGTCTCCATTCTCTCCCTTTGTCATCAAGAATATATCTAAACTGCCTTGAAAATATTCAAAGCCTCTGTTTCCACTGACTTTTGAGGAAGAGAGCTCATCACCGTCTGAGAAAAGTAATTTGCCTCATCTCCATCTGAAATGGCCGACCCCTTATTTTTAAATAGTGACCCTTAGGTTTCGATTCTCCCACAAGAGGAAACATCCTCTGCACACCCACCCCGTCAAGACCCCCCAGATTTCAATCAAGTCACCTTCTAAACTCCAGCACATACAAGCCGAGCCAGCCCAATCTTTCCTCTTCAGAGAATCTTCCCATTCTAGTTATTGGTTGAGTAAACCTCTCAGCTCTTTCTAATGCATTTACATTCTTCCATAAGTAAGGAGACCAATACTGTATATGCTACTCCGAATGTGGTCTCACAAGTGTCCTGTGCAACTAAAGCATAACCTCCCTACTTTTATATTCAATTCACCTCGACAAAAAGTGCGCCAATTATACTTGAGCCTGCAATTCACAGGATGCTGCAGTGTGAGTGTTTGCAGTGTGGGCAACACCTCAGTATGCATCAGAATGATCTTGTTAGTCCAGTAACTGCAAGCGTGTCTTTTCTCAGGCTAGTATGCTGTTAATAGGTTTGTTTTTCTATTGTCTGTGATGCTCACATCTCGCGTATGATTTTTCAAAACACTTGGCTTTCATGTCTGCCATGATTCCGGAGGGGAGTCTAAAGTCTAAATGCTAATCCTGCTCAAAGCTTGGGAGTCTTCTGCTTTAATGCATTCTTTTTTTTATTGAAGCTGAGTCAAAGGCAGATGGAGGTTAATAGCCTGGCATGAAAACAACTCTTTTGATGAAGCTAGGACCTGCCATGATCAAAATAATCATGGACTCAACAAGACCAAAAGAACCCAAGGTGGTGTTTGGGAGGTGTGGGGGGAGGGCAGGGGGTGAATGATGCTGCAGGGTTGGCGGAATTCCAAGACTCCATCCCCTAAGCCCACTGGTGCCCAATAAACCAGTCATGTATATAATGCTAGACAAGACCCCCCAACCAGCAGGTGGCAGTAGAGAACAACCACGTGACACTATTACCTTGGGGAGTTGATAGAGGGCCATTTTTAGTGAATAGTCAGAATTTGTAGTAGCTCGTAATTTATTTATTATGGTTAGTAGTTTATGATAGTATTCTTATAGTTATCTTTACCACGCCATTGCTAAATAATAAAACTTTAACTAATCTAAGAACTAGATGTTCTTTAGTGCATTTATTCCAACCGGCCAAGCTCCGAATGTAACATGGTACCAGGATTGAAGATCTAATGAGAAAACAAGATTCATTGAAGATCCGAACAGATAAAGATAACCTGAGAAGAAAAATTCTACTAACCTCATGAACTACTGGAAAATCATACTCAACACACTGCGAGACTTTGAAGTCCAGGATGGAATGTCTGAAGGTACCACACCAGTTTTGAGTCATTGGTAATGTAGATGAGAATTGGCATGTTTTCAAACAGCAACTCACACTCTATGTTGCAGTTCTTGGTCTGCAGGCACAACCTGACAAGAGGTGCATAGCGTTGTTGCTCAATGTAGCAGTCCACAAGCGATCAAAATATTTAATACATTCGTTTTTGATTACGAGGCGGACAGAAAAAACTTCAATGAAGTTGTTAAGAAATTCGATCGGCAGTGCACACCGAAGAAAATGAGACTATATATTTAGCACGCGCACCCTGAAAGCAGGTGAATCGTTTGATCGTCTTTTGACCGATTTGCAATTGAAGGCTGACATGTAATTTTTTGATCCTACAATCGTCGATCATACGCAATCAAATCGTGTTTGGGATTTGTAGCGACAAGGTACAGGAGAGGCTGTTAAGGAAAAACGACCTTCAGCTTGATGATGCTATCAAGATCTGCCATGCCATTGAGCTAGCTGCGCAGCAGATCAGCACTCTAAACCTGAAACATTTTTGTGCGTTGCTCATAGAGGCAGCCGGTGCCATTACTGTTGAGATACACCCGAAGGTATAACGAGGTCCCAGCAGCAGTGGCCTTTGTAAGCACGTATATGAAACCTCCATTTCATGCAAGCGATGTGGCAGCAAACTTACGTCACGGCAATGTCCTGCATTTGGTAAAATCTGTTCCAGGGTAAAGGCAAAAATCACTTAGCCAAACACTGTTTTTCTTCCAAAAAATTAGAAACACCAAAGTCCGTCAGCATGATTGATGAAATAAATCTTGAAGGTACTTTTCACATAGACAGAGGCCTGGATTCTCTGAAATCCCGGCCAAGTGTTGACGCCGGTATCAAAACCGGTGCGAGTGACGCCGGCGTCAACAGGACCTCCAGGCCCAGGCATTCACCCCTTCCTAGGGGGCTAGAACAACGTCACAGTGCTGTCCGCTGCTCTGGCGCCAAAAGCTGGTGCGCCACGGTCGGCGCAGGACCGCACGTGCGCACCACGGTCGGCGGGGACCTGTGCATGTGCGCGCCACGGTGGGTGCGGGTCCGTGCATGTGCACCACGGCCGACTCTGCGCTGGCCCGCGGACAACATGCGGAGCCTGACAGGAGCCCGGCGCGGAGGAACATAGGCCCCCCCCGGAATGAGCCCGCCCGCCGATTGGTTGCTCCCGATCATGGGCCTGGCCACTGTGGAGGCCCCCCCCCCGGAGCCGACTCTCCCTGCACCCCCACCAGGATGGCTCCCGCAGCCAGAACGCAGAGGTCCTGCTGGGTAGGGCCATATGTAAACAACGCCGGTGGGACTCGGCGGGCATTCGGCCCATCAAGCAAAGAGTATCGCCGGTGGGGGGGGGGGGTTGCTTTCAACGGCCCCTGACCAGTACCGCGGCAACCACGTCAGCACAATTGACGCGGATTCTGGTCCGCCGGTCGCCCGAGAATTGGCCGACTGGCATCGGGGTGGTGTGGCGCGATCCACATGCGCCCCCCCCCCCCCCCCCCCCCCCCCCCGCCGATTCTCCGTACCGGCGTGGGATAGGAGAATCTCGGCCATGGTATCTAGTGAAAATACGCATTGTGACAACATGCAAATTAAACAGCTGTCAAAGCAAATTTGCAGTCACAGCAATGCAGGTGTCAGTCTTCAAAAAGATAACTGGACAGTCCTTTGATGATTAATGGAACAGTCTTCGATGTCAGACTTGATATGGGTGCGAGAGCCAATTTAATCAGTTTATCCAATTTACGAGAAATAAAGATCAAGCCTCATGTTTTAAATCCCACAACATTATTAAAAGGTTATAATGGAACAAGGATCAATGCACTGAGGGTCTGTGAATTAGAGTTCTTTGTTCAGAACAAAGTGCATTCCGTAAAGTTCTCAATCATTGACGTTGAGCGGGAATCTTTATTGGGAGTGGAAGCAAGTGAAGCACTTGAGCGAGTGAAAAGAGTCTTCACTGCAGAATGTAGTATAACTATGCAACAGACATCAATAGATGCAATCCTGGAAGAATTTCCTGAAATTGTTCAAGGATTCAGCATGTTACCATTCACCTATCGGATACAATTAAAAGGTAATGCACGACCAGTAATACGTCCACCAAGCTCCGCTGAAAGAAAAACTTAAGAATGAGTTAGAGAGAGTGATGAAACTGGGAGTGATAAGACGCATCGAAGAACCAACAGATTGTGCGAACTCCATGGTTTGTGTGAAGAAACGTAACAATGACCTATGCATCTGTATGAATCCGAAGGATTTCAATTTGAACATTAAAAGAGAGCACTATCCCATTCCAAAGAGAGAAGAAATCACTTGTGAGATGTCAGGAGTGACATGTATTAGCAAGCTCGAAGCATCACAGGGTTTTTAGCAACTCAAGTTAGATGAGGAGAGTACAAAGTTCAGTACCTTCAATACTCCATTTGGGCAATAATGTTTTCTTAGAATGGCATTTGGTATCATTTCAGCATCCCAAATTTTCCATCAGGCAATGGAACAAGTAGTAGAAGATATTCCTGGTGTCAGAGTATACGTTGACGACATTATTGTATGGGACTCGACAAGAAAAGAGTACAACGAAAGGCTTGTCAAAGTGCTGGGAAGCATCAAAAATTATGGATTGAAACTGAATGAAGCCAAATGTCAGTTTGGTGTTGAACAAATCACATTCTTAGAAGACAAACTAAGGCTAAAGGTACACAACCTGACCAAGACAAAATCAAGGCAATTTTAAATATGCCATACCCTACTGATAAAAAGGAGTCCTTAGGATGCTTTGCATGATACATTTTGTAGGAAAGTCCATTCCTCATCTTTCAGTAAAAACAACGTGCCTGAGAGAATCAATAAAGAAGGAGACTATTCCAGTGGTTGGACAGACATGAATATGAATGGAAAATATTAAAAGAAACATTGGCTACAGCACCTGTGTTAACATTCTTTGATCCCACAAAGTGAACAATGATATCCACAGATGTATCAAAAGATGGGTTGGGAGCAGTATTATTGCAACAAGACAATGAAGAGAATTGGCTCCCAATTGCCTATACCTTGAGGTCAATGACTGACACAGAGTGGCGGTGTGCTCAAATAGAAAAAGAATGCTTCGGCTTAGTTAATGGATTAAACAAATTCCATGCCTACGTGTGGTCTACCGACATTCTTAGTGGAAACTGACCATAGACCACTTGTGGCAAGAGTAAAAAAGAATCTCAATGAGATATCACCCAAACTACAACGCATGATAATGAAGTTACAAAGATAAGGGACGGGCCGCCCGGAAGTTGCTGAATCCTCCGCACTTCCGGGGGCTAGGCCAGCGCCGGATGGGTTTGCGCTGCACCAACTGACGCCAAATGGATGGTGCGAGTTGGCGCATGCGCAGAAGGGCCGGCGTGGTTCCGCGCATGCGCCGACCAGCCAGCGTGATCCTGCGCATGCGGAAGGGGATTCTTCTCCGCGCCGGCCATGGCAGAGCCCGAAAGAGGCCAGTGCGGACGGAAAGAGTGCCCCCACGGCACAGGCCCGCCCACAGATCGGTGGTGCCTGATCGTGGGCCAGGCCACTGTGGGGGCCCACCCCGGAGCCGGATCCCCCTGCGTCCCCCTGAGGACCCCGCTAGATGGCCGACAAGCCAGGCCCTGCCGTGATGGACCATGCCCATTTGCGTCGGCGGGACTGGCCAGGAAACGACAGCCGCTCGGTCCATTGGGGTCCAGAGAATTGCCAGGGGGGGCTCTGCCAATGGCTCCTGACCGGTGCAGCGTAAACCCCGTCCCCGACGGCAAACCGCTGCCGGAGAATACGGCAGCCGGCGTCGGTGCGGCGAGGCGGGATTCACGCCACCACCCGGGGATTCTTCAACCCGGCGGGAGGTCGGAGAATCCCGCCCGAGATTTTGATCTAATCTACACGCCAGGTAAGCTTCTCGTTGTCATGGGTGCACTATCTTGTGTTGCAGACATGAAAGAAGACCAACATTTGAATGAAGACATACAAGCACAAGTGAATTTTGTGATGGGATCCCTTCCGGTCTCAGATAAGAAGTCAAAACTAATAAGAAATGAAAGCATTAAAAGCAAAATTTTGCAGAAGATAATAAAGTATCTCACAGAGGGATGGTCAAAAGGACCATGCTCTGACTACTGTAATATTAGGGCAAAGCTAAATGCAGCTAATGGTTTTTTGCTAAGACAAAATAGAATAGTAATTCCAAAATTGTTGCGACCAATTATTCTGAAAAAGATTCATGAAGAGCACTGAGGAATAGAGAAATGTAACAGATGGGCCAGGGAGACTGTATACTGGCCGGATATCAATCAAGATATTCAAGTCATGGTTGACAATTGTGGAACATGTCCAGAATTTCAAAACAGACAGCTTAGAACAATCTTGCCATACATTCCAATGGAACAAACAAATCAAAATCATCAGGACCTCAATAATATACCATTATTACTGACGATGGGCAAGTTTTAAGATGGAATAGTAGAGCCTTGCTGAAGGCTCAGCAATCTTATGTTATGGAACCACAAGATGATATTGTAAGCAGTTCAAGGACAACAGAACAAGAGAAACCTCAGCATACAGAATCAGAACAAGAGGAACATGTACAAAGTTAAGAAAAACAGCAGGAATCATCCTCAACAACAAGTGAAAATCAAGCAAACTCACAGGTTCAACCAATGCTCAGAAGGGCGACAAGACACAGAAGAAAACCGGACAGATTGAACTTGTGATGAACTGTAAATATGTAAATAATGAACACATTATGCATATCATATGTATTGTATTGTAAATTGAGATAATGTATGTAAAACTTTACAATTCCAAAGGAAAGGGGATGTGATGATATGCATAACCAGTCACGTATATAATGAGGGACAAGACCTCCGACCAGCAGGTGGCAGTAGAAAATAACAATGTGACACTGTTACCTCGGGGAGTTAATAGAGGGCCTTTGTAGTGGATAGTCAGAATCTGTAGTCGCTCGTAACATATTTACTATGGTTAGTAGTTTATGATAGTATTCTTATAGTTATCTTTACCACGCAATTGTTAAATAATAAAACTTTAACTAGTCTAAGAACTAAACATTCTTTAGTGCATTTATTCCAACCAGTCAAGCACCAGAACGTAACACACCTGCCCCCATTGGCAACACTCAGTCTATGTCCGGCTGCGTTTCTGGCTGACCTCTAATTGGCCGACCAGCATGAAATCACCATGAAATCTGAGCCGGTGATCACATTGCACAATGTGAGCAAAAATCAGGCCTACATATTTTCAAAACCCAAGGCTTCAACTTCATGCTTGCCCAAAGCTGAATTTGGATTGTGTAGTCTTTTTATTGTCAGCCAGTAGTGTGTGTGGATTGCTGGCAGTGTCAGAATTTATTGCCCTTCCATAATTGCCCTTCAAAAAGAGGTAGCGAGCCATCCACTTGAATTACTGCAGTTCTTGTGATGTAAGTACACCCACAATACTGTTAAGGAGGGAATTCCAGTGACATATTGCCAAGTCAGTCTGAGTATATGGAATGTATCCAATTTCTCAGGATGTATCAGCATTATTCAGTCAGCTATTTTCTACACTTCCTACCACTCTGTACTCAGTTAAGGCAACAAGAGAAAGAACAAAAGACATACATGAAAACAAAGTAAGGCAGGCATTTCCTGTTCTTATGCTAATTTGATCATTTTTCAATAAAATAGTTTATTTTGAAAAAAAACAGTAGGGTTTTGAGCAGGGGCGTACCAACCTCCTAATTATAGGTTCCACCCAGGGTGTACAATATGGATAGCTGGTGTAATGCTGCAGACATTACTGTCCAAAACCCCTCTTGCTTGCTGTGAGAGTCAGGAACTGGATGGAGGGAGGAAATAGGCTGAGGACAAGAGGTTCTCTGGCCTCTCAGTGTCCAACCTCAAGAGTGAATTTTGTGCAACCTGTAAATGTTGGAATTGTGCCCGGTGCACTCACGTCCATGTGTTTCTCCTTGAGTTTTCACTCCTTTAATAAAGAGATTTGCAAAATGATAGCTATGTACTTTTGGGAAGACAGAAGACAGAGCCATGCAACCTGACCTAGTTTCTTAACATCCAAATCAAAACAAAATCAAACTATAAAAACAAAATTATACAATATAACCACTACCAACATGTGGTATAATGATTTATATTTCTACTCCTGATGCCAGCCAAAGCCTATTCATCACCATGTTACCCATAACCCAGAAGGAAAAAAACAGTTGGACCAGTATTCCTACTTTCCCCTTTTACTGCTTTTTCCTCCTAGGAAGTTATCTCCGCCACTTGTGCAAAAATCTTTCAATAATAGGACCACCTGTGATGATGCTTTTGTTTACATCTCTCAAACTTGCCCAGTTTTGTTTCATGGATAATTCCTAAGTACAAACATAATTCCAGAATGAGAGCATGTAGGTAGCTACTTTGACACATGGATTACTCAAAAGACCATTCCATATTGAATGATTTAATGTCCAATGAGGCCTAACATTAATGTCTTTGCTCTGGTGAGCTGTTTGCCAGAGCGTGATCAACACCAGTAGCTCCTGCTGAATACACTGATGAGGCCCAAGGGTTCTGCTCTGACCAGCCCTCCCTTCTCTCGGACATGTATGTACCAGCTGTGCACTGGGTCTGGGCCCCAAATCAGGCCCAGTCCAAAATCTACCCTCAAATCCTTGCCATGTTCATTTGGCTTTAGATTTTTTTTGCAATTTAAAATTATACTTGTCGGTTCCTGATTTACAGCAACATGAAATGACAGCAATTTATTCATCATTTTAGTCAGTAACAGGATCATGAGGTAATTATGGATGAGGAAGATCATTTGGCTTCACCTCAGTTCATCCATCTGGAGAGACACCATTCCACACATTAATCACTTTTTGTGTGAAGGATTTTGTTTTATTCATCTTAAAATTACCCTTTACACAGTTGCACTTCTTTCCTTATTCTACTCCTGCAATTTAAAGTAATACTCAAGATTATTTTTTTCTATACCCAATTAGATATCTATCAGGTGAAAGTCCTGGCATATTTGCTGTACTGCTGCCACAGATGGGCTACGCAATGCTCTACCCAAGCAGCAGTAATTGTAAAATTGATTGTCATTAGGAAAACAAAGGATGGATGTCCAACATCTCTCTATCAATTAGATCTACTAGTTAGTCTACTATAATTGCAGGTTGTCACCAGTGCCACTTGTGGCCTGAACTTCACCTCACAGCCCTGTTCCCCAATTCCACTACACATGAAACTTTAAAGAAGGTGAAAGGCCAATGAATGCCAATCTCCTGGAATCAGACTTTGCAAAGGTGATGCCAAGAATCTTAACTGTGAGAAATCCCTGAGAGCAGGTGGTGAACATCGGGTAACAATGGGACAATGATGGACCTGTAACTTGTTCACAGGCTTCTGACTAGGTGATACAGGGTGGGTGGGCAGGGGGTGTGGCCACTTGTCCAGCTCTCTGCTGGTGCTGCCCTTTAACCATCTGTGAGCGGACCTGGGAGAGTGGCCGAATGTGACTTCCCTCCTGATTCTTTCTTCTGCTCTCCATCTGATCTCTATTATGTGTTTCCCTCCAGCGCAATGGGAGAGCTGAGGTTCACAATTTACCCAATGGAGAGCTGGCACACATGAACTCCTCGTATTCCTTTACAGCAGGGGAGAGGGGGTAGGTGGGGAATTTCTGTGGCAGGACTAGTACTTCAGAGTCATTGCCAGCTGCACAATCCCACTTAGTACGTGGATGAGGTTCATCGATGCCCGGCAATGTTTTCAGCTCTCACTTATGCCCCCAAGTAACTGGTAATGCACGTCAGCGAGCATATCTTGATACGTCGGCCGATGAGATAAACTAAGTGAAGGTGTCCTCAGCATTGTCGGGGGTATAGAGGAGACATTACTCCTCTAAGTACAAGAAATCTGGAATGATGGAAGATGTGGATTATCCTAGCAATGGGCAATAGCTCTGAAGGTGGATGTCAGCAATGTGTTTGATACACCCAGGGCCCTCTCCTGACGAAGGTTGCTCGGAAGCTCAGAAAAGAGTTTCATCCCTTTTGTTAGCAATGAATCTAGTTGCAAAAATGCTTTTGCTCACAGCAGCCAACCTTCGACTAGAGGACGGAAGCTGAAGATAAAGATGAGTACATTGAAGCACCACAACCAGCAAGTATTTTGTTTCAAAGTAAAAATCACACTTCTCTTGAATGGCAGGTTATGAAATGATCGCAAACTCGCCAATTGCTTGAAACTACTGCTCTCAGAGCCCCAACACCAGCTTAGCATATCATTAAGTATTTTGCAATAGGTTCAGATTCTGCAGCCAAACTCTGACTGCCACGCACACTTTGCTTAATCAGGCTTTTTTGTCTGTTTTTGAAGACCGTGTTTTCATGCTTCATGCTCATCAATGCAGCCCCTGGTGTCCCAATGATATGATAAACTTTACAGTGTGTTAGCAAAAAGGCCCTTCACCACAGCAAATTGAACAGTCGCAGATGGAATCGACAAGCATGAAATTCTCAATAAAGCTTAATCATCAGCATCCAAGACCTGTACGGTCAGAGTGTGAAGCAGACCCAATGTGATTTTCCTCTGATTAAAGCCTTCTGTGTATTTGCTTAAATCCCCCTTATTGTTTTACACTGAAGAATTTCCAAAGATATAAATGGGATTTCTTTTGGCAGTGTTGCTGTTCCATACCTGACTGTAAAGATATTTGTAAATCTCTATGGGGTAAAGGCTCAAGATAGGCAACAATCACCCGAGAAAAAAATAAAACCAATTGTAGCAAATTGCAGGTAACCTGTCCACTACATATGAAAAGTAGAGAAAGAAAGAACTGGCACTTAGCTAGTGCCTCAGCACATCTCTCAGAACTGTCTCAAAGCATTTCACAGCCAGCGAGTTAAACGGGGCAATGACTGTTATGTGGATAAGCACAGCTCCCATTTTGCACAGAGCAAATTTCTGCATCGGCAATGGGATAAATTGCAATGGTTTTGTGATATTGGAGGAATGCTGTGCAGCTGGATGACTGAATACTAGACACGTGGGTACGACCAGGACATTATTGCACGGACAGCTAAATGATGCAGCTGTGCCCTCATATTAAGTAGCTGATGGGCACCTCTGGCACCATCACAAGACCCGACTGGAGAATTGAATGGGGCACTTCATGGGCAGAAATCTGGCTTGAGTGATCCTATCCAGCTTTCCATTGTTTATAACCACTGCTTGGGCACAAATTATTTAAAAAGGATCTCTTCTCATGTGTAACATTGACAAGCCTAAACAACAAAACAGTGAAAATAAAAATATCGGGTGAATGTGAAAATGGTCCTCACCTGCCAGGATGGACATGAGTTTGTTCAGAGTAAAATCAGGACTGCTGGAGATCAAGTTGAAGAATAGAACAATTGGCAAAACAAATATGGATCAAGACATGAACGTTGTTAAATTGCAGTCTTTCAGTTATGGCTTAAGATATTCCCTCATCTTCACCTTTTATCCTATATAGAGCAATAACAATTATATCACAAGCCTGACTTTCTGCTTTCTGCTCAAGCCCTTGTGTGTCTGAGTTGAGATTTAAAGCCCCCTTTAACTTGCTGTTTTTCTTTCAACTAATTCCTGGTGCAGGTTTGTTCACCGTGTTAGCTGTGGATCTGTAGATACCTTTTTTCTCCCGTAGCTCAGCTCTCTTCAGATGTGAGGCTGGTGGATAAATGCCAGCAAAATACTCAATTGCTGATATCATCATGACTCAGACCTATATGTCCTCAACGGACTTCTAAACACGCGTGGGCAGTCTCACTGGATAGGGACCAGGAACACACACCCCAAATTATTTTTAACCAAGCAGCTCAGATGCATTCAGGAAAACTAGGTAAGCAAACAAGGGAGAAAGAAGTAGAAGGATATGTGGGCAGCTCGGTAGCACAGTGATTAGCAATGTTGCTTCACAGCTCCAGGGCCCAGGCTCGATTCCTGGCTTGGGTCACTGTCTGTGCGGAGTCTGCATGTTCTCCTGTGACTGCGTGGGTTTCCTCCGAGTGCTCCGGTTTCCTCCCACAAATCCCGAAAGACGGGCTGTTAGGTAATTTGGACATTCTGAATTCTCCCTCTGTGTACCCGAACAGGCGCCAGAATGTGGCGACTAGGGGCTTTTCACAGTAACTTCATTGCAGTGTGTATGTTTTTTAAAAATAAATTTAGAGTACCCAATTCATTTTCCCAATTAAGGGGCAATTTAGCATGGTCAATCCACCGAACCTGCACATCTTTGGGTTGTGGGGGCAAAACCCACGCAAACACAGGGAGAATGTGCAAACTCCACACGGACAGTGACCCAGAGCCGGGATCGGACCTGGGACATTGGCGCCGTGAGGCAGCAGTGCTACTCACTGCGCCACCGTGCTGCCCTACTTCATTGCAGTGTTGATGTAAGCCTACTTGAGATAATAAAGATTACTATTATTATTGATCGGGTGAGATGAAGTGAGGCTCGAGGCGGCACATGTGGAGCATTAACACTACAATTGGTTGGGGTGAGTGGCCTGTTACTCTGTTGTAAATTCTGTGTAATGTACTTTTAGGAATATTTTTGCCACCTTGGTTGAGACTATCTAACTCAGCATAGGCCCAAACGTTTAATGAACTGCATGTTCAATACCACACCAACTGGTGTTTACCATCAGAACCAGCCAAACCCATTCAAATAGTGCTTTCACTCCTCACATCCTTGGTTTGAAATTATGTACAAATCTAACTGTTATATGTCTTTGAACTTGCTGTACTGATAACCTGCAGAGCGAATGTTGTCAACAGTCAGAGCTGTCAGCTCACCTCGCCTCCATCGGCGAACACTGATGATGACGGATGATGCAGCAGAGGAAATGTTGGCATTGGTCTTTTCTAAGCAGTGAGACTTACTTAAAAAGGAAATTAACAGCAAATATTTGCCATGAAACTTAATTTAATTTTGTAAATTTCAGAACAGCCTTTAGGGGGCTGTTGGTTGGTGAAAGGGCCCAAGAGTGATGTATGTCCTGCAACAAAGCCCAAGCTCCCACTCCTTTTGATTCAGGAATAAAGCGCTGTACATTTTTCAAGCCGTGGTGAGCGAGTGGCTGACAAAAGCTCCTGCCTGAGCACTCGTCGCAGGCTGAGGGTTTTGTGTGACTTGTGTCAGGATGACTGATGGTTGCCGTGGCATTGTCGCAGCTGCACGTTTCCTCCACGACAGTCCTGGGGAGAGGGGACAGAGCGCTGGGTTGGAACAGGCTGTTGCACTGAGAAGTCAGTAACTATGTGCGGTGACAAAAGACAATCGGCCTGACCTCCCCTGCCCTGTCCCGACAATTGCCTCAGCTTCAGAGGCTGTTAAACAAATACGCTAGCATCTGCCAGGAGCTGACCTTCCCTGAGTGTCCCCACCCTGCCCCCTCTCTGTAGCTAACTTGATTTGTCTTACCAATTAATCCTTGCCAAGCTCAGGAAGTGAATGCAGCTGATGGTTTCGTTCCAGGCCAAGCACTTGTAGCTGATCAAGCAACAACAAAAAAAAGACATAATACAGACATTTTATACTGATGCACACCACGAGCTAGCATTTTGTTTTAAGACTACACTGCTTACACTTTGGACTGTTGTCTTTGCCATTGTTCTTTAGTGAATTGGACCTTTGGTAAATAATATTGATGCAATTAATATAAAGCCCAGTTGGACGAACAGACTGGCCCTTTCCAATGTTACTGCAGGCAGAATGAATCATACCCTTGGTGCAACGAAATCCTCCTGCAGCCAATAGGCCATAATGCCCAGATGTAACCAGGGTCATGCATAATGAGGTCTGATGGCTCAGCACCAATTGCAGAGGAATCAAAATTGTGGCAACAGTTTGCACGTGTCAAGGTTTTCTCTCGCATAAGTTTTGCTCGTCTGCACACTTCACTGTACCATGGAGGGTTGTGTTGGCATTTACACCCACTTGAGTAATTATAACAAGGGTCGAGTTACTTTGTTCACAGTGTTCTTTATGTCCTTTAGCTTATTTGCATTCGGTGCTATTCTCTGCATAATTGCATCTGCTCCTTGATATTTGCTAATGGAAAGTGTTTGTGTTTTTACAAAGTACAAAAGAAATTAAGCTCATGGTGCTAATGCCTATTTAACATTGTCTTCTCATCAAATTAACAATGAAGTATCATTTATCCTGAAGACCTTTACAGAGGAAAAATGTTTTCACTGAGGCAATTAATAAAAATGTACAGTGCTGTTTAAACCAAGAGTTTGCAAAGTACCTCAAACCTTGCATATCTTGCTTACATAGCATCATTCATTGCACTCTAAAAGTTACAGGTACATTGTCGTTGGTGGCAGAGGAGCAATCCTAATGTCAGGAACACTCTTAGTGTTGACTTTTGAATCAAATGCCAGTTGCACTAGCTAAACTGAGGCAGTAAGGACCACATTTGCTGAGATAATAATAATAATAATAATAATCGCTTTGTCACAAGTAGGCTTCAATTAAGTTACTGTGAAAAGCCCCTGGTCGCCACATTCTGGCACCTGTTCGGGAGGCCAGTACGGGAATTGAACTGCATTACAAACCAACTGTTTAGCCCACTGTGCTAAACCAGCCCCTAAACCAGATCTTCTGTACATGGGTGACATGGTGGCACAGTGGTTGGCATTGTGCCAGGGACCCGGGTTCAATTCAAGCCTTGGGTCACTGTGTGAAGTTTGCACGTTCTCCCCACGTCTGCGTGGGTTTCCTCTCACAGTCCAAAGATGTTCAGGCTATGTGGATTGGCCAAGCTAAATTGCCTCCAAAGATGTGCGGCTGAGGTGGGGTTACAGGGATGGGGAGGGGAATCTATCATCAAGGACGAAATAGCGGGGCATCTGGATAGAAATTGTCCCATTGGGCAGACGCAGCATGGGTTCATAAAGGGCAGGTCGTGCCTAACTAATTTAGTGGAATTTTTTGAGGACACTACCAGTGCAGTAGATAATGGGGAGCCAATGGCTGTGGTATATCTGGATTTCCAGAAAGTCTTTGACAAGGTGCTACACAAAAGGTTGCTGCATAAGATAAAGGTGCATGGCATTAAGGGTAAAGTAGTAGTATGGATAGAGGATTGGTTAATTAATAGAAAGCAAAGAGTGAGGATTAATGGGTGTTTCTCTGGTTGGCAATCAGTAGCTAGTGGTGTCCCTCAGGGATCAGTGTTGGGCCCACAATTGTTCACAATTTACATAGATGATTTAGAGTTGGGGACCAAGGGCGATGTGTCCAAGTTTGCAGACAACACTAAGATGAGAGGTAAAGCGAAAAATGCAGAGGATACTGGAGGTTAATGAATGGGCTAGGGTCTGGCAGATGGAATACAATGTTGACACATGTGAGGTTATCCATTTTGGTAGGAATAACAGCAAACGGAAACGGGATTATTATTTAAATGATAACACATTAAAACATGCTGCTGTGCAGAGAGACCTGGGTGTGCTAGCACATGAGTCGCAAACAGTTGGTTTACATGTGCAACAGGTGATTAAGAAGGCAAATGTGAATTTTGTCCTTCATTGCTAGAGGGATGGAGTTTAAGACTAGGGAGGTTATGCTGCAATTGTATAAGATGTTAGTGAGGCCACACCTGGAGTATTGTGTTCAGTTTTGGTCTCCTTACTTGAGAAACGACGTACTGGCACTGGAAGGTGTGCAGAGGAGATTCACTAGGTTAATTCCAGAGCTGAAGGGTTTGGATTACGAGGAGAGGTTGAGTAGATGTTATAGGTTGAGAGGGGATCTTATAGAAACGTATATAATTATGAAGGGAATAGATAGGATAGATGCGGGCAGGTTGTTTCCACTGGCGGGTGAAAGCAGAACTCGGGGGCATAGCCTCAAAATAAGGGGAAGTATATTTAGGACTGAGTTTAGGAGGAACTTCTTCACCCAAAGGGTTGTGAATCTATGGAATTCCTTGCCCAGTGAAGCAGTTGAGGCTCCTTCATTAAATGTTTTAAAAATAAAGATAGATAGTTTTTTGAAGAATAAAGGGATTGAGGGTGATGGTGTCCGGGCCGGAAAGTGGAGCTGAGTCCACAAAAGATCAGCCATGATCTCATTGAATGGCTGAGCAGGCTCGAGGGGCCAGATGGCCTACTCCTGCTCCTAGTTCTTAAGTTCTTATGTTCTTATGAGCCTAGGTGGGGTGCTCTTTCCAAGGGTCAGTGCAGACTCAATCAGTCGGATGGCCTCCTTCGGCAGTGTTGGGTTTCTATGGCACATAGCACAGTTCGGCAGATATAAGGAGATGAATGCACAACGGAAAGTGGAAATAGAGAGCACAGCTCAAATTAGAAAGAGAAAGTACCATGAACTGGAAAGTAGAAGACAGAGTGAACACTGGGCAGAATGTGGAATACAGAGTGGCAAATTCGACTAAGTAGAAAGAGAGAGCACAGCACATAGTCAACATGGGAAGGAGAGAGTGGCTGATAGTGGGGAATAGAAATACAGAGAGGAAAGATTTGTTTCACCTGAGGGGTCAATTGCCAAAAATAACAGTTTTAAGATGACAATTAGAAGGGTAAGAGGGGTCATGAGGAAAAGCTTGTTCGTTCAAAGAGTGGTGGACGTCTGGAATTCACTGCCTACGTTGATGGTTGAGGCTGAAATGCTCAACTCATTTAAAAAGTACTTGCTTCTGAAGGACAGTGACCTGTAAGGCCACGGACCAGGTGCTGGTAATGGGAATAAAATGAGCGGCTAGTACCTTTTGTCTGTTTTTTGGCTGACGCAGGCATGATGGGCTGAATGGCCACTTTCTGCAACAAAACCTTTCCATGGTTCCATGCTTCTAGGTATACAGCAGAGAATGGAAACACAGGTTGTATTGCAAACTGGAGAGTGGAAATAGTGAGAGTGTCAGCAGACACAGGAAACAGAGAAACACCCAGCCGAGAGTGGAAACAGAGAGACACAAATCAGAGAGTGGAAATAGAGAGGGGCATACAGCTGAGAGAGTGGAAATAGTGAGAAACACTGCAGAGAGTAGAAATAGAGAAAGGACAGCAGAGAGTGGAAATAGAGCGAGATACAGTAGAGAGTGAAAACAGAGAAGCTCCCAGCAGAGAATGGAAATAGAGAGTGACACCGTGGTGAGTGGAAAGGGAGTGAGATACAGCAGAAAGTGGAAATAGAGAGTGACACTGTGGTGAGTGGAAACGGAGTGAGACACAGCAGAAAGTGGAAATAGAGAGTGACACTGTGGTGAGTGGAAATGGAGTGAGACACAGCAGAGAGTGGAAATAGAGAGTGACACTGTGGTGAGTGGAAACGGAGTGAGACACAGCAGAGAGTGGAAATAGAGAGTGACACAGTTATAGCCATCTGGGATGGCCACTTCCAGAATACAAAATGGATGCTCACGAAGAATGTAGGAACTGTGGACAATGTTTGGAAAGCAAGCAGGCACAGACCCTGCATGCATCTTGGAGAAGGCAGTTCCCAGACGAGACTCAAACTATAGGTCAATTAACATATTGATGGCACATCTCCGGGAACAAAGGAAAGACACTCAAGCAACCGATCTAGCTCCAGACATCCTGGCGCCAGTTCCCCAAACCGAAAACGTAAACAAAGCACAGCCAACGGCCACTTAGGACACGCCCAGCCATCAGGGCACCCACCCCTTTATTGGTCAAGATCAATATGAGTGATCAAGATACGGCCCAATTAATTGGGGCCAAGTTTAAGGCCCGCCCAAAAGCGCGCGAAGCCCCTTCGGGTATAAGAAGAAACCCCCGAGAGAGAATTGCTCTCTTGGATTCGGCTCTCGAAGCGGAGAGACCCATCCACCATAGAGTGGAATTGAGGGAACACTGCAAAGAGTGTAAGTAGAGAGGGAAATAAAAGACGCACAGAGAGTGGAAATAGGGAGAGGCACAGCTGCGAGTGGAAATAGGGAGAGGCAGCAGAGTATGGCAATAAAGAGAGACAAAACAGGGAGTAGGAAAATTGAGAGACAGAGGTTCAAATAGAAATGGAAAGAGAGACAGCTGAGAGCAGAAATAAAGAAAAACACAGCAGTGACTGAAAACAGCGAAAGACACAGAAGGGAATGGAAATTGAGAGATGTACAGCAGAGAGTGAAAGTATTGTGAGACACAGCAAAGAGCGGAAATGGAGAAAATGCATAGCAGAGAGTGAAAATAGAGAGACACGGCAGACAGTCCAAATCAAGAGACACACAGATCAGAAATGGAGAAACACACAGCACGGGGACGAAAGAAAGAGAGAGTCACAGCAGGGGGTGAAAATAGAGAGAGATACAGAGAAGAAAGTGGAAATAGAGATAGAAACAAAAGATAGTGGAAATAGAGAAGGCCACATCAGAGAGTGAACATAGAGAAAGACACAGCAGAGAGTGGAAATAGAGAAAGACACGTCAGAGAGCAGAAATAGAGAGAGACACAGCAGAGAGTGGACAGAGAGAGACAAAGCAGAGTGTGGATATAGAGAGAGGCACACAGCAGAAAGTGGAAATAGAGGCATAACAGAGGGTGGAATAGAGATGGACACAGCAGAGAGTTTAAATAGAATAAGATATACAGCAAAGAGTGGAAATACAGAGACACAGCAAAGAGTGGAAATAGAGAGAGATAGAAAGTAGAGAATGGAAATAGAGAAAGACCAAGCAGTGTGTGGAAATAGAGTGAGGCACAGCATGGAGTCAAAATAGAGTAAGACACAACAACGAGTGGAATTAGATAAAGACACATAACAAAGTGGAAATAGTAAGAGACACAGCAGAGAGTAGACAGGGAGAAACAGCAGAGAGCGGAAATAGAGAAAGACATAGTCGAGCATAGAAATTGAGAGAGACACAATAGAGTATGAAAATAGAGAGAAACACAGCAGAGAGCGAAATAGTAAAAGACACACAGCGGAGAGTGGAAATAGAGACACAGCAAAGAATGGGAACCGACAAAGACACAGAAGAGAGTGGAAATAGAGAAAGACACAGAATAGAGTGGAAATAGAGTCAGACAGCAGAGAGAGGAAATAGAGAGCAACCAGCATAGAGTAGAATTAAGGGAATACAGCAGAGAGTGGAAATAGAGAGAGACAGAGCAGAGAGTGGAAATAGAGAAAGACACTGCAGGGAATGGAAATAGGGAGAGCCACAGCAGTGAGTGGAAGTGGAGAAAGACACAGCAGAGAGTGGAAATAGAGTAAGACCAGTGAGTGGAAAAGGAGATAGATGCAGCAGAGAGTAGAAATAGAGAGAGAGAGCAGAGAGCAGAAATAGAGAGTGCCAAAGCAGAGAGTGGAAATAGATGGACCACAGTGAGTGGAAATGGAGAGAGACACCACACAGAGTGGAAATAGAGAGACACAGCAGGGACTGGCAATAGAGAGAGACACAACAGAGAGTAGAAACATAGCAGAGAGTAGAAATAGAGAAATATACAGTAGATTGGAAATAGAAAGAGACACATTTGGGAGTGCAAATAGAAAGAAAGAGAGACAGAACAGTTTGGAAATAGAGAGACACAGCAGAGAATAGAAATAGAGAAAGACAGAGCAGAGAGTGGAAATAGAGAGATAGAAGCAAAGAGTGGAAATGGAGAGAGACACAGCCGAGGGTGGAAATAGGGAGACAGGCAGCAAAGAGTGGAAATAGAGAGAGGCAAAGCAGAGAGTAGAAATATAGAAACATACAGCAGAGAATGTAAATAGGAAGGGACACAGCAGAGAGTGGAAATAGGGAGACAGGCAGAAAAGAGTGGAAATAGAGAGAGATAGAGCAGAGAGTAAAAATATAGAAACATACAGTAGAGAATGGAAATAGGAAGGGACACAGCAGAGTGGAAATAAAGGGACAACAGAGAGTGGAAATGCAGTGAGGCACAGCAGGGAGTGGAAATAGAGAGACATGACAGAGAGTGAAATTGAGGGAACACTGCAGAGAGTGGAAGTAGAGAGAGACAGATCAGTGAGTGGAAACAAAAGACAGCAGAGAGTGGAAATAGAGACACAGCAGAGAGTGGAAATAGAGATACAGCAGAGTATGTGAATAGAGAGAAATCAGGGAGTGGAAATAGGGAGGGAGTCACAAATTAGAATGGGCAAAACAGAGAATGTAAATAGAGATACAGTAGTGATTGGAAATAATGAAAGACTCAGCAGAGGGTGGATATAGAGGGCGAAATTCTCCCAAAACGGGAGAAATCGTCAAACTGCCGTAAAACCCGGGCGGGTTTTACGGCATCGCGCCCCTTCCCGACGGGGGACCGATTCTGGTCCCCCGTCGGGGCTAGCAGCCCGACGTCGGAGGCCCCGACAAGTCGGGCTTAACGAAAATCGTTAAGCCCGCTTGTCGGACTTAGCGCCGGCTGACGCGTCATATGACGTCAGCCGCGCATGCGCAGGTGGGAAGACTCCACCCGCGCATGCGCGGGTGACGTCATCGCGTTTTTGCGCGAAACCCGCGCATGCGCGGTCCGGGTTGCCCCTCAGCCGCCCCGCGTATTGATACTGCGGGGCGGCGGAAGGACAAATAGTGCGCGGGCATCGGGCCCGCTGCCCGCGATCGGTGGGCACCGATCGCGGGCCCATGGCACCCTTGGCACGGCCGTGGTACTGCCGTGCCAATCGGTGCCATGGTTATTTTTTTCCAGGTGGTCACGACGTTTTTACGAATGGCAGGACCAGGTGTGTTTGCCGTTCGTAAAAAGGTCGTAAAGGGCTGGGACTTCGGCCCTTCTAACAGCTGTGAATCGCTGCCGGCCGTAAAAAAACGGCGGCAGCGATTCGTGTCGGGATTTCGGCGGGGGGGGGGAGAATAGCGGGAGGGCGTCAAAAAAGTCGGGAAGGCCCTCCCGCTATTCTCCCACCCGTCGTGGGGGGGGGGAGAATTTCGCCCAGAGTGTCACAGCAGGGAGTGGAAATAGAAAGGGACACAGCTTTTAGTGGAAATAGGGAGCAGCACAGTAGAGAGTAAAAATTGAAAGGGACACATCAGGGAGTGCAAATAGAGAGAAAGGCAGAATAGTTTGGAAATTGAGAGAAACACAGCAGAATGGAAATAGAGAAAGACAGCTGTGAGGGGAAATAGCAAATACACAGCAATTGATCAATAGAGAGAGATACATCAGAGAGTGGACATAGAGAGAACACAGTGGAGAATGAAAATAAAGAGAGACGCAGTCGAGAGTGGAAATAGATAGAAAGACAGCAGAGAGCAGAAATAGAGAGAGCGAGCTGAGCGGAGAGTGCAAACAGACAGAGAGACAAAGCAGAGACTGGAAATAGAGAGAGAGTCAGAGAGAGTGGAAATAGAGAGAGGGAGAGAGAGAGACACATGAGAGAGTGAAAATAGAGAGACACAGCAGGGAGGTGAAATAGAAAGAGACATACAGTACAGACTGGAAATTGAGAGACACACAGCAGAGAATGTAAATAGGGAGAGACCCAGTAGTGATTGGAAATAGCGAAAGACTCAGCAGAGGGTGGATGTAGAGAATGGCACAGCAGAGAGTGGAAATAGAGAGGGAGACACAGTAGAGAGAGAATTAGTAAAAGACACACAGCAGGAAACGGAAAGAGAGAGAGAGAGACAGCAGAGAATGGAAGTGAAGAAAGACACAGCTGAGAATGAAATAAAGAGAGGGTCTACAGAGAGGCAGGGGGTGAAAATAGAGAGAGAACCAGCAGAGAGTGGAAGTGGGTGAAAATAGAGAGAGAACCAGCAGAGAGTGGAAGTGGAAAGAGACACAGCTGAGAGTGAAACAGAGAGAGGGACAGCAGAGAATGGAAATAGAGAGAGATACATCAGAGAGTGGAAATAGAGAGAGACACAGTAAAGAGTTGAAATAGAGAAAGGCACACAGCAGAGACTGGAAATTGAGAGAGGCACAATAGTGTATTGAAAGAGTGAGACACACAGCAGAGAGGGAATTAGTAAAAGACACACAGCAGAAAGTGGAAGTAGAGAGACACAGCAGCGAGGGGAAATAGAGAGAGACACAGCAAAGAGTGGAAAAAAAGAGGGAGACACAGCAGAGAGAGAATTAGTAAAAGACACACAGCAGGAAATGGAAAGAGAGAGAGAGACAGCAGAGAATGGAAGTGAAGGAAGACACAGCCGAGAGTTTAAATAGTGTGAACACAACAGGGAGTGGAATTAGAGAGTGTGACAGTAGAGAGTGGAATTGAGGGAACACTGCAAAAAGTTGAAATAGAGAGAGTCTGTGCAAAGAGTTGAAATAGAGAAAGATACAGAAGAGAGTAGAAATAGAGCAAGACCCAGCAGAGAGTGGAAACAGAGAAAGACGCAGCAGAGAGTGGAACTGGAGAGAGACTCAGATTACAGTGGAAATGAAGAGAGACACAGCAGAGATTGTAAATCGCTAAGGACACACCAGTGATTGGAAATAGCGAAAGCAGAGCAGGAGTCGAAATAGAGTGAGACAGCGTCAGAGAGTTGAAATAGAGAGACACAGCAGAGAATGGATGTAGAGAGAGACAAAGTGGAGAGTATATATGGAGAAAGACACAACAGAGGCTGCAAATGGAGAGAGGCACAGCAGACAGTTGAAATAGAGAAAGACACAGTAGAGTGGAAATAGCATCCCCCATGATGACGGCATTGCTGCAACAGCCTCAGTCCTCAACACTGACAACTGCCATTCTCCAGACACAATTCTGAAACTCATCCGCTTCATTCTAGATCACAACGTCTTCACCTTTGACAACAAATTCTTCATCCAGACGCATGGAACAGCCATGGGGACCAAATTCGCACCTCAATATGCCAACATCTTCATGCACAAGTTTGAACAAGACTTCCTCACCGCACAGGACCTTCAACCGACGTTATACACCAGATACATCGATGACATTTTTTTCCTTTGGACCCACAGCGAAGAATCACTGAAACAACTACACGATGAGATCAATAAATTCCATCCCACCATCAGACTCACCATGGACTATTCTCCAAATTCTGTTGCATTCTTGGACACACTCATCTCCATCAAGGACGGTCACCTCAGCACTTTGCTTTACCGCAAGCCCACAGACAACCTCACAATGCTCCACTTCTCCAGCTTTCACCCAAAACACATTAAAGAAGCCATCCCCTATGGACAAGTCCTCCGTATACACAGGATCTGCTCAGACGAGGAGGAGTGTAACAGACATCTACAGACGCTGAAGGATGCCCTCGTACGAACGGGATATGGCGCTCGACTCATCGATCGACAGTTCCAACGCGCCACAGTAAAAAACCACACCAACCTTCTCAGAAGACAAACACAGGACACCACTGACAGAGTACCCTTCGTCGTCCAGTACTTTCCTGGGGCGGAGAAACTACGACATCTTCTTCGCAGCCTTCAACACATCATCAATGAAGATGAACATCTTGCCAAGGTCATCCCCACACCACCACTACTGGCCTTCAAACAACCGCGCAACCTCAAACAAACCATTGTTTGCAGCAAATTACCCAGCCTTCAGAACAGCGACCACAACACCACACAACCCTGCCAGGGCAATCTCTGCAAGACATGCCAGATCATCGACTTGGATACCACCATTACACGTGGAAACACCACCCACCAGGTACGCAGCACATACTCGTGCGACTCGACCAATGTAGTCTACCTCATACGCTGCAGGAAAGGATGTCCCGAAGCGTGGTACATTGGCGAGACCATGCAGACGCTGCGACAATGAATGAACGGGCACCATGCGACAATCACCAGGCAGGAATGTTCCCTTCCAGTCGGGCAACACTTCAGCAGTCAAGGGCATTCAGCCTCTGATCTCCGGGTAAGCGTTCTACAAGGCAGCCTTCAGGACATGCAACAACGCAGAATTGCTGAGCAAAAACTTATAGCTAAGCTCCGCACGCATGAGTGCGGCCTCAACCGGGATCTTGGATTCATGTCGCATTACATCCACTCCCCACCATCTGGCCTGGACTTGCAAAATCCTACCAACTGTGCTGGCTTGAGACAATTTACACCTCTTTAACCTGTGATTATCCCTCTCTCTGGATCTGTAATGATTTGATTACCTGCAAATTCTCGCATTCCAAGCATTGTCCGGCATCGCTGACTTTGTCTATATAAATGTTTCTTGATTATACCTCTCCAGTCACCTGAAGAAGGAGCTGCGCTCCGAAAGCTCGTGTTTGAAACAAACCTGTTGGACTTTAACCTGGTGTTGTAAGACTTCTTACAGTGGAAATAGAAATATAGCTGTAGTGATATCATGGTTGTGTTGTTATTCAACGACTGACCACTAGGAGTCTCATTAGTATATAAGTGAATGTTAGAGTCAGGTGACCTCAGACTGACGAGGGAGCTGGGAGAGAGATAGTGCTTTGTGCAAGTTCATACTGTAATTCATTAGTTTTGTATATATTTGACCCACAGTTAATGTTAATACATTGTTTATAGCTTTAGCTACAAGTGTTCTTATAATGTAAATCAGGCCATCCGACAAGAACATTATATGGTACGAGGGCTGGATGGTATTAAACACTGAGAAAAAAATTATCATATCATCGAGTGAAGCCTGCCATGTGGTCCAACGTGATTTGAAGATTTAGCAGACTGCATGAATTAACAACATGGAGTCGCTGAAACCACCAATGAGTCTCAGGTTTCATGGCAATGTTGACAACAACTGGCGTGTGTTCAAACAACAATTTAATCTGTTTCTTACTGCAGTAAATTTAGGAGATCAATCAGATTCGTGTAAGGTAGCGATGCTCCAAACAGCAGCAGAGCCCAAAGCCATTGCTGTGTTTAATATGTTTAAATTTGCAAACAATGAAGATCGTAAACATTTTAATGAAATAATTTGAAGATTTGATGAACATCGCATCCCCAGAAATATTTAAATTTATGAACGTTATGTATTTAGGTCACGTTGAGAGAAGACGGAAGAGTCCATCGATCACTTCATCACTGATTTAAAGCTAAAACCTGCAATTTTTCTGCAATGGAATCTTCCATGCTTCGGGACCAGATTGTGTTTGGTGTGAATGAAAATAAGCTGAGGGAGCGGTTGCTGAGGAAATCGGAGCTGTCTTTGGAACAAACAGTTAAGATTTGTCAGGCTCACGAGCTAGCAGCACAACATTCTAAAATGTTTCTCAGTAATGGTGGCGACTTCTTGGAGGGAAGTACTCTGATTGCCACCCTTTTTCCTGCAGGTCTTTGCACGCCAACAAACAGGTTAAAGATCAGGACAACGTATTTCTGTGTAAAAGATGAGGTCAAAGGCACAAATTAAGGCACTGTCCAGCGTTTGGCAAATTCTGTCCCAGATGCAAAGGAAGAAAATCACTTCACTCACAATTGTTACTCTAAGCTCAACTCCAGATCAGTCAGCACAGTCTCTAGTGATGAAACATCATTATTTGTTGGAGTAATAACAGAGAAGAAGAATTTTTTGGAGACATCAAAACATTTTCCAGCAATGAAAAATACAAACTAATGCTCCATTTAAAATAAATGAGTTGATGAGGACAAATGGCTGCTAACACTTGAAGTCAAGAGTACAGTGGTCTGATTGAAGTTAGACACTGGTGCCAAAGCCAATTTAATCAGCATGACTGATTTTAAAAAATCAAAAATTTCAGCCAATTGGAAGAAATCACAAAATGTCTCTGAGAGATTAGAATGGTTCAAGCATTAAATGTTGGTGCTTGAGGTGGTGAAGAACACAATTTATTCAGTCTCATCCTGTATTGTATCCAAGGGCTTGGATTCATTATTAGGTGATCAGTCCTGTGAAGAATTAGGTCTAGTGCAGTTGGTATATTGCATACACAGAGGATTGGATCAACACTCCAACGATTCTGAGAACATTATCAGCAAATTCAGCAATGTGTTCACTGATTTTAGTGCACTACCATTCATCAACAAGATACAGTTTAAAGAAGATACATTATCTATAACACTGATACAAACTATTAGTCGTGAAATTGCTGAAGATGTAGATGTGCATGTCAATGTCATTTCTACCCTACCACCTGCATCATATACAAAACCATAAGTTATCAAGAAGATAGAAGAACCTACCAATGGGTTAAAGTCCATGGTATGTGTGAAACAAAAAAATGGTGATGCTCGTATAGGCATGGATCCCAAAGATCTTAATGAAAAAAGTTTACATATTGCAAAATGATCATTACAGAAAGCAACGGATCCATATCTCGCAAAACCGCGTCACAAAGCGTGCCCAGCCAGCAGAGTTACTCATGAATAGAAGATTGCGTACCCCACGTCCGTACTTGGGAAAGAAGGAGGAGAATGCAGCGGCACTGCAGGAAATGCAAAACATTAAAGCAAAATAAAAGCAGTTGGTATGATAGAGTGTGTAGTTTTGCCATCTCCGAGTAGTGATAACATTCTGAGAATAGAAGATTCAGGCAATTGGTCAACAAAAGCCATTGTACTTGAAGAAGAAGCAACTCATTCCTACAATATACAGACAGAGGAAGGGTTGGTTTTAAGAAGAAATCGTGGCGCTCTCTTGAAAACCAGAGAAGACTTTCACAACAACATGATGGATGACGAATCTCCATCCAGAATCAACATCAGCTGCAGTGTCAGATAGTTCAGCAGTTCCTGAGCATGAGAATGTCATGGAGAACATTGAATCTACAAGCTCTGAGCAGCAAGGTCAAACTTTGAGACGATCAACCAGAGTCAGAAGAAAACCTGATCGACTCAATTTGTAGATTTGGACTACTTAATAATAATAATCTTTATTGTCACAAGTAGGCTAACATTAACATTGCAATGAAGTTACTCTGAAAAACCCCTGTCGCCACATCCCGGCACCTGTTCTACTTGTACATACTATGCTTGCTGCTTTGGTACAATATATATTTGGTAAACCAGTTTTAAAATTTTTAAAGAAAAACATTAATACGATTAGACTCACAGGCTAATGAAATCACACGTAAATATATTGATGATAATGTATTAATTTAGTCCTTCAAAGGAAAGGGGAGTAGTGATATCATGGTGTTATTAATAACTCTCTTCAGGTCGGTTCGTTTTTCCTCTGGAAGGTAACTCAATAATTTATCCCAATTTTTAAGAACATCCTCGTTTTCCAATTTAACTTGAGGAACGTCAAATTCAGAGTCATCAGGATTCAGTCCTTCCCTTTCAAAATACCTTTTAAGCATGTTCACGACACACTCGGTGAATTTTCCTTCTATCTGGCGCTCTTACCACATAATTCACCTCACTTAATTTTCTTTCAATCTGATAAGGTCCACAAAACCTTGCTCTTAAAGGTTCACCCACCAATGGTAACAATACTTAAACTTTATCTCCGCTGGCAAAACTACGAACTTTTGCTTTCTTGTCCACTGCCTGTTTCGTCACATGCTGTGCAACTTTTAAATGTTGTCTAGCCAATTCACCTGCTCTATTTAATCGATCCCTAAAATTTGACACGTAATCCAATCATGCAATTTCAGACTGCTCACTCACCAATTTCTCCTAAATCAATTTAAGTGGTCCTCTTACCTCATGACCAAAAATTAGTTCAAAAGGGCTGCTGAATTTGGTTGACTCATTAGGTGCATCCCTAATTGCAAACAGTACGAATGGAATTCCTTTATCACAATCCTCTTGAAAATCTTGGCAATAAACCCTCAATATTGTCTTTAATGTCTGATTCCACCTTTCTAACGCTCCCTGCAATTCTGGATGGTACGCATTTGATTTAAATTGTTTTACTCCTAAGCTATCCATAACTTCCTTGAATAACCTTGAGGTAAAATTTGAACCTTTATCCGATTGTATTTCTGTGGGTAGTCCATATCTAGTAAATAATTGTATAAACACACACAGTAAGAATTATTATCAACTACAAACATAAAGACCCTACGCAGCTACTGTACACTATGTATAACCCTTCATAAATTCCCCATTTTAACTGTTCCAATTTAATAACTAGATCCCATAAACCAAAAACCCATTTTTACCAAAACAGTAGGTAACTATAATCATTGGGCTTCTTGCTTGGAATAACTCTTTAAAATTGAAAATAGAGAGACAGGCCAAGACACTTCTCTTTCTGAGTACAGCAGCCAAATGAAAATGAAAGTAAACACTCAAAGCCAGAAATCAGCTCCAAACCAACTCCCAGAGCTACAGCCACCCACACAATGACATCACTGAAGCCATGTGATAAAACAAAAACATTTCTTAAAGGGACACTCCCGTGACAGCACCAACACCCCCGCTCCCAGACCCAAACCACTGCCACCCCCCCCCCCCCCACCACCACCACCAACCTTGCAGCAACCCGCCGAGCATGTCCCAGAGGAACAGGAGGCAGCTGCCCAGGATGGAGAGCCAGCCACCCAACAGGCTGAGGCGGTATAGGAGGAGATGCAAAGGAGGTGCTGCATGAGGCATCGTGTGTACTGGCAGTGTCTGTCATTCGAGGACCGCCATCGAAGACTCCATCTGAGCAGGGAGACAGGGCAACATATCTGCCAGATCATGCACACCTGGCACAGCGGGGTAGGAGGGAGGACATCCGCTCCCAGTGGCGATCAAGGTGATGGTCGCCCTGAATATTCTCACAGACCTCGGTGTACAGATGTATCCGCGTCATCACGGAGACCCTATATGCCCAGGTGGTACAATGCATCCATTTCACTTGAACTTGCAGCTGATATGTGACCATCAGCTGAGCATCATGCAATTCTGCGCCCGATGTCTTTATCCTGGCACACTCAACGATTCCTGACATGTTTGAGTCGTCCCCCTGGCTGGCTGACAGGGGTTATCCACTGCGGTTGTGGATGATGACACATGTCTGGAGGCCACAGATCCACCCGGAGACTCGCTACAACGATGCCCATGCAGTGACCAAGAGTGTGATTGAGTGGTGCTTCGATCTCCTGAAGATGCGGTTCTGGTGCCTGGACCATTCTGAAGTGGCTCTCCACTATGTCTCTGAGAGTGTCGTCCGCATTATGGCAGCCTGTTGCATCCTCCACAACATCACGCAGCAAAAGGGCGACGTGCTGGAAGAGGTGGATGAAGCCCAGGCCTCCTCTGATAAGGAGAATGCGGGGAAGGGTGGGGATGGATAGGACATGGCGTCCAGGCAGGCACAGGGCTCTGATCACCTTCAGGTTCAGCGATTTGGTGGTGGGGGGGAAACTGGTCAGGGGCATGGACACCACATCCCACAGTGATGGGGATTTCGGGATGGGGGTGGAGGTGCCGGGGAGCCCAGACCCCAACTACATCAGCCCATTTTCCCCCAACACTGCACTCCCATCTGTGGTCAGCCCAGACCAGCCCACCCCTCACACCCATTTGACAGAGCACCGAGGCAGGTTGTAACAGTGTCAACATGTGTTTAATTTGACAACATATATACAGAGCCATACTTGGACCCTATAATTAAACTGCGCCTGCACCTATGTCAACTTAACTGATCTCTAACTTTCTGGCTTTACAAGCCCCAACATTACGTCTAGATGGATCCCCAGACAGTACATCAAAAGTGGAGGCGATCTTCTGTGATTCATGCCCTGTAACCTGGGTCCCCATTGGTGAATGTCTTCTGGGGGGAGTGGGCCTGGATGGGCCTTGCTGCTCCTCCGGTGTCCCAGTTGGCGTAGTCATAGAATCATAGAATTTACAGTGCAGAAGGAGGCCATTCGGACCATTGAGTCCACACCGGCACTCGGAACGAGCGCCCTCCACAAGTCACAGGAGCCTCTTCACTAAAGTGCCTGACTGAGGTGACTGTCTCTGGGATGCTGGAGGTGTTGGAGACAGCTGTTACGGGAAGTCACTTTCCTCCTTGGACTCGAGCTCCGGAGTGTCCTGAGTCTTGCGTCGAGCTGCCATTCGGGCTGCTGTCCTCATCACTGCTCGGCTCATGGGGGGGCTCCGGCTAAGGTACTGGCGGTGGGAGGGGGCATTGAATGGACCAACACACAGCAGAGAAACACATTCAGCAGAGAGTGGAAATTGAGAGTCAGGATTTCCGGTGACCTGAATGAGCAGTCACACATCAGGTGCCTCTCCTCCAAAGGACAAGAACGGGGCAGCACGGTAGCATGGTGGTTAGCATAAATGCTTCACAGCTCCAGGGTCCCAGGTTCAGTTCCCAGCTGGGTCACTGTCTGTGCGGAGTCTGCACGTCCTCCCCGTGTCTGCGTGGGTTTTCCCCGGGTGCTCCGGTTTCCTCCCACAGTCCAAAGATGTGCGGGTTAGGTGGATTGGCCATGCTAAATTGTCCTTAGTGTCCTTAAAAGTAAGGTTAGGGGGGGGGGGTTGTTGGGTTACGGGTATAGGGTGGATACGTGGGTTTGAGTAGGGTGATCATTGCTCGGCACAACATCGAGGGCCGAAGGGCCTGTTCTGTGCTGTACTGTTCTATGTTAACAAAAGCACTTTTTGCCAAAACTAGGCCACAAAAACCAGACTGAAATATGCTCTCACCCTCAACAATATAAGGATCAACATAAATGGCAGGAAGCAGCAGTTCCAGAGGCCGCAGAGAAACCAGAACCTGCGGTAAACCGAGGAGCGGTGAGCAAGTGGGCCAGATGACCCATGAGGCATGGGATCACCGGCCACTCCCGAGAAAGGGAGACCCACAACCTGCTACACAAGTACCCCCCCCCCCCCCCCCCATCGAAGGACGGTTGGAAGACATTTGTCACAAGATAACTGAAAGCTGTAAGAGGAGATAAAACCAAAATCAAGGTGGCGGTCAAGGAGGCAGCGATGGAAGGGCTGGCCATCATGCAGATGGCCCGCGACAAATTGGGAAAGAGACTTGAGGCCCCAGGGAATACGATTAAAGAACTGAAGAATGCTTCAATGTACCAGAGCGATTGAATCATTGCCCTGGAGGCTGAAATAAAGACGTTGATGACGACTCAGGGAACCTGAAGGGGAAGGTGGAGGACCAGGAGCACTGGTCAAGACGCCAAAACATTAGAATAGTGGCCCTGCCAGAAGTAATTGAGGTCAGAGATCCAACAGACTATGTGGCTCAGATGCTGATGAACCTGGTGGGGAGAGACAGCTTCCCCAAACCACCAGAGATTGACAGGGCCCAGAGGTCGCCCTGGCCAAAAACCAAGGCTGGGGACCAGCCAAGAGCGATCATCGCCAAGTTACACCAGTACCAGGACCTGGAAAAAATCCTACATTGTCCCAGACAAACAATGGCCTGCAGCTGGGAGGGACACATGATCAGGCTGCACCAGGACATTGGGGCAGACCTGGCAAAGCACCGGGCAGAATTTAACATGGCAAGTCGGCCCTGTAGAAGAACAATATCAGGTTCGGGATGCTGTACCCAGCCAGGCACTAGGTAACATACCAGGGCAGGGAACATTATTTCACAGTCCCTGCAGATGCAAATGGGTTCGTCCAAAAGAACAGAATGGGCAAGCAACAGAGAAGGTGAGGCAGACAGAGAGGAGACAGAGAGAAAGCTAAAGAATTTGTGCGGGACTGTACTGCCCCGTTCTGAACCAGAGAACTAGTTTGTAGAAAGGAGGGGGTTGGTGCAGCAGAGTGCAGGAGAGGGTGAGGAGACAGAGGGGAAACTAACATAGCTGGCGTCGGAGGCGGTCAGGGTGACCTCAGGAGGGGGACACCACAATAGCAGAAAAGCTAGCGTCAGGAGGTATGAGACAGGGGGAGCTGTAGCACATCTCCCAACGTGGAGAGAGCGCCTGGCGAGGAGGGGGGGGTGGCGGGGTACACCACCAACTGGGGAAAACCAGGAGGGCAGATGAGGAGGAGGAATAGAGGAAGGAGGCAACAGTAAGGTGGGGGATAGCAGGAGGGAAAAAAACAAAATGACAGAGAAACAAAATGACAGGGTGGGGGGGGGGGAAGGACTCTAGGCTGGCTTCAACAGGCCACTCGTGGCAATAAGGAACAAGATGGCACTGCAAACAGCTACTTTGGAGGCTCCCTGAACAAAGGGAAACCCCGGAGTGCAGGGACTCAGCCACATGGCATAGTTGGCGGCAGTGGCGGACTGGGTCTAAAAATATTGGTTGCCAGGAGACAAAGGGGGCCCACCCACAACTACATTGCTATCATTTAATTTTCATAATGAATAAATAACATTTTCAAAAAATACATATGGAAAAAAGGGTACAATTAAAATTTTTGTGGAAAAAATGTATATTTCTTAGTAATTACAGTGTACATGTACTGTACATATTACTGGCAGTAGATACCAAATGTAAATACAGAATGTTATAATTTAATTTTTAATTTAATTTTTTTAATTTTAGGTAATTGGTTGATATTTTAAATAGTTTACTGCACAATTTACACATTAACAGATAGTTCAAAAGCACAATAGAGCATTGCATGCAGTCCACTATATTAAGAGCAATCATTTGTGTTCGCCAGATGATTGTGCGAATCTGACAATAATTTCTTCTGCATCCAATTCATCTAACAATTCCTTTTCATTGGATAGCAATATGTATGATTCCAAATTGTCCTCAGACAGCGAATTTCTTAACCTTGTCTTTATGATCTTTAGCTTTGAAAATGTCCTCTCACATTGAACTTGAGTAACTGATAGTGTGCAGATGACTTTATAAAGTTCATAAAGGTTATCATATGCCTTGTCATGAAGTCTGTTGGATGCCAGAATTTTTAGTACACACGATGGGAAAGTGCTGCAAATTGTACAATTGTTGCAACTGGAATCCATATTCTCACCAGAATTAAGCAATAGCTTTAATACATCAAAGTTTGAAGCAAAAGGAAACAATTCCAATATTACTTGATCTTTGCTGATTTGTGGAAACAGCTTAATAATACCTTCCAATGCTTCATCTTCAAGGCCCTTCTCTGCAATAGTTTTAAACTTTGCTGGGTCCAAGCAGGACAAATCTTTATACAACTGTTTGTGTTGTACAAAGCGTGATTCTAGTGACTGGACAATGCGATCCATTATTAGGTTAAACACATTTACTCAAAAATCAGCTAGAGAATCTAAGGAATTTCTTTCATCATCAATAAGCTCACCTGCCATTCTTTTCTTCTTCCTCTGCCTCTTAACTGGCAATGCTGTTTCCAGCGCATCAATTTCCAATGTTTGATTTTCATCCATATTCATCTGTGAAATCCTGTCATTACATTTATTTACAAATTCCAAAGCCTTGCTGTGAATGTTATCAAATGTTCTACGTAAGTACTGGCAGCGGCATCTTCAAAACGTCCAAATATAGTTGTTGCTGCATTGGATTTTCCTGACCATCTGGTCTCACCAATTAGCTTTAATCGTTTCATTTTTTCTTGTCCTAGATGTTTTCCAACAACTTCTATCCATACAGCCATTCTCTTGTATGATGCTTTCACAAAAGTTGCTATATTCTGGAGCAAATTGAAAAAAGAAACTGCAGGCACACAATATTTTGTTGTTTCAGTTATCACCAAATTCAAGACATGGGCATAGCATCATATATGAACATGTTGATCAGCCACATCAGCAATTTTACTTTGTAAACCATTATACTGTTTGTGTTGTACAAACCGGAATCCCAGGCACCTTTTGAGGGCCCTGGGACAATGAGGGTCGGGGCCCAGGACTCCGTTCTCCACGACATAGCCGAGGATGGCTAGCCTGGTCGTGCGGAAAATGCATTTCTCCGTGTTATAGGTAAGGTTGAGTTTCTGGGCAACCTGGAGAAATCGATCGAGGTTAGCGTCGTGGTCCTGCTGGTCGTGGCCGCAGATGGTGACGTTATCCAGGTACGGAAACGTGGCCCACAGCTCGTACTGGTCCACCATTCGGTCCATTGCTCGTTGGAATACCGAGACCCCATTAGTGACGCCAAAGGGAACCCGGAGGAAGTGGAAGAGGCGGCTGTCAGCCTCAAACACCGTGAAGTGGCGATCCTCCGGGCGGATTGGGAGCTGGTGGTATGCAGACTTCAGATCCACCCTGGAAAAGACTTTATAGTGGGCGATCTGATTCACCATGTCTGCAATTCTGGGGAGGGGATACGCATCGAGGAGCGTGAACCGATTAATGGTCTGGCTATAGTCCACTACCATTCGGAATTTTTCCCCAGTCTTGATGACCACCACCTGAGCTCTCCAGGGACTGTTACTGGCCTCTATGATCGCCTCACGTAGGAGCCTATGGTCCTCAGTTCTGATAAATACCCTGTCCTGCAGGCTGTATCGCCTGCTGCGAGTGTCTATAGGTTTGCAGTCCGGCGTGAGATTGGCAAAGAGTGGAGGGGGGTCGATTTTTAGAGTGGCGAGGCTGCAAATAGTGAGTGGGGGGGGGGGCAAGGGCCCGCCGAAGTTAAGTGTGAGGCTTTTCAGGTTGCACTGGAAATCGAATCCCAGTAGGAGTGGGGCGCAGAGTTCAGGGAGCACGTACAGCTGGAAGTTGGAGTAGCTAGTGCCCTGGATCGTTAGGGTCGCGGCGGTGTGCCCTTGGAGGTGAACAGAGTGGGAGCCCGAAGCGAGGGAGATAGTTTGCTGTGCAGGGAAAATAGTGAGCGAACAGCGTCTTACCAGATCTGGGTGTACGAAGCTCTCGGTGCTCCCGGAGTCGAAGAGGCACGGTACTGTAGCCGTTGATCTGAACGGTCATCATAGAATTTCGGAGGTGCTTTGGACGCGACTGATCCAGTGTCACTGCGCTTAGTTGCAGGTAGTCGGCAGCTCGATCAGCTGTGCTGGAGTGGCCCCGTGATGACTGCCCTCTGAGTTCGGAAACTTCTAGTCGAATTTCTGAGTTGGAAGAGGATGGAGCCCAAGATGGCCGCCCCCATGAGTCGCACATGGCCGGCCGCATGGAGGAGGATTGCCAAGATGGCCTCCCCCATGGGTCGCACATGGCCGGCCGCATGGAGGAGGATTGCCAAGATGGCCACCCCCATGGGTCACACATGGCCGGCCGCATGGAGGAGGATTGCCAAGATGGCCGCCCCCATGAGTCGCCCATGTCAGGTGGGGGCGGAGTCGGCATACAGGCGGCAGCATTTTGGGGCCTGCGGGCCTGTGGATTCTGGAAACGAGTGCTCTGGGCTGCGGGAGAGTTAGGAGAGGAGGCCTGCTTTGCCAGGCAGACTCGGGCGTAGTGTCCCTTGCGACCGCAGCTGCTGCAGGTCACGTTACGGGCCAGGCAGTACTGCCGTGGGTGCTGGGGCTGCCCGCAAAAGTGGCACACTGGAGCTGCGTGATGGCTGGGTGGCCGCGTGGCACAGGCCTGGGGCAGTCGCTGGTCGGGGGCCCAGGATGGGGTCGCTTGGTCCGCGGGTTGCGGAATGAGACCTCCATAGTGATAGCTAGTTCTACCGTGTCCTCTAAGTTCTGGGCCCCTTTTTCTAACAACCGCTGGCGCACATAGTTCGATCTGAGGCCTGCCACGTACACGTCTCTAACGGCAAGTTCCATGTGCTGTTCGGCTGATACAGCCTGGTAATTACAGTCCCGAGCTAAAATCTTTAACTCCAGCAGGAATCCTTCTAACAACTCCGCGGGGCGCTGGCGGCAGGTCGTAAAAATATGGCGCGCATAGACCTTGTTGATGGGCCTCACGTACATTCGATCTAGCATGGCTAGGGCCCCCGTATACGAGTTGGTGCCATTTAGTTGAGAAGGTATACGGTGGCTCACCCTTGCATGCAGTAGGCTGAGTGTCTGCTCCTCTGTAGTTTCTGGAGTACTTGATTCAGCCAGGTAGGCCTTGAAACATTTGAGCCAGTGTCGAAAGATTTATCTTGCCTCTGCAGCCAGCGGGTCGAGTTCTAGTCGGTCAGGTCTGAGGGCTGATTCCATAGTTGTTTCTTTGAGTTGTTTCTTCGATTTCTTCTTATCGATTTCTTCTTGTTTCCTGAGATTATTAAATTGATGTGACCATCAATTCACAAGACACATGGTTGGAAGTGAACAGTGGTTTTAATAATCTCACAACGGAGCCTGCCTGCGACAAGATGAACTGGCAGGCAGGCTCAGACTGCCAAGCTTTATACAACCAGTTGGTGGGAGGAGCCATGGGCGGAGCCAAGTGTGGAGCCCAGTACAAACTCCCGTACACTCCCAGTATATCTCCCCCTAGGGGCAGAGCCGCGCAACAGCTCGTGTGCCGAGCTTACACAGACATAGTACATCATATGTAAGAACAGTGTGAATTACGCTACTGTGATTCACCACACTGGGACAGACCTATCATTTATGTTACGGGGCGAGAGCTGGGGGGGGGGGATGAATTTGCCGCAAAAAGAACAGTTACGGACCCAGGAGGACAGTATGTCATGGTCATGGGTGCCCTGAACAGGGCACCGGTGGTCCTGGTGAACATGTAAACGTCCAACTGGGACAACATAAAATTCGTAAAGAATACCATGGCAGAATTCCCCGACATAGGCACCCACAAACTAATGCTGGGGGGACTTTAACTGTACTGGACCCGCTGAGAAACAGGTCAAACCGCAAATTGGAAAAATTGGATCCAGATTTCCCACGATAGATGCAGTTCCACAAATGGAAGCTGACCAGTCTGGTGGAGGAAGTTAAATAGGACCTGCAGAGATGGGACGCACTCCCACTTTCCCTGGCGGGGAGGGTGCAGACGATCAAGATGAACATATTGCCCAGGTTCCTCTGCCTGTCCAGATCCTTACTGATCTACATCCCCAAGGATTTATTTAAATCGCTTGACCAAATGATTATGGCATGTCTGGGGGAGGGGGGGTGGGGAAAGACCTAAGATTCCCTGAAAAGGTCCAACAAAGAAAAAGAAGAATGGGGGGGCCTGGCCCTCTCAAATTTACTGTACTACCACTGGGCAAACACAGCAGAAAGAGTGAGGGGATGGGTGAAAGAACCGGAAACAGAATGGGTGAGGATGGAGGAGAGCTTTTGTACAGGGAGGACTCTCCAACACTCCCCATGGCCGCATCCCATCCTCACCAGCCAAATACTCAACAAGCCCAGTGTTGGTAGCCACACTCCGAACCTGGAATCAAATGAGATAGCACTTTGCCCGATCCAAAATGTCAAGTAAGGCCCCCATTTGTGCCAATCACAGGTTTGTGCCAGCCATGTTGGACACCACGTTTAAGAGGTGGAGACCAGACGGTGGAACGCTGACTGTTAGGGACATCTATTCAGAGGAAAGACTAGTGACATTAGATGAATTAACAGAAAAACTACAACTACCCAACGGGAATGAACTGCGATCCCTTCCTCCGCAAAATCACATCATACCCTCGGACGTGGGCAATCTGGGAGGGGCACCTGCCGGGACTTCTGTGGACAACCAGAAGAAAGAGCACGCTCCTCACTGGATGAGACACGGAAAAAATGGGAGGAAGAACTTGGGATTGAAATAAGGTGGGGACTCTGGGGCAAAGCACTGAACAGGGCCAACTCCAACTCCTCATGCGCAACGCTAAGCCTCATGCAACTGGAAGTGGTGCACAGAACACACCTAACCAGAACCCGAATGAGCAGGCCCATCTTGGAAGTGGAGGACAAATGTGAACAGTGCCAAGGAGGCCCAGCGAACCACACCCCAGACTGGTCGGGTTCTGTACAGCCTTCTTTGAAGCAAGGTTGTAGGGATAAGGGTGGAGTCAAACCTGGAAGTGGCAATCTTCAGAGTATCAGACCAACCAGAAGTATTTATGGGGAAGCGGGCCAAAGCTCTTGCCTTTGCTTCCCTCATGGCCGCAGAAGAATCCTGCTCAGCTGTCGATCAACAGCACCACCGAAAGCTGCAGACTAGCTGGCTGACGGGTTGGAATTTCCCCAACTGGAGAATCTGAGGGCTAGAGGAGGGCTTCCACAAGACATGGAGGGTATTCCCCAAATTACTCCAGGACCTGTTTGAATCCAACACCCAAGGCACACTGGTACCAACAAGACACAAAAGAACAGGAAGAGGGAGGAAAGGAAGAACGTGGGGAAGGTATGGAGAGAGGAGTGGGGGGGGGGGGGGTGAAGGGAACAACTGGAATAGACAACGGGGGCCAAGAACAAGGCCACAAAGACAGGGTCCTCTGGCAGGGATGAAGCTCCCCAGTCAAAATAGGGGCCGGCCAAGGCCAAACCGCCTGGCTGGGAAGGGTACCAAACTGGAAATTGAGAGAGAGAGACACAGATTAGAACAAAGAAACGTACAGCACAGGAGCAGGCCCTTCATCCATCCAAGCCTGTGCCAACAATGCTGCCCATCGAACCTAAAACTGTTTCCACTTCCAGGGCCCTTATATCTCTATTCCCATCCTATCCAGGGATTTGTCAAGCCACCCTTCAAACGGCACTGTCATACCTGCTTCCACCATCTCCACCGGCAGCGGGTTCCAGGCACCCACTCCACTACCGTCTTTGTAAAAAAACTTCCCCCGTTCATCTCCTCCAAACGTAGCTCCTTGCATCTTTAACCTATGTCTCCGAGTAATTGACTCTTCTACCCTTTGAAAAGCTTCTGACTATCCACTCTGTCCATGACCCTCACCATTTTATAGTGTGGCAATCTGGGATGGCCACTTACAACCAGGAACAGAGAAGGGCGCAAAGCATAGTGGGAAAAATAGACAATGCGAGATTCAGGCAGGCTCAAAGCCTGAATGTATATTTGCGAGTGAGGAATCCAGACGGTATCGAAACCCCAACCGATTAACATTTGATGGACCGATTAGCATTTGATGGCCCATCTCCATCAGACAAAGGACTGGTACTTGAGCGACCAGTACAGTTCTAGACATTTCGGCGCCACACCCTGTACTAGGGAAGCGTAAACAACAGGGTCAATGACTGCCTAGGACACGCCCAGTCATCAAGGCACACGCCCATTTATTGGTTCGAATCGAACGCAATAATCAGGAATCACCCAATTAGTGGGGTCCAAACTGAAGGACCGCCCAAAAGAGCGGGAAAACCCCCAAGAATAAAAAGAGAGTCCACCATGTGTTCGGCCTCTCTTGTACCTGGAGCTCCGGCAACGTCCACTTCCAAGTGCAGCACCACCAGAAGCAAGTTCAAGTTCAACGCTCGCTACCAGGCGGATGAGCCTAGCTAAGCAGCAGTTACTTCTACAGACCCGATAGATCCAGAATCGAACAATGGCCACTGTTCCTCTGACCTAAGCCGGGTGCCTGAAGTTAAGTACATGTTGTCATAGTCGATAGGTGTAGTTTAACTAGTAGTGTTTATGTTGCATGATTAACTGTGTGTGTAAATAAAGTACCCTTGACCTTGAACTAACTAACTGGTGTTTGGCTCTTTGATCGATATCCGGTTGAACCTTGTGGTGGTAACATTTGATACCTGGCGACTCTGAGCAATAGGATATTGATATCCAAAGTAAGGAGGGCAACCTCACTGACTGTCATATTTACAGTCGGTAAAAAAGGCAACAATAGACTTCTATCAGATCGCCCCTCAACCTTTGTTTTTCCAGTGAGAACAAACCAAGTTTATCCAACCTCTCCTCATAGCCAATCCTCTTCATACCAGGCAACATCCTGGTAAACTTCTTTTGTACCCTCTCCAAAGTCTCCACATCCTTCTGGTAGTATGGTGACCAGAAATAGAGTGGGAATGAAGAGAGATGCAGCAGAGGTTGGAAAAAGAAAAAGACACAGCAGAGAGTGGAAATAAAGAGACATACGGCAGCGAGTGGAAATAGACAAAAGCATAGATTAGAGTGGCAATGAAGAGAGATACAGTACAGATGGAAACAGCAAAAGACACAGCAGAGGATGGGACTGGAGGGTGGCACAGCAGGGAGTTGGTGAGAGGGAAATGCAGCAGAGAGTGGAAATAGAGAGAGAAAAACAGATTAGAATGGAAATGAAGAGAGACAGAGCTGGGAATGGAAATAGAGAAAGTCACAGCAGAGAGATGTAATAGTGATAGACACAAAATAGAGTGGAAAAAAGGAGACACCACTGAGATTGGAAATAGAGACTTAGCAGAGAGTGGAAATCGAATAAGACACACAGCACACAATGGAATTAGAGAGAGAGAAAGACACAGCAGAGATGACAAATAGAGAGTGACACAGCAGAGAGTGGAAATAGAGAGAGACACAGCTGAGAGTGGAGAAATAGAGAGACACAGCAAAGAGAATGGAAAGAGAGAGGAACAGCAAAGAGAGGAAATAGTGAGTGGACAGCTGAGTGTGGAAATAGATTGAGATACAGAGCAGATAGTAAACATGCAGGAGGGAGAAGGGCTGATGCAAACTGGAAGGCCCCAGCTGGAAGTGCTGGCTTTTATCAATGGGGAATTCTGCCAGCAGAGGAAGGAAATGCGGGAGGATCGGTCTAAGGCCATTGAAGGAGCTCTGGCACCCCTGAAGAGTTCTCTAGAAAGGGTGAAGAAGTGTTTGGAGGTGCAGGGGTTGCAGATTCGGGAGATCGAAGGAGTGATCTCGGCACACAGGTTCTGTACCGGCGGCAGATCAGGTTTGGGGTTCTCCATCCGGCAAAATTATGGGTGACGTTCGGAGACCAGGAGGATTATTGTGAGACCCCAGAAGCGGCCAAAGACTTCATTAAGGAGCATAAACTGGGGGAGAACTGAGCGGACAATGGTTGGGAGGGGGGGGGGGGGGGGGAGAGGTTGTTGTGACGTGGCAGGGGTTAAGAGATGACATGATCATGGGTGGAGAAAGGGGCCAGGTGTCGGGTGGAAGTTAAGTGAGGAAGATGACGGATGGTAGAGGGGATGGGAGGCGTAAACCTCCAGTAAGGTTGGTAAGCTGGAAAGTCCGGGGACTGAATGGACTGGTTAAAAGGTCGCGGGTGTTCGCACACCACTGGAGCTTTAAAGCGGGGGTGGTCTTTCTTCAGGAGACGCACCTCCCTGTGAAGAACCAGGTTAGGTTAAGGAAGGGATGGGTTGGGCAGGTTTTTGACTCCAGGTTTGATGCAAGAGAAGTGATGATTTTAATGAGCCAAAAAAATGGGATTTGTGAGTGCAAGGAGGTGAAGGAGCCGCGAGGAAAATATGTGATTGTAAGTGGGGTATTGGAAGAGGCACTGGTGGTGTTGGTAAATGTGTATGCCCCAAATTGGGATGATGTGGGTTTTATGAGGGGGTTGCTGGCAGCGATTCCAGATTTGGCCATGCACCAGTGGATCATGGGAGGAGTATTTTAACTGTGGCCCAGAGCCAAGGGTGGATAAGTCGGGCCCAAGGTCGATGGGTAGAGCACGAAGGCAAGGGAGCTGGGGAGGTTTATGGAGAGCATCAGTATGGTGGATCCATGGCACTTTCAGAACCCAGGGGGAAGGGAGTGTTATATTACTTGTGCAATATATGTTACTCATTTGCTTCTTGCCAGGATGATCTTTAACTAAATGTTGATTAACACTCGTAGTCTTCCAATTAGAGCAAATACTTTATTGAGTAACGTTAACAAATAAACTGTGAGTTCATTCTCTATCCAACACATATACTAGATAGTAAATAAACAAGATTGGATAAGAATTAACTGTGATTAACTACACCTACACTCAGCTGACTCTCTCGACCTCTGGTCACTAGTCACTACACACACGAAGAAGCAGATCTTGGCTTGAGTCTGTCTTTTATAACCATCTCTTGTGATGCTACCCAGTGATTGCTGGATAACTGTTTACTAGATTACTAGCTAGCACGTCAACTGTTATGTCTATACATTAACCCCTTGTACATACAGATATGCAGATCACTACAGAGAGTATTCCTTATTTTCACAGCTCAGTAAGGTGTATTCGAGAATTAATTATTTTGTAGTGAGTTGGGAGATTTTGGTTGGGGTGGAGAGGGCAGAGTGTGCGGGGATTGTTATCCCAGACCATGCGCCCCACTGGCTGGAGATTCGGTTTAGATTGGGACGAGAGCAGATGCCGAGATGGAGGTTTGATTCGGGGTTGTTGGCGGATGGAGGTTTTTGTGATAAGGTGCGGGCGGCGATTAAGGAGGGTGTGAAGTTGAATCAAAATGGGGAGATGTCGTCGGCCATTTTTTGGGAAGCACTGAAGGCAGTGGTCCAGGAGGAAATTATTTTGTTCAAGACTCTTGTGGATAGGGAAACGAGGGAGGAACATGACTGTCTAATGAGCGAGATAGTGGAGGTGGACAGGGCATATTCAAGGCTGCCCACCGTGGAGGAATTGCCGAGGAGGAGAACGTTTCAGACGCAGTTTGACAGGCTGACAACAGGGAGGGCGGGAGGGCAACTGCTTAGGGCAAGAAGGGTGCAATATGAGTATGGGGAGAAGGCGAGCAGCATGCTGGCGCACCAGTTGTGGAGGCAGGCTGCGTCCAGGGAAATATTGAAGATACGGACTGGGGCTGGAGTTTCGGCGCCAGGGAAGATAAACGAGGCGTTTAGGGAGTACTGCAAGGGACTTTACGAGGCAGACCCAGGGAGAGAGGAGGGGGACGTAGGCCAGTTTCTGGATAAGCTGGATTTCCCCAGGTGGAGGAAGCAAAGGGCCAGGCAATGTAGGAGCCCTTGGGGCTGAGGGTGGTGCTGGATAGTGTCAAGAGTATGAAGTTGGGGAAGGCCCCTGGGCCGGATGGGTACACAATGGAATTTTATGAGGAATTTGCGACGGACCTGGCACCACATCTGCTGGGGCATTTAATGAAGCACTGAAGAAGGGGGTGTTGCCGGAGACGAAGATGCAAACAGTAATTACACAAATCCCGAAAAAGGGGAAGGACCCGGTAGAATGTGGGTTGTAAAGGCCCATATCACTACTGAACACGGATGTGAAAGTATTGGCTACGTTGTTGGTGGGGAGGATGGAGGTCTGTGTCCCGGGGTGGTTGCAAAAGATCAAACAGGCTTGTGTTTCTCTCTGCTTTGAGAGAAACACAACAGAGAATGGAAATAGAGTGAGTCACACAGCAGAGAGTGGAAATAGAGTGAGTCACACAGCAGAGAGTGGAAATAGAGGAAGGCATAGAAAGAATAAATTCAAGAGAGACATAGCAGAGTGTTGAATTAGCGAGAGTCACAGCAGTGAATGGAAATTGAGAGACACATCAGAGAGTGAAAATGGAGACACAGCAGAGAGTGAAAATAGAGAGAGGCCCAGCAGGGAGTGAAAATAGAGAGTGGCACAGCAAAGTGTGGCAATGGAGAGAGACACAGCAGAGAGTGGAATATAGAGTGACACAGTAGAGAGTTGAAATTCTGAGAGACACAGCACTGAATGGAAATAGAAAAAGACACAGCAGAGAGTGGAAACAGAGAGAGACACATCAGTGAATGTAAGTAGAGGGAGACACAGCAGAGAGTGGAAATAGAGAGGGACAGTGCACAGGTTGTAAATAGAGAGCAGCAAAACAGAGGATGAAATAGAGAGGACATAGCAGAGTGTTGAAATTGAGTGTGATGTAGCAGTATGTGGAAATAGAGAAACACACACAACAGAGAGTGGAAATAGAAAAAGGCATAGCAGAGAGTGGAAATAGAGAAAGTCACAGCAGAGAGTGGAACTAGAGAAAGATAGGGCACAGGTTGTAAATGGAGAGAGGCACAGCAGAGTGTTGAAATAAAGAACGACAGAGCAGAGTGTTGAATTAGAGAGAAGCAGAGCAGAATGTTGAAATAAAGAAACACACACAGCAGAGAGTGGAAATAGTGAGAGGCCCAGCAGGCAGTGAAAATAGAGAAAGCACAGCAGACAGTGGAAATAGAGAAAGACACAACAAAATGTGGTAACAGGGAGAGATAGAGCAGAGTGCGGAAATATAGAGAGAGAAACATAGCAGAGAATGGAAATAGAGAGCGACACAGCAGAGACGGGAGATAGAGAGAGACACAGCCGAGCGGAGAAATCTGGAGAGGCACAGCAGCAAGTGGCAATAGAGACACAACAGAGGGCCGGCACGGTAGCACAGTGGTTAGCATTGTTGCTTCACTGCGGCAGACCCGGGTTTGATTCCCGGCTTAGGTTACTGTCTGTGCAGAGTCTGCACGTTCTCCACATGTCTGCGTGGGTTTCCTCCGGGTGATCTGGTTTCCTCCCACAGTCTAAAGATGTGCAGGTTTGGTGGATTGATCATGCTAAATTGCCCCGTAGTGTCCAAAAGCTAAGTGGGGTTTCAGGGTTACAGGGATAGGGTGAAGCTGTGCGCTTAGGTAGGATTCTCTTTCAGGGGCCGGTATAGATGTGATAGGCCGAATGGCCTCCTTCTGCACTGTAAATTCTATGATTCTATGAGCAGAGAGTCCGAATTCAGAGTCAGACAGCAGAGTGCAAATAGAAACAGACAGCAGAGAGTGCAAATAGAGAAACACAACAAAGTGTGGAAATAGAGTGAGTCACACAGCAGAGAGTGGAAATAGAGGAAGGCATAGAGAGAATGAATTAACGAGAGACACAGCAGAGTGTTGAGTTATAGAGAGGCACAGCAGCGATTGGATATTGAGAAAAACAGCAGAGGATGAAAATAGAGGGAGACATGCAGTAGAGAGTTGAAATAGAAAGAGACAGGGCAGAAAGTGAATAAAAGGAGAGACATAGCAAGGAGTGGAAATAGAGGGAGACACAGCAGAGAGTGGAAATAAAGAGTGACACAGCAGAGGGTCAAAATAGAGAGAGACAAAGTAGAGAGCAGACGTAGAGAAAGACAAAGCGGAGATTATAAATAGAAAAAGACACATAGCGGTGAGTGAAAATAGAGAGACATAGCAGAAAGTGGAAATAGAGGGAGCCACAGCAGAGAGTGGAAATAGAGAGAGACGTAGCAGAGAGTGGAACTAGAGCAAGACACAGCAGAGAGTGGAAATAGAGAGAGACGTAGCAGAGAGTGGAAATAGAGAGAGACGTAGCAGAGAGTGGAACTAGAGCAAGACACAGCAGAGAAGGGAAATAATCAAAGCAACACAGCAGAGAGTGGAAATAGAGAGAGACGTGCAATACAGAATTGAAATTGAAAGAGACATGGCAGAGAGTGGATAAAAGAAGAGACAAAGGAAGGAGTAGAAATAGAGGGAGGCACAGCAGAGAGTGGGAATAGAGAGAGACAAATGGAGAGAAACAAAGCAGACATAGTGAAAGACAAAGCGGAGATTATAAATAGAAAAAAACGCACAGCAGAGATTGAAAATAGAGAGACACATAGCAGAGATTGGAAATAGAGAGAGCACAGTAAAGAGTTTAACTTGAGTTAAATAGAGCAGAGAGTGGAAATAGAGAGAGACACAGTAAAGAGTTTAACTTGAGTTAAACAGAGCAGAGAGTGAGCGTTGCAGGGAATGGAAATAGAGAATGACAAACAGACAGTGGATATAGAGAGAGACACACCAGAGAGTGGAAATAGAGAGAGTCACAGCAGAGAGTGGAATAGAGAAAGACACACAGCAGAGAGTTTAAATGGAGAGACACAACAAAGAGTGCAAATTGAGAGAGACACAGCAGAGAGTGGAATAGAGAGAGAAGCAGCAGAATGTGGAAATAGGAAAAGACAAAGCAGAGACTGAAAATAGAGAGACACACAGCAGATAGTGGAACTAATCAAAGCGACACAGCAGAGACTGAAAATAGAGAGACACACAGCAGATAGTGGAACTAATAAAAGCGACACAGCAGAGAGTGGAAATAGAGAGACAAATAACAGAGATTGAAATGGAGAGAGCCACAGCCAAGAGTGGAAATAGAGAGTGGAGTGTGGAAATAGCGATATACAGCAGAGAATGGAAATAGAGAAAGACACACAGCAGAGAGTTTAAATAAAGAGACACAACAAAGAGTGCAAATAGAGGGAGACACAGCCGAGAGTGGAAATTGAGAGAGACACAGCAGAGAGTGGAAATCATAGAATCATAGAATTCACAGAGCATGAGACCATTCGGCACATTGAGTCTGCACCGGCCCTTGGAAAGAGCACCCTACCAAAGCCCAGACCTCCACCCTCCCCGTAACCCCACCCAACCTTTTTTTTTTGAACACTAAGGGCAATTTATCATTTCCAATCCACCTAACCTGCACATCTTCGGACTGTGGGAGGAAACTGGAGCACATGGAGGAAACCCACGCACACACGGGGAGAGCGTGCAGACTCCACACAGACAGTGACCCAAGCGGGAATCGAACCTAGGACCCTATTGAAAAATAGAAAGGTACAGCTGGGAATGGAACTAGAGAGTGACACAGCAGAGAGTGAAATAGAGAAATACACAGCTGAGGGTGAAAATAGCGAGGAACACAGCAGAGATTGTGGAAATATTGAGATTCACAGCAGAGAGTGGAAATAGAGAGAGAGATACAGAAAAAGGAGTGGAAACAGAGAGAGACAAAGAAGTGAGTGGAAACGAGAGGGACACAGAAGAGATTCAAAACAGACAGAGAACATAGCTGAGAGTGGAAATAGAGTGAGACAAAGAAGAGAGTGAAAATATAGACATTTTTTATTTATTTGTTCATGGGATGTGGGTGTCACAGGCTGTGCCAGCATTTATTGCTTGGAACCCTGGGGGACTCCGCCTCTGGCTATGCCCCCAGGAAACAGTATATAGAATAAGACTCCATGTTGCGAGCACACTTCTCTCGAATGCAGTCCTGTTCTCTGTATATTAAAGCCTTTGATTACTGACCTCGCTCTCGCGTCGTAATTGAGAGTGCCTCAATTTAATATACAGACACATCAAGATGGACAGCGCTCTAAAACCGGAGAAGCTCAACCTGGATGCCAGGTCGCCGGAAGCCCCGGAAATGTTTAAACATTGGCTCCGGTGTTTCGAGGACTATCTGGACTCCTCAACGACTGATGTCGACAGCACTCGCAAGCTGCACTTACTACATGGCCGGGTGGGCCACTGACTCTCCGCCGTGATCGAAACCTCTACGACCTATGAGGCGGCGGTTGAAATATTGAAGAAACGCTTCATAAAACCTACTAACGAGGTACACACCAGACATTTGCTCTCAACCTGTAGCCAGCGTTCCAGGGAAACGCTGGACGAGTTCGTGGAAAGACTCAATGCGCTCGCGAGGAACTGCGACCACAAAGCAGTGACGGCAGAAGAACACAGGAACTTACAAATCCGCAACGCCCTTGTGTCTGGTATCAGGTCCTCGTACATCTGGCAGCGGCTCCTAGAGCGTGGACTTCAAAGGGCCCCTCCCGTCCACCAACCGCAACATCTATTTCCTCACCGTCATCGACGAATTCTCCCGCTTCTCTTTTGCTGTCCCCTGCCCCGATACGACCTCGGCCTTCGTGATCAAGGCACTGTGCAGCATCTTCACACTGTTTGGTTTCCCCGCTTATATTCACAGCGACCGGGGTACATCGTTTATGAGTGATGAGCTGCGTCGGTACTTGCTCAGCAAGGGCATAGCCTCGAGCAGGACGACGAGCTATAACCCGCGGGGAAATGGGCAAGTGGAGAGGGAGAACGCGACAGTTTGGAAAGGATGTCCTCCTAGCCCTACGGTCAAGGAGTCTCCCTATCGCCCGCTGGCAGGAAGTCCTACCCGATGCCCTGCACTCCATTAGGTCGCTCCTCTGTACGGCCACGAACGAGACCCCTCACAATCGTTTGTTTGTCTTCCCCAGGAAGTCCACCTCTGGGGTCTCGCTTCCACTCTGGCTGACGACTCCGGGTCCAGTCCTACTCCGGAGGCACGTGAGGAGCCATAAAACGGATCCAATATTCAAGACGGTCCACCTGCTGCACGCAAACCCTCAATATGCCTACGTCGAGCACCCCGACGGCAGGCAGGATACTGTCTCCCTGCGAGACCTGGCACCCGCTGGCTCTCCCACCGACCCCACCGACTCTCCCACCGACCCCAACGTTTCCCTCACCGACCCCCCCCTCCTTCTACCGACGCTCCCCGCCCTGCACTGACCGCCGACTCCGACAGCGCCTCCCCCATAGCGCCCCCTGCCCCCCAGCTGGCGCCGGCACCGACCACCCGAACCACCCCGATACCCCCCCTCTCCAAGGCGGGCAAAGGCTCAGTCAACCGTGATCCCGGATAGACCACCATCGGAACCGACCACATCCACGGCGCCACCACTGGAGCAGCGAAAGTCAGCATGGACGATCAGACCACCACAAAGACTGAACTTATAATTTTAAACACTTCATCCCCCACGGACTATGTGTTTTTTTTAAACAGGGGGTGAATGTGATGATCGGTATTTACCTTTAATACCTTGCCCCTTTAAGAGACTTGGGACCCTGGGGGACTCCGCCTCTGGCTACGCCCCCAGGAAACAGTATATAGGATAAGGCTCCATGTTGCGACCACACTTCTCTCGAATGCAGTCCTGTTCTCTGTATAATTCTCGCGTCGTAATTGAGAGTGCCTCAAAGTGGAAGTATGAAAAGACACAGAGCAGAGGGTGAAAATATAGAGAGATACACAGAAGTGAGTGGAAATAGACACAACAGTTAGTGGAAATAGTGAGAGACCCAGCAGAGAGATGAAATCGAAAAAGACAGAAGAGAACGGAAATAGACAGAGATATAGCAGAGAGTGGAAATAGAGAGGCACAGAAGAGAGTGGAATTAGACGGAGGAACAGCAGAAAGTGGAAATAGTGAAAGACACAGCAGAGAGTGGAATAGAGAGACACAGCAGAGTTGAAGTAGAGAGATACATAGCAGAGAGTGGAAATCGGTAGATCAACAGCTGAGCCACAACCAAATGGGCCCCATTTATTCCCTCCTTTGTGTCCTCTAGGCTCCTGAAAAAAGGCTCAGATAACCAGCCAGCAGGGTCATCTGTAGTGTGTGTCATGTCAGCCTCCTTTGATGGATTTCCTTCTTTGGCTATCGACTGCGTTATCACACAGTCAGGGGAAATGCCAAACACTTTCTCCTGCTGTAATTGCCTCTCTGATCTCAATTGGCTTTCTCTGACACTATTGGCAATGTTATTTATTCTGATCCCGCCACATCACTACTGAGGAGCATGTTGATCCTACCCACAGGCAAACTGGGAAGAATCCCAGAGTCACCAGTCCTGATACAAGGTTTTACTCCAGGTGCTCACTGGGTCTGGGGATTGTCACAATACCTGCCTTTAATACCTTATACTAACGTCTTGGCGCTTCCTGCACCTTCTAGTGAAGTCTCCTCAGCGGTTGAGTTTCGCTGGCTCATATGTCCCTCAATACCACTGTAAGCTTACTTGTCTCACTCTGGGGAAATGTGACCTCTCTTCCTTCTGATACAAAACCCTTGTAACTCTCAGGGATTTTTATAAATTCACCCATCTACAGGGAAACCCAAGCCACAACCTGGTCTACTGTGTTCTCTGTCCGATCCCCATTTTCTGCGTGGGATCTATGTACCCTGACATATCCCATGGGTTATTCCCATAACTTCCAGCAATCAGCATTGAGGTGTCCTGCCTTGCGGCAGTTAAAACCCGCAAACGTCTTTTTCGCAATCCTCTTCTCAGCAGCATCCTTTCTGGCTTAAAGAGGGCCCCCTGTTTTTCCAGTTGTCCTTTCTATCCCATGGCTGCTCAGTTTCCTATCACTCTCCCATGTCTATCCTTCTAAGTTGGTTGAGGGTGATGAGGGAGCAATTTCTTTTGGGATGAGGGTTTGTGGACAGGTGCATAATCATTGGCTTGCATTCCTGTCCCTACCCAAGGATCTTACCGATCCACCTGCTGCTACTGCTCACCACCCAACATGCCAGCCTGTATGGTTAAGACCACCGTGCCAAGGAATAACAGTAGAAGCCTTATGGCTTCAGGAATGGAACCAACATGCCACCACGAAAAACCACTTCCTCATCACAGATCCCACAGCCCACCCACCTGGCTTCAACCTGCCACGCCAACATTATCACTCCTCAGCCATTTTCGCAATGGCCAAGGCCTTTGTGCAGCAAAGTGTGAACCCAGACTGCAGCTGTGGTGCACCCCAATCAATGACTCACATTATTGAAGACTGTCGCCTGATGAAATTCAGCAGACGGCTCAGAGAGCTCCATTTAGCCACTGCGGAAGCTAGCTGATTACTGATTACCTGGCTAGCTGATTACTGCACACGTTTCTGTCTGTCTGGCCCCTGTTCTCTGTTCCTCTATGTAAGGTTTTCGTAAGTGGCCTCAATTTTAAATGTCCAGTGGTCAAAAGTGAGTTGCTTAAGCCTTTCAAGTTTCAGGTGGCGGCATGGTGGCACAGTGGTTAGCACTGCTGCCTCACAGCACCACAGACCCAAATTCAATTCTGGCCTTGGGTGACTGTGTGGTGTTTGCACTTTCTCCCTGTGTCTATGTGGGTTTTCTCCAGGTGTTCCGCTTCCTCCCGCAGTCAAAAGATTTGCAGGTTAGGTGGATTGGCCGTGATAAATTTCCCCTTATTGTCCAAAGATACGGCGGTTAGGTGGAGTAATGGGGATAGAGTGGGAGAGGGGGTTCTAGGAACGGTGCTCTTTTTGAGGGTTGGTGCGGACTTAGTGGGTTGAATGGCGTCCTTCTGCACTGTAACAATTCTATAGTTCTATGGTATGTCTTGCCTTCTGTCTTGAGAGTTTCTGACAGTAAGCCTCCGGCGCTAACTGGTACGCATTTGACAAAGCCATTTTTGCTGCCCCATAACTTATTGCAGTTTCCTCAGGTAAGAGGGAGTAAACCTTGTGGGCTTTTCCTGTCAGTTTACTGTGCAAAAGCAACGGCCGGTGTTTGGCTGGCCAGTTTAATTTACCCTTTCAGAAGAGATCACAAAAGATATTCAAAAGTTTTCACCTCTTCTTCATGAAATTTAAATGGGCAAACTTTAATACCTCAGTCCTTAAGTTTGAGCTGGGATGTCTTCATTGCGCACAGTGGGACGCGCCAGTCTTAACTTGAGCTGTTTAAATTTAAACTCCCTTTGCTTTTCTTCACTTTCCTGGAATTCTCCCTCATCCTTCCACCCCTGTCTCTCCCTCTCTTTCTCCCATTACTTCCTCTTTCTCTTTCCTCAGGATCTGATCTCAACTTCCACTGCTTCAATCTCAATTTCTCTGCCGTTAATTCAATTTGCACTCCGAGATGTTCCACCACTCATTTGGAAATTTCAGTTTTTCTAGCTGCCAGGCGGAACTCGATCTCCAGTGCCTCGCGACTTCTGCCCAGGATAGTACCCTTAACCTCTCACTAGTTATCTCACCCTGTTATATGAAAGCACTCACATTGAATGTGGACATGTAAGCACTTTAGTATCACGGATCCATGAAAAACCTTTTCAGTTTTTAAATTGTTTTTGAAGGAACAATTTACTTTCTCCAGTCCAATTCTTTCTTCAGTCTTGGCAACGACCCCAGGTGAACTTTCAATTGTTGCTGCAGCCAGGTGAGAATCGGTGGACTGGCTCTTTTTTGTTAGAGCTCCCTGAATGGTGCCAACAAAGATTTAAGTTTCTTTTTTTCGAGGCTATGCCATTTCCTGATCAGAATGTACTGTAAGCTGTGAGAAATAAGAGACGACTCAAACAAGATTTTCCTGAGTCAAAGAAAGGGCAAATTTATTAACCATTAAACCAGAGAAAAATAAGAAAAACGCGACATCAAGCATTTGGTCTTCATGCAGGGTGCAAGCGCGTGCACACACACACACACACACTTGGGGGGAGTCAAAGTCCAAGAAAAATAACGGCAAAATAATATATGGTTAAATGTCCATTGATTGTCATTGGGGCATTGATTTTAAATGTTGCAGCCGATTTATGTTAGCTGGTTTCTTGAATGCAGTCAGATGTAGAAGATTTAGTAATTCTTGCAAGATCTTGGTTCACTGGTAGGTTTTGGTATACCTGGCTTCTCAAACTGGGTGACATGCTTATTTCAAAAGAGACAGAGGGAGGGAAGGAGCCCTCAGCTTTCTTCCCCTGCTGAAGCCTTTCTGCACACCGCCTGTATCACTTGCAATTGTTCGCTAGTGGGTGATAGCCTTGTGCTGAAATACTTCACCCATTGTATATTTCCAAAAGGTGTGGGTGTGTCTGTCTGCAGTTGCCATTGTTCCAACTTCCAGTACTTAGTATTTTTTAAATCTCTTCCTCAGACAGTTATGAGTTTCAAAGGGTGGGAAGAAAGTGGAGCACCTGGAGGAAACCCACGTAGACGCAGAAAGAAACTATGATGGAAAACACTTTAGTTAGGTCTGTTTCTACACAGAGGAGAGGGGAAAACTCCACATAGACACCCAAGGCCAAATTTAATTTGGGTCTCTGGTGCTATGAGGCAGCAGTGCTAACCACTGTGCCACCATGCCACCACCTGGAATTTGAAAGGTTTAAGCAGCTCGCTTTCGACCACTGGACATGGTATCTGGATTACAGGAAATATCTCTTTCTTCACACTCCCCTGAGGGAGATATTTTGGTTTCACCTTTACTTTAGGATATGGCCTTGCATCTTCAAGCAGTTTTCTCTGTCGCAGTTTAAATTTCAATAGTTCCAATCAGTTGGAAGTTGAAAAATCACATTTGGAAATATAAAGATGCAAAGTCTTGTAACAGGCTCACAGAGGAGAGGAGGAATCGAGAAAGAGACATGGTGGAGAGTGAAAATAGACAGAGGCTTAAAGCAAAGAGTGGAAAGAGAGAAGGGGACAGCGGAAAGTGTAATTAGAGAAAGAATGCATATCAGAGAATGGAAATAGGGAGAGGCACACAGCAGAAAGTGTATGTAGGGACAGTGGGGCACATGGGAAAGTGGAAATAGAGGTATGCAACAGAAAGTCTTAGTAGAGTGATGTGCACAGAAGAGTGCTGATGAACAGGGGGCACATAGTGGAGAGTGGAAGTATAGGGAGGCAGACAGTGGAGTGTGAAAGTGGATTGCAAATAATGGAGAGTGGACATAAGGAGAGAGTCAGAGTGAAATGTAGAAAAAGACCGAATTAAAGTGTTTTCCATCACAGTTTCCCTCTGGGGATGTAAATAAATGGGTTTGTCTTTCATGGCGTTCTCTTTAAAAAGTGCATTTCTCCCTTTATTATCCGCTCAGTGAGGTTTTACAGGCAGACTTGATGCATTTTTCTGCTTCAGATAATGATGCTGACTGGGTAGCTGTAATATGGTTATGAGGGGAAGTCTGTGACATGCCTGAAGAGAGAAAAGATACTATCAATCTGGTCTCATTGTTCTGTTGTTGTTTACCCCCACAGGACACCATCTGTTGAGTGTCAAACCATCACCTAGGCTGACTGGGTGGTGCAGTCTTGGCAACAACAGGGAAGGAGGAACGAACAGACTGTGCTGTTGTCATCGGGGAGAAGTGTCAATTCACATATTGTTGAGGAATGGTTAGACACCTGCCACGCTACTGCCACTTAGTGCATGTTGCAACACATTGCACTGAGCTCAGCTCCTTTACATTCCACCCTTGGCAAATTACCCATTTAACAATGTCTTGGCTGTTTCAGCCAGCCCCTGTTTCACGCTGAGCTCCCAGGCCACACTTGCAGTTGTAGTAGGGCAGCTGCAATTGGTCTCAGTGACTCCAGACACGGAATGTATCTCCCAGTAGGGGGATAACAATCCAACAGGGGGAGTCCTTTTCGAAAAGCCAGTGGATTTAAAACCTGGGACCCCTTCTCCCCAGCCTGCCCACTCCAGTGTGAGTGGCAGAAAGCAACTATTGAATGGTCGTGGGCTTTTGGTGAGGAGAGAGGAGAGCGCGGGGCGGGGGGGGGGGGGGGGAGTAGTACAAAGATGCAGCAGTCTGGAAGCTGGTCTGTTGGCAGTAAGGTAAGTCTGGCGGGAGTTTTGTCCACCATTAAAAGCTGTGCTTTTTACATAGGAATGGACAAAAGCAGAGGAGAAATGTAAGCTACTCCATTGTAATTTCCTTTCACTTTCAAATTAAATATTAAGCCAAGACGCTATTCACTCTTACAGCTGATGTAAAAGGTCCCATGGCACATCTGGCAGAGGAGCAGGGGGGGTTCCCCTTAGTATCCTGGCCAAGATTTATCCCTAATTCAACATCACTTGAACTGATTATCGTATTATTAATGTATTGCTGTTTGAGGAAACTTGCTGTGTGTAAAATGGCCACCACATTCTTGCCATTACAACAGTGACGACACGTCAAAATTATCTGATGGTCTCCACAATGCTTCAGGATATCCAGAGGCCATGGAACGTGCCATTTAAATAGACTTCCTTTTTCTTTTTCTCTTCTCTCCTCCATTATTTCTCTCCTTGTAACAGAGAGTTACAACCAATGCTGGAGAGGAGTCAATCACCTGCTGGTCTCTGCAGCCACTGCTATATCTTCTCCTGGGAAGTGAGGGTGTTTCTGTAAGTCAGGTGAGGACAGGATTCAACCCAATTGTGGAAATCACCAGCCTATCAGGCTGGAATCTTCCTGTGCTACTGTTTAAATTCACAAGGAAGAAACAGCCAGCCAGAACTATCAGTATTTGCAGACTGTGGACCTGGGGGAAACATCCCAGAAACAGAAAGATGATAATTCAGTGAGTGATATCAGGCTATCGTAATAATTGAAAACAAATGGATTTTGGAATTCAGAATTTTACCACAGCAATCAATTCCGTTGCCAACAAATCTTTTGGGAGGACGTTGATTCCAGAATAGTGTCTCTTAAAGAAGTTTTTTGTAGTGTTCAGTAAGTTAACTGTAAGTCTTTATTAACAGGTAGAACTATTTACACATGTATAGTAGAGGGCCCAGGCTGGGACATATCTTCATTTTTAGGTCCCCATTCAATACCATATTGACCTCTGAGTTATGTACCTTCTTACATCACTGTGTGGGCGGCACTGTACTCAGATTCACAGAATTGCTATGGTGCTGAAGGAGGCCATTCAGCCCTTGTCTCTGTGCCAACCCTCTAAATGCATATCATGACTTAGTGCCCTTCCCCTGCCTTTTCCCCTTACCCTTGCAATTTGTTCCTATTCAAGTAATCACTTAATCCCCTCTCGAATGCCTCGATTGAACCTGTCTCCAGCACATTTCCAGGAAGTGCATTCCAGATCTGAACCACTTGCTGTGAGTAAAAGTTATTTTTCACTCACATTTGCTTCTTCTGCAAACCACTTTAAATCTGTGCCCTCTCATTCTCCACCCTTTTATGAACAGGAGCAGCTTGTCCCCATTCACCTGTTCCAGCCCCTCATGATTTTGGACACTGCTACCAAATCTCCTCTTCGCCTACTTTTCTCAAAGAAACAGTCACAAACTCTTCAATTTATCCTCATAACTGAAGTTTTGCTTCCTTGGAACCGTTCTTGTAAACCTCTTCAGCACTCTCTCCTATAGTGTTGTGTCCAGGACTGTAGATACTATTCCAGCTGAGGTCTAACTGGTGTTTTGTATAAGTTCAGCATAACCTCCTTGCTCTTGTACACTATCCCCCTATTAATAAAGAGTGGAACACTATGGGCACGATCTACCGGCCATGTCCCACCGAAATCGGAGCAAGATGCGGCTCGTAGACCCTGGGAGAGGCCTCGCCCAGCATTCCCGACAACTGTTACGCCTCACGAGATTTAATTAGATCTCGTCAGAAGTCGCGATCTGGGTCCCACCCATAATGACCGCGACATAGTCTTACATGGCTAAATGAGTTTAAGAACCCCTTAAGTAAGGGGCGGCATGGTGGTGCAGTGGTTAGCACTGCTGCCTATGGCGCTGAGGACCCGGGTTCGATCCCAGTCCCAGGTCACTGTCTGTGTGGAGTTTGCACGTTCTCCCCGTGTCTGCGTGGGTTTCACCTCCACAACCCAAAGATGTGCAGATGAGATGGATTGGCCACACTAAATTGTCCCTTAATTGGAAAAAAATAATTGGGTACTCTAAATTTAAAAAAAAGAACCCATTAAGCCATGCTGCCCCCGGATCGAATGGCCACCCAGTATCTACCAGCCTCACCGAGGAGACCCCAGCTTGGCGCCATTCAGTGCTGGTTCCCACAAACAGGGACCAGGTGGAATGGTACCTGGGGGGCTCCCAGGCGATTGGAGCCCTGGCGTGGTCAGTCACTGGGCAGGGTGGCAGCCTGCACTCCTGGTGCCACCTGGACACCTTGGCACTGCCACTCTGGCACCTTTGCAGTCCCACACTGGCTCGGTACCACCTGAACTGCCAGGGTGTCCAGGTGGCACTGCCAGGCTGACAGGGGCCCTGCTGGGGCGCCAGGCTGGCAGTATCAAGGTGCAAGGCTGGCATTGGAACTTTGCCCACATCAGGATTGGGCCCCGACTGCCTGCCCATGTGAAGTGGGGTGGAGGGGGCTCAATGACCCCCTTACAGGTGACTTTAGGCATTGGAACAGCAATTAACAATGGCGTCCCGATCTCTTCTTGCACAGAGGAGCTTCGCTCGTCAGAGATGCTCAATGCAGGAAATAGAACATAGAACAGCACAGTACAGACCCTTCGGCCCACGATGTTGTGCCGAACGAGTCTGAAACTAAGATCAATCAACCTACTCCCAATCATTCTAGTGCACTCCATATGCCTAATAGAACATAGAGTGGGGGTGAAAGCTTTTCCCGCTGGGGCACATAAAAAAAACAATGCCATTAGATGGCGGGGTCGTAACCGGATCTGCAACTAATCCTGCCCAGAATGTACTCTTTGTTTTGTTAAATCACACGCTGTATGCTTTATTAACTGCTCTCTTCACCTATACTGCCACCTTCAATAATCTATGTACATATACACCCAGGTTCCCTTTGCTCCTGTCCATCCTTAAGAAATGTACCCGTTATTTTATATTACATCTCCATGATGTAATATGAGGAGAGGTTGAATAAACTCGGTTTGTTCTCACTGGAACGACGGAGGTTGAGGGGCGACCTGATAGAGGTCGACAAAATTATGAGGGGCATAGATGGAGTGGATAGTCAGAGACATTCTCCCAGGGGAGAGGGGTCAATTACTAGAGGGCATAGGTTTAAGGTGCGGCGGGTAATATTTAGAGGAGATGTACGAGGCAAGTTTTTTTACACAGAGAGTAGTGGGTGCCTGGAAATCGCTTCCGGAGGCGGTGGTGGAAGCAGGGATGATAGTGACATTTAAGGAGCATCTTGATAAATACATGAATAGGATTGGAATAAAGGGATACGGACCCTAGTAGATTTTAGTTTAGATGGGCAGCATGGTCGCTTGAAGGGCCAAAGGGCCTATTCCTGTGCTGTACTTTTCTTTGCTCTTTGTTCTTCTACTAAAATGCATCAGCTCACACTTATCTGCATTAAACTTCATCTGCCACTATCTACCAATTCACTCTACCACCTTGAATCAGTCCTTCTGAAGTACACTCTCCTCCTCACTGTTTCCAATGCTTACAAGTTTTGTGTTATCCAGAAACATTATCACTTTTCCCTGCACACCATGATCTCACTAATTAATATATACCAAGAAAGGCAAGAGTTCCAATATCAAACCCTGAGGAACTCGACTACAAACATTCCTCCAGCCCAAAAAATATCCAGTGATTACCACTGTCTGTTTCTTATTACTCAGCCAATTTTGTACCCACAGTGCTACTGTCTCTTTTCTTCCATAAGCTGCAGACAATGGAGGAGACAGAGGGAAGTCTGCATTATGATGGCAGCAGCACCAGGTAGGTACCATAGACCTGATGACACTTCAGGTGTGCAGCAAGCCCTGTATTCTTTTGAGGAATGTCTGCATGCCCTTGTGGAGGTGTGACATTGTCTTGCCGTGGAACAGAAAGAGGAGGCCGCCCCACTTCACCAAGAAGACCTGGGCAGATGTGCCAGCTGAGGTCAGCAGTACTGACCTAGTCCGGCGCACATGAATACAGTGACAGAAATGGTACAATGACTTTCTGCACTTGTCAAGGTTGATTTATGAGTGGGCATTGTCCAGTGTGGGGAAATAAGGAAGGGTGCCCACCCAAAATTTGCATACAAAGGTGTGAGATTCAGGGAGTCTCACAACATACATCTACCCATGTGTACAGAGATGATCTGAAGCCCTGGGTATATCAAATGGTCGAGTGTGCAAAGGGATAGGAAGTGCCCACATACGCAGCAAGGGTTAAGGAGGACAGCATGATATGGTGCTGGGGATGGACTACTCAGTGGAACTCTGCACTTACTTGCAAGGGAAACGTAGCCATAAAAATACTGAGAGATCTGCTACTGGTGATAGGGTGGCGAACCTGGCAATGCTCACTGGCCATGATCAGGAAGCCCTGAAACTCGAGTGCAAGCGAAGCAGGAGGTCCGCAGCTCGCAGAGAGACTGGCATCTCTGAGGAAGGTAAGAGCTCAGTGGGCTGCAGTGAGATAGGCTGCAAGTGAAAAGGATATAGATGCATCTCAGTCCTCATGAGGAATTCAGTGATCCACAATTCGCTAAACCACTGTTATGCCATTGACATCATTCACACCAGACTACATATCATGGACTTTGCCTCTCTGTGATATTACAGAATAGTTATGGTGTAGAAGGAGGCCATTTGGTCCACTGTGCCTATACAGCTCTACACCAGGCATTATGGCTTAGTGCCATTCCCTTGCCTTTCCCCGAAACCCCAAATGGAACTGACCGATTGCATTAATCCTTCAGATGAGCCATCCTCCTGATCACCCTCCATTGACACTGGAGCATGGGAGATGAACCTGCCTTGGGGTGGCACGGTGGCACAGTGGTTAGCACTGCTGTTCCAGCGTCAGGGAACCGGCTTCAATTCCGACCTTAGGTGTCTGTCTGTGTGGAGTTTGCACATTCTCCCCGTGTCTGCATGGGTTTTCTCCCACAATCCAAACATGTGCAGGTTAGGTGGATTGGCAATGTTAAATTTCCCCATAGTGTCTAAAGGTTAGGTTAAGGATTTGTTGGGATTGGATGGGAGAGTGGGCATGGTTTCAGTGCTCTTTTGGAGCATTGCTGCAGACTCGATGGGCCAAATGACATCCTTCTGCACTGTGGGGATTCCATGATTCTATGAACACGCCCCCTCTCAGCATCAAGCACCAGCACAGATACTGGCACATCGGTGGGCAATAGCACATGGGCTCAGTTGGTAGTACATATGGTGATGGCACATCATGCTCACTTGAGCAGATAGTGGAGGTAGGGAGTGTCCAGGGCACTGGCAGTCAGAGGAGTGCTGGAGACCAGATCATACTGTGTCTGAGACAGATCATGAAGAAGATCTGGCGGTGACCCCTGAGTGTCTGTGTGCCATGGTTCCTCTCATGGAGGAGACCTTGAAGAGCATGAGCATTGTGTTGACCCAGAGTTCTGAGCACATAGCCTCATCCAATGAGAGAGTGGCAACTCTCATGTGAGGCTGCTCCAGGGACAGAATGATTAGTTCCGGGGGATGCGTTCAGACCTGCTCGCCCTCACACAGGCAATGAGCTGAGGAGGTTACTGCCAGTGTGGGAGAAAAATGCAGCACCCAGTCTCTCAGATGGGTTCCCATCTATGAATTGCAAGTACCAGTCAGAAATCTGCCTCTAATGCTGCTGGCAGCCATGTTGGGCTTATGACATGGTTTTGCATGAGATGTTTGGGAAGGAAGCGGTGCCCTTGGTCTCGGATGGAGAGCAAACCTTGCCAGCCGAGCTGAAGGAACACTGAGTCAAGACTCCAAGGTGTCTCTGCCTCCTTGAAGGCTCCTCATTTCAACCTCTTCATCCTCACCATTTGCCTGCCTGAACTCCACATCCGAGTTCCCATTGGATTCCACCTCTGAGGCAGCTGCACCTACCTTTCCTTGTCCAGTGGTTTCGCCCTAGAGAGAGCAAAATTACAAATAGCACAACAGATAACGACAATGAGTGACACTCACTCTGGTGGATATTCAAGGCTGCGCCCATAACAATCCAGTCAAACAAAACTCACTTTCACCAGATCTATTGTCCTCTTCACCACCACTCCTGTGAAGACATGGCAGCGATTGTATCTTTCCTCTGTCTCTGTCCTGGGGTGCTGAAGAGGTGTCATCAGCCACCTTGTCACCAAGCAACCATCCATCGAGGTGAGCTGGAGCTATGAACAGTCTTGGCACTTGTCAGTGTCACAGTATGTTGGCATCGTGGGGGCTGCCAGGGTACTTTGCATGGACCTATAGGATCAGGGTCCTGTGGTGACAAACTATCTGAACATTCATGGAGTCAAACCCTATTCTATTGATAAAGGCACCTGGCTTTCCAGCTGGCACCATAATGGACACAGGGGTGCAATCAATGGCAACCTGTATGCCAGGGCACCCTGCAATTGCAGCAAAGCCTCTGGCCCCCAAGCCTGGCCGCCCTGCTCCATCCTGAAATGGATGAATGTTCTCACCTGCCTGAACAGAGCTTCAGTCACCAGCTTGACACAGCTGTGTGCAGCTGACTGAGAGATTCCGCAAAGATAACCCACTGAACCCTGGAAAGATGCGGAGGCACAAACATCAATTGCGACAGTGACTTTGAGAGCCATGGGTATTGGTGTCCACCCACACATTTGGAGGCTACCTCTGGCCCAATCATAGAACATAGAACATAGAACAGTACAGCACAGAACAGGCCCTTCGGCCCTCAATGTTGTGCCGAGCCATGATCACCCTACTCAAACCCACATATCCACCCTATACCCGTAACCCAACACCCCCCCCCCCCTTAACCTTACATTTATTAGGACACTACGGGCAATTTAGCATGGCCAATCCACCTAACCCGCACATCTTTGGACAGTGGGAGGAAACCGGAGCACCCGGAGGAAACCCACGCACACAGGGGGAGAACGTGCAGACTCCACACAGACAGTGACCCAGCCGGGAATCGAACCTGGGACCCTGGAGCTGTGAAGCATTTATGCTAACCACCATGCTACCCTGCTGCCCCTAATCATCTGGGAAATAGTTGTGATGGATTTCCCTGAAAGCTGTAGCCTCCAGTGGCACAATGTGCAGGGATCTGGGGAAAAGGCACTAAGTTATGGATCCTCATTATGAGAGTCAGTGCAGACATGATGGGCATGATGGGACAAATGGCCTCCTTCTGCACCATAACAATTCTGTGACTGTCATCTCAAGTAGTTGAATCGCTGCATGTACATCCTGGCAGCTGAGTAGTGGCATCTTCTGCAGGGCCGTCTTACTTGCCCTTCCTGCTGCCTTGAGCACCCAGTGCCTGCACCTCTGCTCGAAGGTGATGTCTGTGACCAACTGGTCTCTTCTCTCTTTGTCCCCTGACCTCCTTAGAGGAGGTTCTCTGAGGAAACTATACCCATGTGCAGAGATGGAAGTGGAGCTGGCCCATGCACGGTTGATGCCCAAGGGGTGCAAATCTCAGATGGCACAAGACTGAAATGTCCTGAATGACTTGAATGAGCTTCTGAATTGTTGGCGGGTGTGTTTCCAATCTGAGTTTGAGTCCACCGACTGAGATATCACACGAGTGCACGATGAAGTCAGGATGCACGCTTGACATCTTCTCGAGCAATTTCGCATGCTTCCAGGTGAGGCGTGCTCCCACCTGGGCAACGTATAATTCTACCCATTGTTCCAAGTAAGGGTGGTGAGTTGGAGTGGAACTTGTCGATGATGGTGTCCTATGTACCTGCGGTCCTCCTCCTTCTAGGTGGTAGAGGTCACAGGTTTGGAAAGTGCTGCGAAAGAGCCTTGGTGAGTTCCTGTAGTGCATCTTATAAATGGTACACACTGCTGCCACTGTGCGTGGTGGTGGAGGAAATTAATTACTGTTACCAAACAAGCAGACTCCTTTCTCCTGGATGGTGTAGAGTTTCTCGAGCTTGAGCTGCATGCATCCAAGCACATGGAGAGTATTCCATCACACTTCTGAATTGAGCCTTGTAGATGCTGGACAGGCTTTGGGGAGTCACAAGATGGTAACTTTTTTATTAATTCAGGGAATGTGGGCTTTGTTGGCTCGGACAGCATTCATAGCCCATTCATAATTGCCCTTGAGAAGATAGTGATGAGCTGCCTTTCTGAACCACTGCAATCTATGTAGTGTAGGTACACCCAGAGCGCTGTTAGGGAGGGAGTTGCAGGGCTTTTACCCAGCGACAGCGAAGGAACAATGATATAGTTCCAAGTCAGGATGATGAGTGGTGTTCCCGAGATCATTGAATCATAGAATTTATAGTAGAATTTACAGTGCAGAAGGAGGCCATTTGGCCCATCGAGTCCGCACCGGTCTTGGAAAGAGCACCCTACCCAAGCCCACATCTCGACACTATCCCCGCAACCCAGCAACCCCATCTAACCTAAGCGCAATTTAGCATGGCCAATCCACCTAACTTGCATATCTTTGGACTGTGGGAGGAAACCAGAGCATACGGAGGAAACCCACACAGACACGGGGAGTACGTGCAGACTCCGCACAGACAGTGTCCCAAGCAGGAATTGTGCCAGGGACCCTGGCGCTGTGAAGCCATAGTGCTAACCACAATGCTACCGTGCTGATAACACGTGCCCAGATCAGTTCTGGAGCCTTTGTTATTCGTGGTGTATTTAAATGATTTGGAAGAAAATGTAGCTGGTCTGATTAGGATGTTCGCAGATTAAGCAAAAGTTGGTGGAGTTGTGGATAGTGAAGAGGAGTGTTAGAGGATACAGTAGGATGTAAACTGGTTGGAGTCTTGGGCAGATAGGTGGAGTTTAATCCAGACAAGTGTGAGGTAATGCACTTTGGAACGTCCAATGCATGTAGGAATTAAACAATGAATGGCAGAACTCTTGCGGATAATGACAAGCAGAGCGATCTGGGCGTGCATGTCCATTGATCACTGAAAGTGGCAATGCATGTAGATAAGGTGGCCAAGAAGGCATACAGCATGCTGGCCTTCATCAGTTGGGGCATTGAATATAAAAATTGATAAGTCATGGTGCAGCTGCACAGGACCTTTGTTCGACTTCATTTGGAATATTGTGTACAATTCTGCTGTCCACACCAGAAGGATGTGGGTGCTTTGGGGAGGGTACAGAAACGGTTTACTAGGATGTTGCATGGTATGGAGGGCATTAGCAATGAGGAGAGGTTAGATAAACTTGGTCTGTTATCACTGGAACGACGGAGGTTGAGAGGTGACCTGATAGAGATCTGCAAGATTATGAGTGGCATGGACAGAGTGGATAGTCAGATGGTCTTTCCTAGGGTAGGAGGGTCAAGTACTAGGGGGACATAGGTTTAAAGTGCGTGGGGAAAAGTTTGGAACTGATGTGCGAGGCAAGTTTTTTACACAGGGGTGGTAAATCTATGGAACGTGCTGCCTGGGGAGGTGGTGAGAGCAGGTACAATAGCGGAATTTAAGGGGCATCTAGACAAATACATGAATAGGGTGGGAATGGAAGGAAATGGACTCCGTAATTGCAGACCATTTTTGTTTAGGCAGGTAGCATGGTCGGCGAACGCTTGGAGGCACGAAGGACCTGTTCTTATGCTGTATTGCTCTTCGTTCTTTGTTCATTGTCCAGGGGTGAGTTTATGAGTGGCTTGTGTTAAAACAGGAAATTACACAATACGGGCAGACATCAATTCTGATGAGATTAAATCCAGGAGGCTGTGCATAACAAAGTAATTTGTAAACATGAGAGTGCGAAACTAGGAGAATGTGTTAAAACAGGGGAGAGTGTAAAACCAGAGGGGTGTGCACAACAAGACTGTGTGAACCAGTGCAGTGTCTAAATGATTGGAAGTGGTTAAAGCATCTCAGTATATAAACAATGTACTGTATGAAGCCAGGTGAATGTATAAACCAAGGGGATGTATAAACCAGGTGAGTGTATAAACAGTGTAGTGTATGAAGCCAGGTGATGTAGGAACCAGGGGGATGCATAAGAACATAAGAACTAGGAGCAGGAGTAGGCCATCTGGCCCCTCGAGCCTGCTCCGCCATTCAATGAAATCATGGCTGATCTTTTGTGGACTCAGCTCCACTTTCCGGCCCGAACACCAGAACCCTTAATCCCTTTATTCTTCAAAAAACTATCTATCTTTATCTTACAAACATTTAATGAAGGAGCCTCAACTGCTTCACTGGGCAAGGAATTCCTTAGATTCACAACACTTTGGGTGAAGAAGTTCCTCCTAAACTCAGCCCTAAATCTACTACCCCTTATTTTGAGGCTATGTCCCCTAGTTCTGCTTTCACCCGTCAGTGGAAACAACCTGCTCGCATCTATCCTATCTATTCCCTTCATAATTTTATATGTTTCTATAAGATGCCCCCCATCCTTCTAGATTCCAACGAGTACAGTCCCAGTCTACTCAACCTCTCCTCGTAATTCAACCCCTTCAGCTCTGGGATTAACCTCGTGAATCTCCTCTGCACACCCTCCAGTGCCAGTACGTCGTTTCTTAAGTAAGGAGACCAAAACTGAACACAATACTCCAGGTGTGGCCTCAGTAACACCTTATACAATTGCAGCATAACCTCCCTAGCCTTAAACTCCATCCCTCTAGCAATGAAGGACAAAACTCCATTTGCCTTCTTCATCACCTGTTGCACCTGTAAACCAACTTTTTACGACTCATGCACAAGCACACCCAGGTCTCTCCGCACAGCAGCATGTTTTAATATTTTATCATTTAAATAATAATCCCTTTTGCTGTTATTCCTACCAAAATGGACAAACTCATATCTGTCAACATTGTATTTCATCTGCCAGACCCTAGCCCATTCACTTAACCTATCCAAATCCCTCTGCAGACTTCTGGTATCCTCTGCACTTTTCGCTTTACCACTCATCTTAGTGTGTCGTCTGCAAACTTGGACACATTGTGCTTGATCCCCAACTCCAAATCATCTATGTAAATTGTGAACAATTCTGGGCCCAACACTGATCCCTGAGGGACACCACTAGCTACTGATTGCCAACCAGAGAAACACCCATTAATCCCCACTCTTTGCTTTCTATTAATTAACCAAGCCTCTATGCATACTACTACTTTACCCTTAATGCCATGCATCTTTATCTTATGCAGCAACCTTTTGTGTGGCACCTTGTCAAATGCTTTCTGGAAATCCAGATATACCACATCCATTGGCTCCCCATTATCTACGCACTGGTAATGTCCTCAAACAATTCCACTAAATTAGATAGGCACAACCTGCCCTTTATGAACCCATGCTGCGTCTGCCCAATGGGACAATTTCTATCCAGATGCCTCGCAATTTCTTCCTTGATGATAGATTCCAGCATCTTCCCTACTACCGAAGTTAAGCTCACTGGCCTATAATTACCCGCTTCCTGCCTACCTCCTTTTTTAAACAGTGGTGTCAAGTTTGCTAATTTCCAATCCACCAGGACCACCAAAGAGTCTCGTAAACTTTGGTAAATTATCATGAGTGCATTTGCAATTTCCCTAGCCATCTCTTTTAGCACTCTGGGATGCATTCCATCAGGGCCAGGAGACTTGTCTACCTTTAGCATCATGAGCTTGCCCATCACTCCCTCCTTAGTGATAACAATCATCTCAAGGTCCTCATAGAAGGGTGTTCTATCACACTCCTGGGGCTGGATTCTCGCAAAATGAGGCTATGTCCCCATGCCGGTGTAAAAACGCAGGCGTTGCACTCCCGAGTTTCCTGAATAAATACAAGCTGATGCACTTACCTGCAGGGGGTTAGCAGGGACCCGGAGTGCTTCATGCAGCTTTGGCTGCGAATACGGGCCCCCGCACTTCCGGTTGTGTGTCTGTGGATGCGCACGGCGGCAGCCGCCAGCGGCCGCGCCGAGCGCCATGGTGGACTCAGACCACTGAGGCATCTGGAAGATGTAGGCCCCCTCCGATCGGCTGCGCACCGAGGATCCGTCCGGCCCGATCTATCCCAAGGCCGCACATAAGGCCCCTTCATGGTGCCCGATCACCCCGTCCCCCACCAGGGCAGCCACGGACTGATTCCGCAGCCGCCATGCCAGAGTCCCGACTGGCCGTACCATGTTAGTTCCACGCCATTGGGAGCGGAGTATCGCATGGCGGGCCTCTGGCAATAGCCCCTCAGCCGCGCGGAGTAATTCGCGAACACGCAGATATAATGGGCCTGGAGAATTGCCGGACTGGTGCCAGGCCCGATTTCGTCAGGAAAGTTGATTCTCTGCCCCCGCGCCAAACGCGATTTCGGCGCGGGGCTGCGGAGAATCCAGTCCCTGGTTTGAGTCTTGCCGATAGTGGACAGACTTTGGAGAGTCAGGAGTTGAATTACTCACCACAGGAATCCTCAACTCTGACCTGCTCTCGTAGCCGCAGTATGTATATGACTAGTCCACTCGAGTTTCTGGTAAATGGTAACCACCAAGATGTTGATGGTTGTGGATTCACAAATGGTAATCCCATTGATTGTCAAGTGTTGGATGCTCTCTTGTTGGAGATAGTCATTGTCTTACACTTGTGCGATATGAATGTTACTCGCGACTTATCTACCCAAACCGGAATATTATCCAGATCCTGCTAAATTTGAACATGGACTACTTCAATATCTGAGGATTCATGAATAGTGCTGAACAGTGTGGTGGCCTTCTGACCTTATAATGGATGGAAGATTATTGATGAAGCAGCTGAAGATAGTTCGGCCGAGGGTACTACCCTGAGGAACTCCTGAAGTGATGTCCTGGGACTGAGTTGATTCACCTCCAATTCATCTCTTGAGTTCAACTATTTTGTCCATTTTTTAAAAATCATCCTTTCACGGAATGTGGATGTCACTGGCAAGGCCAGCATTTATTGTCCATTTTTAATTGTCTTTGACTGAGGGCTTATTGGCCATTTCAGAGGGCGGTTGAGAGTCAACCACATCACTGTGAGTTTGGAGTCATAAGAGTTCCTTCCCTAAAGGACATTAGTGAACCAGATAATCTTTTACGACAAGCGACAACAGTTTTATAGCCACCTACAATAGTTTCATAGTTAACACTATTGTTTCAAAGTTACCAATATAGTTTTCAATTCCAGGTTTTAGTAATTGATTTTAAATTCCATCACATGCCCCTGGTGGAAGATGGTTGTGGTTGTTGGAGCTCATCAACACTCCCATCAAGCGCCAAATATTCAGCAATAACTTGCTTACTGAGGCTCAGTTTGGTTCCACCAGGGCCACTCACCTTCTGAGCCAGGAACAAGGCTCCAGATGTTGGGAAGGAGATCCTGCAGATTCAACAGGGCTGAGTTTGCCGTTGATATATCCAAAGCACACCTCTAGTTTCATTCCTTTTTGAATTTGGAGGGGTTTGATACAACTGAGTGATTTGCAAGGTCATTTCACAAAAATGTTATTCCTCAGAACGAGGGCATTTGGTCCATCATGTTTGCACCAACTCTCCAAACGAGCATCGTGACTTTGTGCCTTACCCCGTACACCTGCACATTCTTTTCGTTTAAGTAATCATCCAATACCCTCTTGAATGCCCCCATTGAACCTGCCTCCACCATGCTCCCAGGCAGTGCAATCTAGGACCAAACCACTCGTTGTGTAAAAGGTTTATTTTCAGATGGCATTTAAGAGTCACTCACATTGTTATGCGTCCAGAGTCACATTAGGCCAGACTAGTTAAGGATCCCTCTTCTTAAAAGACATTAGTGAATGAGATGGGTTTTACAACAATAGTTTCATGGTCATTATTAAACTTTTAATTCCAGATATATCCATGAAATTTAAATTCCACTTGCTGCTGTGTTGGTATTTGAACACCTGACTACCAAAGCATTAGTGATCCACAGGGCTGTGGATCACTTGTCCAGTGACATTACCACCACTTCACCATCTCCTCGGAAACTGGACGATTGTGTCCAATTCTGGGCACCACAGAATGGGAAGGGTATGATGCTTTAGAGAGATTGCAGAGAAGATTTACAAGAGTGGTTCCAGAGACAAGGGACTTCAGTTACATAGACAGTTTGGAAAAGTTGAGTCATTCTCTTCAGAGAAGAGAAGGTTGAAAGGAAATTTGACGGAGTTTTCTGCAATTGTGGGGGAGTGGGGTTGTGGGAGGGGGAGAGTGGGAGGGGGGGTTCTTGACAGAGTAGATGGAGAGAAACTGTTCCTACAGGCAGAAGAATCGAGAAGCAGAGGACATTGATTTAAGGTGATTGGGAAAGAAAAAAGGGTGATATGGGAAAAGTTTCTTTTATCTGCACAGTGTGGTTAGGATCAGGAATTCACTGCCTGAGATCCAATGGGGCCAGAATTTTGCATTGCAGGATCAAACACATGACGAACCCGAACTTGCGTGAGATTGCGTGAGAAAATCTCACCAGCGTGGCATATTGCAGACAGTGGACACGCACAGGAGTCGGAAGCGCTCCGGCCAACAATTAAATTGAGAATTAAGCCCAATAAAAGGCAATTAACTGAAATTTTATATGGCTTGTGCAATGTTCCAGTTGGCACACAGCCATGTGGCCAGCCTGCTTTTAATTCAAACTCATTCAGGTGGGATAGAAGTCGACCACTGTGAGTAGGTAGGTGTTTATGTGAGAGCTGGTTGCAGGTACTTTTCTGACAGTTAATTGCATTTTCTGTGTTTCCTGGAGGACTCATTGGCTTACAAACTTTCTTTGGGGCTTTCTGCCAAATACACCCTGCAGGGCATGATCTTGTGCCATCTGTATTGCAGCAAATGGAAATTGTGTACTCTGCAGGAGGGACCTCCTCCTCCTCTGAGGGGAGGGTCTGAAACGAGAGGAGACCTGGAGTCACAGGCAATGTCTCAGAGTGTGACATGTGAGAAGTGAGGCGCAGCCAGAGGGGGTGCAGGGCCAGCAGGAAGTGCAAGATGGAAGGGTCCACAGAAGATGCTGTTATCCTCCAGCCAGAGTCTACAGGGGGTGCTCCTCCAGCTATCTCGACATGGCGGAGGTCCAGGGCCAAAACAGATTTCATCTCTCTGGATAACCTCCACATGCCAGATGATTGGCGCAGAGATCACCTGAAGCTATGTCCATGGCCAGGCAGTACCAGCAGCTATTAAGGTAAGAGTGGCCCTGAACTTTATCTCCTCCGGTTCCTTCCAGGGGTCAGCGGGAGATCCATGTGGTGTTTTACAATCTGCTGCATCAAGCTGGTCACCGATGTTCTGATCAGACAGGTGATAAATTTAATTCATTTCTGGACCGATTAAGCCAGCCAGGCAGAGTGAGCCAGAGGCCTCGCTTCAATTGCTGGGTTTCCATGTATTCCATAGATTGCCTGTATTTAGTCATAAAGGTGCCAGTAGGTGAGCCAGGTGCCTTTGTCAACTGAAAGGGCTTCCACTCCATCAACAGCCGGACTGCTTGCGACTACAGGACCCAGATTCTGCAGGTCTGTGCCAGGTCCCAACAGCCCCCATCATGCGCGTATCCTGCAGCACTCCTAGGTGCAAAGATTCTTCATTGCTCCAGCTTGGTTGGATGGTGGCGGAGGCGGTCAGCGCTATGGGCAACATAGTCCGAACTAGCCAGCAATGCCAGAAAAACTGCACAACCTCCTCAGGGTGGCCAGGGTGCGTAGCAGCACAGTGGCCCGGCACCAACCCCCATTCCACATACACATATCCCTACCACTCCAACCTGCACCACATGCCAGCACCCATACTGGCTGCCATGGCCGTGTGCCCTGGCCACTGAGGCCACCACTTCTCCCCTTGGACTGCGTGAGTCGGACTGTCTCACATTGACGTTTTCTGTTCCTGCCCCCCACCCACTCAGGAGAAGGCCGTGCACAAACGGCAGAAGCCGAAGAAGACAGGAAGGGGACCGTCGGACATTCAGCCCTTCACCATGGCTGAGCAGAGGGCCCTGGACATGGTTGGCCGGCTCGAAGAAAGGGAGGTTGTTGAGGTGGAGCTCGGCCGCGGGCAAGGAAGTGAGACCCCGCTTAGCTGCGGTTCCCCATAACACGTGGGTCAAATGCCCCTCAACACTACCTTCACCCCAACACCACCCTCACCCCAACTCCACCCTCACCCCAACAACACCCTCACATCCATACCATGGCCACACCCCACTCATACGCACATCGCCACACCCCCCTCCCCCCGCTCCCCCCACGGCCTGCGGTCTTATGTCTGGTCTTCTGTCTTGCAGGACCGGCTGGGGATGGGGCAGGTCCATGTGGGGCGTCCCCCGCCCCCAGCCAGTGCCACAGCCCGAGCTCTCCCTTGAGCTGAGTAGTGACGGAGATAGCAGCTCAGACACTATCCTTCCACCTGGGACTCAGGAGACCCCGGAGCTCGGGTCAGGGAATGACAGTGATTTTCACAGTTGTCTCCAACACCCTCCACCATCCCAGAGACATTCATTTCAGTTGGGCATGTTAGTGAAGAGGCTCCTGGGACACTCTCTGGTGCGCACCACACAGCTGATCCGGTACAGCAGGTGGAAGTAGGAACACCCGAGCAGGCGGACGGTCGGAAGGCAGACCGACCCAAGGAACTAGCTGCTGTCCAGATGGGTCTCATACAGCCGCAGCGCATTTTCTAATGCTGTGGTGACTAGCGCAAAGTGGTGTGTGAGTGTGGGTGGGGGGTGGGGTGGGGGGGGGGGGGGTGGTGCACCCATACGACCGGTGTCACTCTGCAGAACCTGGGGCCAAGTTGGCTGGTCAGTCGGTGCGCAACAAGATGGCCACGATAATTGTGGTCCATGCGTGGGCACTGCCCCCAAGCTGTGTGGGTCACTCTGGCCACTCGGCCATCACCCCAACCCTCCCTCACGGCCCTAGCAGAGACCCTCTACCCCAGCCAGCCTAGCCAGTGTCTAGCCTGACAGACCACAGTTGCTCCTCTCTGTGTCCTACCTCCTCTCCCTCCCTCATCAGCCACCATGCTGGTTTCCTGATTTTTAAAAGTACAAAGGAACCGCGCCGTCGGGTACTCGGCCCATCGGAGGCGGAGAATCGCGGAGGCTCTGGAGAATACCGGGTCGGGCCTGCTAATGATATGTTTTTATTGCACATGCATTCCAATGTCAGTGTGATGGAGAATCTCGACTTGGTGTCAAATGGGCGCCTGCCACGATTTTGGCATCGGAATCTATTCTCCGCCCAATCGCATTTTGCGATTTTGACGTCGGCAAACGGAGAATCCCAACCATGGTGTCAGGAGTTGGCAGTATGGCACAAGGACTTGCCGCACCGATCCGCTGTTGTTCGAAAAAAACATTGCGGACAGTGGGGAAAAGTTTGGGAAGGAGTGACGTGTTTACTGCGATGATGCATTATCTAACATATCAAAAATGCATAAGCTTACACCTTACTAAACTTTGCGGGCGTTGAGGCCGCTGATAAATTCGAGTTATTTGTTTTCCAAATGGAAGAGGAGAAAGACAACCCCAAAATAATTCTAAAAACGTTTGAGAACAAGTGTCTTCTGATAAAAAAATAATACTTGACAGACACGTGTGTAATTTGGCAAACCAAAGAATAAGTGAATCAATACATTCTTATACCCAACCTTAAAAAACTTATTGAAGAAACCCTTACTGATAAGCTATCCAATAATCAAATCGTCTGCGAGGCCCATAGTAATATTGTCTGTAGTCAGCTGCTGCGAGAGAAAGATTTAACACCACAAACAACCATTACCATCTGTGTGTTAAATGAACAGTCAGAAAAAAGCAGCAGTGATTTTAGGCAGAAACAGGAATTTATGCGGTACAGAGGACGTACAGAGCACGTCCTGCCCCATCTTCGATGGCTATCACCCTCAGAACAGAACAGCATGCATCGCGTATGGAAAACACCACAAGAAATGTGGCAAGTGGAATAATTTCATAAAATTCCGCAGATCGAGGCCACAGCAGCCTTTTTTTTTGCCATCAGCCGCACTACAACCGGTCAGTCCTGTAAGGTTACGAGCATCAGCAAGGTGAACGAACTGGAGCTCAATCAAAGCAGCAAACGACTGACCCTCCAACAGAACTCTACTGTGAGGGTATCGACACTGTCACAGAAAGGGGTGAGGTCTTCACTACCCTGAACATGATTTGCGGCAAAGCAGGACTGAAGGTGAGGTTGATGTGGAGATGCCGGTGTTGGACTGGGGTGAGCACAGTAAGAAGTCTTACAACACCAGGTTAAAGTCCAACAGGTTTGTTTCAATCATGAGCTTTCGGAGCACTGCTCCTTCCTCAGGTGAATCAGGTGAAGGTAAGGTTACCACTGGAGCAAAATGTAATGGGTTTCCCAGCCGAATGCTTCGGGAACTAGACACCTATGTAGCACCAGGCTCCAATACCCAGGTAGACTTTGTGGCTCATGGCGGACAAACTATTTGCCTTTTTCAGCACCCTATTAACCTATCCTTCAGACTTCAGAGATCTATGGACAAACACGCCAAGGCCCCTTTGTTCCTCGGAACTTCCCAGTGTCAGGCCATTCATTGAGGTGTGGTCACTCTCCACTGCACACAGGGAAGTTACAGGTTTCATATAACTGACCAGAATGTAAGCCCGCTGCTAGGTCTTCGGGATAGCATTACACTGGGGCTCTTCCAACTTGGTCCAGAGGTACATGTTTTACAACACCAGGGCCCAGAAATGACAGAGTACAAAGACCACTTCAACTGATATCATTGGTAAGCTATCAATAATATACTACATGGGATGAGGTAACACGATAGCACCAGCATTTTGTTCTCCAAGAAGAGTATCAGTAGCAGAAAGTAGTCAGTGAGCTACATCAGATGACAACACGCTAGAGGCGGCCACAGAATGGGTTTCAGCAATGGAGGTTGCAGTAAAGAAGGATAGCATTGCCAGATATGAATTGACCCAGTGCGTTTTATCAAGGTGCTGCCCAGACCTCATCACCCTATGAAGACAGTCACGACAGGCCAGGAAGATCATGAGGAGGACATGGACATCAAGACAATAGGGGTGATGTCTTCTGTAGAATCCAGGAACTCAAAGATGCCTGACAGGCTAACAGGCCGACATCACATGCAGACAACTGAACAACGTCATCACAAGGGGCTGCCCTGAGTCCTGAAGGGCGCTTCCCTATGAGCTCCACACATTCTTTGCCATCAGAGATGAACTAACCATATAGGATGGACTGATACTTTGTGACCAGCAATTCACCAGACCTACTTCTCTTCATCCCTACGACACCCAACAACATCACCAGGAGCACCCCAGGTTGGAAGCAACCAGATTCAGGGCCAAGGAATCACTGTAATGGCCCTCCATGTACGCAGACATGGAAAAAGAAATCTCCAGATGTGCATCATGCAATGCATTTTTGCCACATGTAACAAAAAAAACCATTGCACTTACATGAGGTCCACAACCCTTATGGTCAGTCAACTGGAAGGGTAAACAACATTTCATCTTAGTTAATTCGTATTCCAGGTAGTTTGAACTTGACGACTAGCAAAACATGACAAGTAACAGAGTCATTGTCAAGCTCAAGAGACACTTCACTGCACACTCATGACAGATAACACTTGCCATTTTGGCTCCACTGATTTTTAGAAATTTTGCACACACATGGGACTTTGGGCATATCACAAGCAGCCCCCATACCCACAGTCCAACGGTTTCGGAGAACAGGCAGTACAGGCAGACAGCTAAGCATCTTCTCAAGAAATGTGCCCAAGATTATACAGACTACTATGCTACACTCCTCAGCCTGTGAAATCAAGCGTGACAGGGCCTGCCCTCGACAGCATAATGACTTTTCCCAGACACATCAGGACCATGATTCATATTGCCAAGGCTCTGTTGCCACCCAAACATGAAACAAACGTGTTTGATACCCTCAAGGAACACCAATTGAGAAACAACTTGCCCTATGACCGAAATCACTACAGACCCAGCCCTCTAACACCTGGTCAAACATTCAGGATCCAGACCGCACATGGCCATGACAGGTTGGTGGTGGGTACACAGCCATGCCCCAAAACTGAACAGTTATATGGTAGTCTCAGATAGTGGCCACTCTGTACACAGCTGCCGTCACCTCCTAAGGGTGGGGGAGGGGGGGAAATGCGATAGGCTGTACACCAACTGCAAAAGCTTAATCCATGTCTCACCATATGTGAATAGTTATGTATTGTTAGCCTGTTCAATCTACATGTAACATAAAGGTTCATACATAGTTATTGTTTGTGACGCTGTTATGTCTCAATACTACTTAGATGGCGGAGATGTAGACCGAGTGGCCACACAATGACACATCTACTAAAAGGGTCTCATGTCGGGAGGTTCAGAGCTCTTCGGAGAGGAAGCCAAGATCCACTCATTACTTTGTGCTGCAGGTAATTGCAAACAATTTGGCCTTATATTTCGCAATCACAGTGGATTCCCTCATCATTGAAGATGGGGATACTCACGGAGCCTCCTTCTCCTTGTTCAACTGTCCACCAACATTCATGACTGGATGTGACAAGACATTGCAACATTTGATCTGATTTGTTTGTTGTGGGATCACTCAGCTCTGTCAATCACATGCTGCTTTTGCTGTATGACACACACGGGAGGTCTCGGAGCTCTTTGCAGAATGCGGGCAGAGTATAAGCATGGATTAGCTGCTCAGCTAGTGAATGACGTATTGTTTGTTACAAATCCTCGGTTGTCAGTGTTGGGTTTTACAGTTGGTGACAAAGGTTATCCCCTGAAATGATGGCTGATGACACCCAAGGACAATAGCAGATGACAGGTACAATGGAAGTCATGTCTCTACAAGGGCAATGCCTAAGGGGATTATTTGCTTGCTCAAGATGAGGTTCCACTGGAGGACAATAAAACTTGTTGAGGCAAATTCAGGAGCATTAAAAGCAAAATTTAACACTCACCCAATGAGGAGATATGAGAACAGATGTCAAACTACTTAGTAAAAGAGTTTTAAGGAGCACCTGAAAGGAGGAAAGTGGGTTAGAGATGTGTTTTTTTTTCACTTTTCCTGAAATAATCGGGGGGTTATGTGGCTGGGGGAATAATGGAGACAGGAAGGAGCCAATCCATGGAAGGGTCTGAAAACAAAAATTTGAATTGCAAAATTGAGGTGATGTTTAAATAGGATTTAAAATAGGTCAATAAACACATGGGGGATAGGTGAATAGAACTTGGCAGAAGTTAGGATACGAGCACGGTAGCACAGTGGTTAGCACAGTTGCTTCACAGCTCCAGGATCCCAAGTTCGATTCCCGGCTTGGGTCACTGTCTATGCTGAGTCTGCATGTTCTTCCCATGTCTGCGTGGGATTCCTCCGGGTGCTCCGGTCTCCTACCACAGTCCAAAGATGTACGGGTTAGGTAGATTAGCCGTGGTAAATTGCCCTTAGGTTAGTTGGGGTTGCTGGGTTATGGGGATAGTGTTGAAGGTGTGGGCTTATGTGAGGTGCTCTTTCCAAGAGCAGCTGCAGACTCGATGGGCTGAATGGCCTCCTTCTGCACTGTCAATTCTATGAGCAGCAGAGTGTTGAATTAACTCAAGATCATGGCGGGTTGATCTCCTCCAAGAGGCAGGTGTACATGGGAAGAGCTAAGTCTCGAGGTAGCAAAGGCATGTATGAGGGTTACAGCAGAGATGAGGCAGAGGTGGAAACAGCCGATGTTATGGAGGGGGAACTGATCTGTATTGACGTTTGGATTGAAGTGTTTCTGGCAGAATGTACACTGAGCATCAGTGAGCTGGTTATTGGTGAGTAAGCGTTTGTTGACACTGTGTACAACCTCATCCATCACTTTGCTGACGACTGAGAGGAGATTGACAAACCACTAATTGGTGAGGTTGGATATGTCCTCCATTTTGTAGTCAAGACAGACCTGGTCAAGTTTCCACATTGTCAGGCAGATGCCATTATTACAGCTGTACTAGAGCAACTTGGCTAGGGATATGGCTAGTTCTGAAACACAAGTCCACAACACCACAGCCAGGGTTCTGTCAGGGTCCATAGCCTTTGCTGTATCTAGTGTTTTCAGTCATTTCATGATATCATGTGGAGGGAATCAATTTGGATTAAAATTGAAATCTGTAATTGTGAAGACATCGGAAGGAAGCCAAGATGGATCATCCGCTCATTACTTTGGGCTGCGGGTAATTGCGAACAATTTGGCCTTATATTTGCGATCACAGTGGATTCCCTCATCATTGAAGGTGGGGATACTCATGGAGCCTCCGCTTCCTTGTTCAACTGTTCACCAACATTCATGACTGGATGTGAAAAGACTTGCAACATTTGACCTGATTTGTTTGCTGTGGGATCACTTAGCTCTGTAAATCACATGCTGCTTTTGCTGTATAACATGCATGTACTCATGTGTTGTAACTTCACCAGGTTTGACACCTCATTATTAAATATGCCTGGCACTGTTGCTAGCATGCTGTACTAAACTGCCTTCCAACTCCAATCCAGAGTGCAGATGTTGTTCATAGACACCTGGGTGGTAATCTGGAGGAGCCATTGTCCAACATTTATAGAACCTGCCTGGTCCCAATAGAGCCACTGGAAAGGGAAGCCAATAGGTTCTTTAAAGTCCAGTCCTCATTAATAATTACCCCCTGATGAAAGCCATGTGCAATTCTACATTTAATCAGCCATGATGGTGTCCTGCGCTCTGGACCTCAATTCCTCATCTAAGGCTCTCTGAATTAAAGAACTCCACCTGTAAATTTCACTGTCTCAAAGGCACTGAATAAAATAAATCATTCATTTATTTTGGTACTTGAAATGGATGCATTGCTTTTTGGATTTCACAGTGTCAGTTTTGCCAGGGCCCAACCCCTGACAGAATCTCACACAGTTGGCATATGTTGTACAGGTAGATAGGAACAGGATTATGCCATTTAGTCCCTTGAGCCTTTCTGCTATTCAATAGATTCCGGCTGATAGATTTGTATACCTGTCTTTGCCCTATTTCTATGGATACGTTATCTAACAAAAATCTTCAATCACGGTCTTTAAATGAACAATTGCAGTTTGCAGGCAAGGGGTCCAGACTTTGGCACCTTTTACATGAAGAAGTGATTCCTCTTTCAGATAAAAAAAATGGGTTAAAGGGATATGGGAAACAGGTAGTGAGGTGGATTGCGACTGGGAGGAGATCAGAAATCTGATTGAATGGTGGAGCAGGCTCAAAGGGCTGAATTGCCTACTTCTGCTCCTAATTCCTATGTTCCTCATGTTGAAATCCTGTGACCTTTATGCCAGCAGTTTTATGATAGGGTATTGCATGCATGCAAGGTAGTGTCGAGCTTTTCAAATATCTGACTATTTGTAAAGAAAAGAAGAAGCTGTTTACATTTGCCAGGTAACTGAAGTTAAATGAAAATTGTAGCTTCAGTTGTTTGAATCCCCTTTACTACCTTGTTGTGAGTCACCTTTTATCTGTATCAGAAATTACAGATAAGATCGGGCTTTTCTGTCACATTTATTGCAATCATGCCAGGAAGCTCTAGAATATAAAGCAGCACAGATTTTGCAGTGTCTGTACTGAGGACATATGCCATGCAGCAGCAGCCTTTGCAATACCCATGACAAAGCTGAAAAGGAATGAAATAATTTCATCTTTGACTTGAACATTCATCATCAGGAAAATATCACTTGTGTTGACAGCTTGTTATTCTGAAGTGAGCAGTAATTGCAGGCGCTGACCAGGATTCACAAACAATCAGGGCCCAGAGTTTCGGCGACAGCTGCATTTAAGTTCCGACAAGCTGACTGAAACTTGAAATAAATTGGCATCAAATTATCTAATCAGACATGTGACGTAAGATCCACTGACGAACTGAAATTAAACTCATTTCAAATAGTGTCAGCTCACAATTAAACAACATTCTAAATTTAAATTTCAGTAACTACTTCTGGGCAGAAATCTGATTTATATGCAGCAAAATAATAAATAAATCCCAAATCAGCAATTCGTCAGTAGTGGGAGTGAAAAGTAAAGACCTGAAAATCTAGATGTAAAACATCCTGCAAATGCCCAGAAGATCAATCACCCACCACTTTGCTGTTTGTAATATATATAAATGATTTGGAGGAAAATGTAACTGGTCTGATTGGTAAGTTTGCGGATGGCACAAAGGTTGGTGGAATTGCGGATAGTGATGAGGACGGTTCAAGGATTCAGCAGGATGTAGATTGGTTGGAGACTTGAGCGGAGAGATGGCAGATGGAGTTTAATCGAGACAAACGTGAGGTAATACATTTTGGAAGGTCCAACACAGATGGGAAATATGCAGTAAATGGCAGAAACCTTAAGAGTATTGACAGGCAGAGGGATCTGGCTTCACAGGTCACTAAAAGTGGCAACGCAGATGGAGAAGGTAGTCAAGAAGGCATATGGCATGCTTGCCTCCCCCCCCCGTTGGAGAATCCCTGGGGGCGGGGGGGGGGGGGGGGGGGGTGGGGGAACGCGAAAATCGTGCCCCGCTGCCCCAACGCCGGATACCCCATTCTCTGGTGCCATTTTTCGGGCGCTTGCAGAATCGCTGCCACGTCGGTCGGGGGGCATTGATAGCTGCCCCCCCCCCCCCCCCCCCCGCCGCTGATGATTTTCCGGGCCCCGATGGACCGAGTGGCGGATGGGTTTGGCCGAATCCCGCCGGCGAGGATTACTCACCTCCTACACGGTGGGACCTGGTATGTGAGTGTGTGGGGGCGTCCTGGAGGGGGGGACCCCCACTGACCCCCGACCCCGGGGGGACCCCCACTGTGGCCTGGCCCACGATCGGGGCCTACTGATCGGCGGGTGGGTTGGTTCCGCGGGGGCCTACTTTACTCCGCGCCGGGCCCTTGTAGGGCTCCGCCATATTGCCCGGGGCCGGCGCTGATAAGGGAACCCCCGCACATGCACGGAAATACGCTGGCCATTTCCACGCATGCACGGGAATACACTGGCCATTCTGAACATCTACGGACTCGCAAGGGCCGTTCCCCGCCGGCTGGATCTACAGGGATGACTCCGGCGGCAACCTAGCCCCCTAGGAAGGTGAGAATTCCTCACTTTGTTAGGCCGTTGATACCGGAGTTGTTGGCGGCAGCTTTCACGCCAGCGTGGGGACATTGTCCCATTATTAGAGAATCCCGCCCCTAGTGTTCAATTTGAGTCACCTCAGTACCAGAAGGACATAAAGGCTTTGGAGAGGGCACAGAAGAGGTTTACCAGCGTGTTGCCTGGTCTGGAGGGCTATATCTGTGAGGAGAGGTTGGATAAAATCGGTTTGTTCTCACTGGAATGACGGAGATCGAGGCGCGACTGATAATGATTTACAACATTATGAGGGCATGGACAGAGTTAATAGCCAGAAGCTTTTTCCCAGAGTGGAAGAGTCAATTACTCGGGGACATTGGTTTAAGGTGTGAGGGCAAAGTTTAGAGGAGATTTGAGAGGGAAGTTTTTTACACAGAGGGTAGTGGGTGCCTAGAACTTGCTGATGGAGGAGGTGGTGGAAGCAGGTACGATATTGACGTTTAAGGGGCGCGTAGACAAATACATGAATGGGAGGAGAATCGAGGGATATGGATCCCGGAAGTGTAGAAGGTTTTCGGGTAGAACGGCAGCATGGTGACGCAGGCTTGGAGGGCCGAAGGGCCTGTTTCTGTGTTGTACTTTTCTTTGTTCTTTGAAAGCAAAATACAGTTTCATGTTATGGATGGGTCTCTGATGAAGTGTCCCAAATTGATAATCAATCTTTCAACTTTAAAGTTTGGTGATGGTGAAAAATGATCCAAGACTGTTCAGCCTTACTTTCCTGAGATCCAACTAAAGGAATTCTCTTCAGAAAGTTTGTCCATGATGCTGCACATTCCATACTATACTGAAGAAAATCAGCAGCAGCAAATGGACAGATTCTCCCACATGCTGAATGAGGTCGGTTTGGCCATCATCATTAGGAAGGCAAATGTTATGGTCCAGGATACTTTCGAACCGCCAGATATCAGCATTGACAATATGATGCTGGAGATTGTTAGTAGCTTCACGTATCTAGATTCCTCAATCACCAGTAATCTGTCACATGATGTGGAAATCAACACATACACAAAAACCGTAGCTGTTATATCTAAACTGAGTTAGAGAGTGGAACAACAACAAGCCGATTGAGAATACCAAACTGCAACTCTACGAGGCCTGAATTCTCAACGCACCCCTCTATGGTGGTGGGATCTGAACAACGTATGTGAAGCAGGAGAACAGGGTTGAACAGTTTCCACATTCGCTTTCTCAGACATATTCTCAGCATTTTGTGACCAGGGCAAGGTTCTGTCACAACTCAGGGGTCTGCGAACATGCTCATTTCATCAGCAAACACTTACTTAAGGCTGGGATAGACAGATGTTTGATCTCTTGGCGAAATAAAGGATATGAGGAGCACTGAGGAAATTGAAATTGAAGTCCCAGATCGGCCATGATCGTGGTGAATAGTGGAACAGGCTCAATGGGCCGTATGGTGTACTCGTGCTCCAATTTTGTGTACTTCTGTACAATGAGGTCTGTGCTGGCTCAGCCATATTCATTAAATGGATAACAGCAGTTTATCCTAAGACGATGAACTAGGTTACAACCTCCTGGCATCTATGCCACCACTACATGAATATCTGCAAGTGAGATATGAAGATGGTGGACATCGACTCTGGCAACTGGGAGAAAATCACCAATGGCGGTGACCTCTGGAGCTTGAATGTTTGGGGGGGCATTGTGAGGGCTAAGCAGAAAAGGAAAGTTAAGCTGGCAGAGAAGGCAGCCCAGAGAAGATGGAGGCCAGGGAATCCTGCAACTTCTCCCCTTTGTCTGTCACAAATGCAGCAGAGACTGCCAAGCCAGAGTGAGGCTCCTCCACCACACAAGGCGGTGCTGAATACAGAACTATCTACCATGGGGCAAACCATTGTCACATTAGACAGAAGTCTATCAATTAAAAATGGCCATCGTGAATTGACAGCCCATTGTGCATCAGACAATAGACAGAAAAATTAACCTTGATGTATAATTGGCGGCCCTTTTAGTATTGCCCTCTTGATGCTATTATGCCATCGTTTCCCTGACCAGTCTTCCACTCACTGTGAAATTCAACAAAATTCTGCCGCTTGTATCCTAACTTATACCTTATTCCATTCACCTTGTGCCCTCTGACCTACACTGCATCCAATCCCAGCAGTGCCATGATTATAAAATTTGCATCTTTAGGCTGAACCCTCCATGACCTTTTTCTGTAGCCTCCTTCACCCTGACAATCAAGAGCAGCTTGGTAACACAGTGGTTAACAATGTTGCCTCACAGAGCCAGAGTCCCAGGTTCGATTCTCGGCTTGGGTCACTGTCTGTGTGGTGTCTGCACTTTCTCCCCGTGTATGCGTGGGTTTCCTCCTTGTGCTCTAGTTTCCTCCCACAGTCCAAAGATGTGCAGGTTAGGTGGATTGGCCAATCTAAATTTCCCTTAATGTCCAAAATGGTTAAGGAGTTACTGGGTTCCAGGGACAGGGTAGAGGTACGGGTTTAAGTAGAGTGCTCTTTCCAAGGGCCGGTGCAGACTCGATGGGCTGAATGGCCTCCTTCTGCACTGTAAGTTCTATGTAAATCATCTGAGAAATATGCATTCTTCCAATTCTGCCTTCTTGTGCATCCACAATTTCCTTTGCTCCACAGTTGTTGGCTCTGCCTTCAGCAGCCTCGGCTCTAAGCTGTGGAACCCCCTCCCTAAACATCATTGCTTCTCTGCATCTCTTTTTCCTTTAACATGCTCTTTAAAACCTATACCTTTCAACAAGCTTTTAGTCACTTGTCCTAACATCTCCTTTTCTGCCTAATTTTGTCGGGTAACACTCCTGTGACATGCCTTGGGATGTCTTAAATGCAGTATATAAATGTAAGTTGTTGATATCCTACTGCCATGACTTAAAATTACCACACTGTATATTTCCAGCAATCGCTGGTTTTATTTTAAATTATAGAGGGAAGTGATCTGATATATCAGCAGATGCTGAGTTCATGTGATTGTCTTGATAAGGACAGTATGGGGACAATTTACGAGACAGTCCACAGTGCTTATGAATACTGTTATTTGAGCAATGCTGTCTAAACTCTGCAATTCAACAGTTTAGCTTTGGGGAATGAGCTGAAAATTGAATTTGGAGCAGTGAGCTCATACTGCACAGAAGTCTCTCTTCTGAAAGAGCTTCTGCTTTTCAGTCCCATTACTGCAATTAGCTAAAAATGTTGAGGACATCTTGATCCACATTCGGCATTAAACCATTGTTACACTGGAGATTAACATAAATTGATGGCAGAAATTCCATTAGATTTGACAAAGGACAAGCAAGCTGACATTTTCCTGGAAAACAGAAGAGTCACTTGAAACATCTCATTCCTTGAAGTATAATAACTGAGTCTCGACACGCATACTGCTCTCTCTTGCTCTCCTGCCTCACCTGCTGGTCTCGTGACCTCCAACCTCTAGAGCAGGGGTGGGCAAACTACGGCCCGCGGGCCGCATGCGGCCCGCCAAAGGTATTTCTGCGGCCCACCAAGTCATTATAAAAAAAAAAAAAAATTTTTTTTAAAAAAAAATTTTTTTTTTTTTTTAATTTTTTTTAAGGGGGGGGCTGTTGGGTTACTTACTGGTATAGGGTGGATACGTTGACTTGAGTAGGGTGATCATTGCTCGGCACAACGTCGAGGGCCGAAGGGCCTGTTCTGTGCTGTACTGTTCTATATGAGGCGCCCAGAATCATAACCGGGTGAAGTAATTATTTTACTTAATATACTATGCGGCCCTTTGTGAATTGTGAATTTCTGAATGTGGCCCTTGCACGGAAAAGTTTGCCCACCCCTGCTCTAGAGTCTCTGTCTTAAACTCAACTCTATATGCTATCTTGCATTAAAACCTGCTCACGAAACATCACAACCTTCGTGAACCTGCACTGACTCCTGTCTCCACAATGTACCTCTGCCCTCTGACTTTCTAACATCTTTCACTCTCCACTGTACACTCTGGCAGATCATTCAGCTACTTTATGCTGCTTTCAGTTATCTTTTTGCTCAGCTCTCTCACTGTACTTTCCATTGTAGTTACGAGACACCAGTCATATAAAGGCTATACCACTCATACTTGTACAGGACTTCAGATAAGAAAAATAACCATTTGCTTGGTTTATGATACTGTGTGCAAAAAAAAAAATCAAATGATATACACACATGAACGTACAAATCAGGAGCAGGAGTAGGTCACTTGGCCCTTTGAACCTGTCCCACGATTCAATAAGGTCATGGCTGATCTGATTGTAACCTCAACTCCACATTCCTGCCCACCCCGATAACCTTTCACACTTTTGCTTATCAAGAATCTATCTACCTCTGCCTGGATTCTCTGAGGATTTTGTCTGCAGTAGCTTTCCATCAGTGTCCATGAAGATACAGCAATAAGTTACAAATAGCAAGTCCTGGCATTCTATGTAAATGGACATTCTTGTTGTTAATCGGTATGAAGCTTTTTGAATTTTGGACACAAAAATGTTGATTGATGATTGATTGATTTGATTTATTGTCACATGTACCGAAGTACAGTGAAAAGTATTTTTCTGCGGCCGAGGGATCTGTGGTAAACCACTGTTATACCTGTATTAGGTGATGTAAGGTAGGACCTGTACTACAGGTTCGCCGGTAGCCCCTGCCTGCTCGCTCCGCCCAGTAGGAGGAGCGTGTCCTCTATTCAGCAGCCATTTCGCCAGCTGCTGTTGGAGGCCAGACATCTTACTGCAATAAAGTCACAGTTGTTTCCAACCTTAGTCCTTGTACAATTGATCATGCATCAGGAATGTACACAGTACAACATAGCAGACAAAGAGACTAATCAATAGAGAACATTGACAAATGGTACATCGACAAACAGTGATTGGTTACATGGGGAACAAGGGGCCAAACAAAGCAAATACATGAGCAAGAGCATCATAGGGCGTCATGAATTGTGTTCTTACAGGGAACAGATCAGTCCTAGGGGGAGTTGTTGAGGAGTCTTGTAGCTGTGGGGAAGAAGCTGTTCCTATGTCTGGATGTGCGGGTCTTCAGACTTCTGTACCTTCTGCCTGATGGAAGGATCTGGAAGTGCTGCAACCCGATCATTTTTATTAGTTGTGAGTCCTCGTGGACTTCAGACTGAAGTTTCTCAGACAGGTACAAGATGTCTATTGCAAAACATAATTTGAGGCTTTTCAGACACAGGAAATTTTTTTTTACAGGAGAGTTTAATATTGTCTTATAAATTTGACGTTACTATTTCAAGACAAAGTTTATTTCTGGTGTGAGCCTATTGGAAAAGACAAGGTGCTGAATGAAAGTATTATTAAAAAGCACATTGGGTGATTATTGCTGGTTGTTCTTTTTTTCTGCTGCTTACTGATTGTCATAATACTTTCTTGGTTTATTGTTCTTTTATAAATACACAGTTTCAGACTAATTGGCAAGTACATTTTCAATTAGAAAAATGTGATGCCCAGATGTGAAATTGGATGCCTGACAACACACAGCATCAATATATCTCAATGTCATTGCAAGTGTATCAGTCAATATATAAAATATATATATACAGTTGGCTGAGTCACCTAACTGTGACCCCCATTTGCCCTCTCAGATGAACATAAAAGACCCGAAGGCACGATTTGAAGAAGAGCAGGAAGGTTTTCCCAGTGTCCTGGATATTTGAACCAAAGAAAAGCTAGGCAGCGTGCCTTAATACCTATCGTCCAGTGGCTCTGACATCCATCATTATGAAGTGCTTCAAAAGGTTAGTCATGGCATGAATTTACTCCAGCCTCCTGGATTGCCTTGATCCACTACAGTTCACCTACCGCTGCAACAGGTCCACAGCAGACACCATCTCCCTGGCCCTGCACTCAACACTGGAACATCTAGAGAATAAAGACACCTATGTCAGACTCCTATTTATTGGCTATAGCTCAGCCTTCAACACTATTATTCCAACGAAACTCATTTCCAAGCTCTGCGGCCTGGGCCTCGGCTCCTCCCTCTGCAACTGGATCCTGAACTTTCTAACCCACAGACCACAATCAGTAAGGATAGGCAACAACACCTCCTCCACGATCATCCTCAACACCAGTGCCCCACAAGGCTGTGTGCTCAGTCCCCTACATCTACTCCTTATATAACCTATGATTGTGTGGCTAAATTCCCCGCCAACTCGATTCTCAAATTTGCTGATGACACCACCGTAGTGAGTCGGATTTCAAACAATGATGAAACAGAGAACAGGGGCGGGATTCTCCGACCCCACGCAGGGTCGGAGAATTGGCGGGAAGCGGCGTCATTTCCGCTCCCGCAGGTTTCGTAATTCTCCCGCCGGAAAAAAAACCGGCGTTGTGCAAATCCCGTCGGCGGCCTGTGAAAACAGCTGGCGCCGGCGGGATTTCATTTTATTTGCACTGACCTGAAATCTCCGGCCCGGATGGGCCGAAGTCCCGCCGACGTGGCCACGGGTCACGTCGGCGCAAATCAGAGTTGATTTAAAACGGCGTCAACCATTGATGATGGTTGACGCCGTTCAGTGTCGGGGGTGGGTTGAGGCATTGGGGGGGGGGGGGGGGGGGGGTTGCGGCCATCGGGGGAGTGGGTTGCGGCCATCGGGGGAGTTGGTTGCAGCATCGGGGGAGTGGGTAGCGGCCATCGGGGGGTGGGTAGCGGCCATCGGGGGGGTGGGTTGCGGCCATCGGGGGGTTGCGGCCATCGGGGGAGTGGGTTGCGGCCATCGGGGGAGTTGCTTGCAGCATCGGGGGAGTGGGTAGCGGCCATCGGTGGGAGTGGGTTGCGGCCATCGGGGGAGTGGGTTGCGGCCATCGGGGGAGGGGGTTGCGGCCATCGGGGGAGTGGGTTGCGGCCATCGGGGGGGGGGGGTGGGTTGCGGCCATCGGGGGGGGGGGTTGCAGCATCGGGGGAGTGGGGAGCGGCCATCGGGGGGGGGGGGGTGGGTTGCGGCCATCGGGGGGGTGGGTTGCAGCATCGGGGGAGTGGGTAGCGGCCATCGGGGGAGTGGGTTGCAGCATCGGGGGAGTGGGTTGCGGCCATCGGGGGGGGTGGGTTGCGGCCATCGGGGGGGGGGTGGGTTGCGGCCATCGGGGGGGTGGGTTGCGGCATCGGGGGGTTTGGGGGCAGCGGCGGGCAGAGAGGGGGGGGCGACGATGCGTTGGCCCCGGGCATCCGTCGCCCCCCCCTCTGTACGCCGCTGCCCCCTACCTTAACCACCCCCCCCCTCACCACCCCTACCTCCCTCCAACGCCCTACCCCCCT